>NW_021703771.1:6937249-7279200 GCF_005190385.1 Monodon monoceros | reverse complement strand
GAAAAAAAAAAAAAAAAAAAAAAGACCTAGCAGTCTGTAACAAAGCCTTATTTAAATAACCCCTGTTGTGACTCTTGTGTGAGTAAAGAGCCTCTGTATTTTGTTGTAAGTTGGACTTTCTAAATTAGGTTTCCTTTCAAGACTCACCTATATCTTTACTTTTGACCAAAGTAAAGATTGGTCATGATAACCGATGGTCTTTGTAAAATGACCTTTTACTGAGGCTACAGAGAGTTTAACTTACCGTTCAGGGAATGTCCTATAGTATTCTTCCTTTTCAGTATTTTCTGGGAGTGCTTAATAACTTCTGTAACCTTAGAGGCTTCGCTCCCTGTTCCTCTTTTATTCATTTATCACATGTTCTGAATGTTTTCTACCAGGAGAACCTGAACATTTTTTTCTTTTCCTTAGTTTTCAGGTGCAGGTAGAGTTGATGTTACTTCCCAGTTCTAAGCTGCTATCAGCATCGTCCTGCTCAAGTTTCCTCCCTTGTTCTATTGTTTGTTTCCTTTTATCCTTATCTTCAGGCATCTATTCTAATACACATGCTGTGAATTGTTTCATTTGTATGTGTCCTATTGAAAACTATAGTGTTGTGTGTGCAGTATTTCAGATGTATATAAGTGGCATTATGGAATATATTTTTTTCTATTTTTCCCTGCTGTACCATGTTTTAAAAGATGTATTTTTATTGCAGTATGCATCTCTAATCCTCGGCTTCTGTGAAGCTTTTTTTTTTTAATTGGAATTCTCATAACTGCTCTGTTTACTTGGGAAATTAGAATTTGTCATGAGGTACTCCGCTGTATTGATCATCATAGCACTCTAGTGCTTTATTAATTGGTGAAAAACTCCAGACCTGCTGCTAAGAGACTAATTTAGTCAAAGACTCTACCAAGATGAAAAGTTCCCACTTTCTTGTGAATTCGGTGATCACTGCAGAGATGACCTGTACCTCCAGCCCTGGGACTAGCTCCCTGGGGAGGATATGCCCCTGACACCTTGGCCTCCTCCAGTCCCGTTCACATCTCTGTTGGAAGCCTTAGGTTTGTCTTCATAAAAGCATACCATACTTTTCTCTGGTTCAACAGTTAAAGCTTTTATAACGCTGGACCAAACTAACAGCCCCAAATAGCTACATCTAGAGAGCTATTGTCAGGGAATGTCACTTTGGGCATGAGTGTGAAGAATCCTATATATTTTTTGAGACTTCTGGTCCAAGAACATGGGGAGTGTAAGAAACAGGAAACTTTTGGCTACAAGTTACAAACCCCAACTGAAACGACAAAAAGTTGGCTTAAACAATGAGCACATACATAGTCTCCTTTTATTAGCAGAATAATTAATTATTGACCACCGCAGCAGCAAACCCGGACCTCTGAGAAGCTTAATACAGTAGAAGCTTATTGATGGTCCCGCAAAGTTCGCTGGGGGTTGGCGACTCTCCTGGGTCAAGTTGGTGATGCAGACACCCCAGTGCTTCCATTTTGTCACTGCACCGTCTGTAACACATGGCTCCTAAGATCACCCTGGTAAGTGAGGAGGGCTGGTGGATTGCACCAGTTGTTTGTAAGGACCAGAGTCAGTCACATGGCTCCATCCTAACTGCAAGGGATGCGAAGACATGGGGTCTTCCTGGGAGGCCAGGAGGAGGATCTGTAGTGAACAAGGAGCCACATTCCCATATCAGGAAGCCCAGATGGAGAGCAGGGTTCAGGGCTGGCTGAGTTAGTCCCATCTGTCTGCGTGTTGCCACCCTCAGAATGTCAGCTTTGTGTTTCCACTCTTTTCCTCGCAGTTACAAAATGGCTGCTGCAGTTCCAGCCATCACATCCAGACATGGCTGTGTGCTGAGTTCCTTAGGAGTGGGGAAACCTTTCCCAGAAGCAGCCCAGCGCATTTCCTCTGATGACCATAACTGCCAACATTCAACGTCATCACTGACAAGTCAGGATTTACCCCTGACCTTGAGAGAGGGCCACCCTCTCCTCGGTCATGTTTTGGCGGGGGCGGGGTGGTGGAGAAGGCTGGTCACCACTGAGCTAAACTGAAGCTCATCCAGTAAGGAACAGGAGGGAGGCAGTGTTGAGCAGGCAGCCAGCAGTGTCTGCGGCAGGCAGTCTCTGCCTTCTTTCACATCATTTCCTACCCTTAGTGAGGGTTGTGATTTTCTGCATTTGGTTCTCGCACTGTGCTCAGTGAGTTTATGCCTAGCGTTTCCTACTTGCTCTGGCTACAATAATGCTATTTTCCACGGTATTTGCTGGGGTATAGGGAATCTATCAGTTATCAGTCACCTCTGTTCAATTTTCTTGTATCTCTGTAAGTTTCCTTACATCCTTTTTGGAGTAACATTAGATGTTAAGTAAATACTGGGAAAGAAACCCAGAGGTGTAAGGATCTTAAATGCAGCAGGGGACAGTGCTGAAGAGTAAGAAGCAGAGGATATTTTATTATACTCCACTTGTATGAAAAGACAGTTGTTTTTGTCGCCGCTGCTGCTGTTTTTTCCGGGTTCCCTCCTGTATCTGTATTTCCCACCTTTGGCGGCGTGGAGATCCACAGAACTTTTGCTCTGCTGTGAAAATAGTCTCCTGGATTCCCATACTCTTTATATGTCACACCTTATTTAGTCTACAAAGACAGTTTACATCTCATTGCCTGAGGGAAAAGTGGGATTGTCTTTTTCAGAACTTGCTTTAAGACACTGCTGTGTGTGACAGGGAGGTGTGATCTCTTTAATGTCCCAGAATATTATACCTGATGCTGAAGCTGAATGATGAATAAACAATATCTTTTAGAATATCTGAGTGTTTTAGGGACCTCCTTTCCCCACTGTTCTCTCTGGGAAGAATGGGAGATGGGTATAGTTGGTTTTCATACGGAGAAATTCAGAAACAGAAATGAGAGAATTTTAATTTCCTCACCTACTCATAGTACTGAGCAAACCAGAGCAGAGGCCTTTAGGGTCAGTACTCGTTTAGGAAAATGTACTGAACGCGGTCAAGGCCACAGCCCTAGGGAACTCTGCCACCTCCCATGCAGTGATTGATGGGAAGGGGTTGGGAAATCCAGTATATGCCCCCAGTATCCCCGCCCTACACATACAGGCACACACACACACAGCGCTATAATTCTGAGACCATAGTCATTTCTTTAAAGCTTGTAAGTCAGAAGTATTCATTTATAACTTTTTTCAAAGTGTGGCTTAGCTTCTTTGTATCTGAGTCTGTCTGTTACATGGAAGGTTGGTGGAGTAAGAGACCAGCCACCAGATGTGGGTTGGAGCTCCAGATGCCCGAACTGAGTGCTGTACAGCTCCTTTATGGGCTGGACACACGGCCGCAGAGGGGAGTGAGGCGCTGTCTGCCATTAAATAACTCAGGACTCTTGAAACGTGGTGGGCAATGTGTGAGCCAAAGGAGCGGATTTTAAAGGGGGAAACTACTGAGAGTATTGAACTAATGGTAGCATGCTGATTTGTGGAAGTTTTCTGCAAACCTAACTAGACATTTGATTTTTTTTCCCCTTTTTTCAGTTACTATTGACTTTTAAAAAAATGTTTATACAATTTCTAAAGGTTACACTCCATCTACAGTTATTCTAAAATATTGGCTATATTCCCCGTGTTGTACACTACATCCTTGTAGCCTATCTTACACCCAAGAGTTTGTACCTCCTCCCCCGTCCCCGTGTTTTCTCTCCCCTCTTTCCCTCTCCCCACTGGTAACCACTAGTTTGGTCTTTATACCTGTGAGTCTGCTTCTTTTTTGTTATACTCACTAGTTGGTTGTATTTCTTGGATTCCACGTATAAGTGATATCATTGCAGTATTTGTCTTTCTCCGTCTGACTTATTTCACTTAGTGCAATGCCCTCCAGGTCCCTCCGTGTTCCTGCAAATGGCAAAATTTCATTCTTTTTTTCTGGCTGAGTAGTATTCCATTGTGTATATGTACCTCATCTTTATCCATTCATGTGCTGATGGCCACTGAAGATGCTGCCACATCTTATACGTTTGACTTTATGTAAAGTTTTCCTTTTTGGTATCCAAATAAGTATTATCAGGGTTGCTGGCAATGAATTATGTTTATATTTTCAATAAACATCAAATCTTACTAAAGTGTATAGATCTATACAAGGAATAGTGGAATAGATGAAGCTTATTTCGATTTTTTTAGAAAGAACATATCTTAACCTTGATGGCAGGAGAGAGGATAGGCGCATGTGGGTGGGAGGACCTCCAAAGTAGAGGCCTTTTCTCACGTCCTGTCCGGCGTTGTCACGATAGCATTATACCCTCAGGCTGGAATTCTTTTCTGCAACAGTGCCTACTCTCCTAGAAGCCTTGAGGAAAATAGAAATTTAAATAGTCCTGGATTGGGCTGTGATAAGTCCACACAGACAAAAAAAATTGCATTTGACTGTTTGGTCTCCCTCACGGTCATCTGTTTGCTCATAAATATATTCAGGCTATACCTTTTCAGCAAGGACACCACAGAGATGCCGTTGTCATCCTCCTGCATCCAGTGACGTGGTAGGTCACCTCATGGATGGTGATGCCAAGCTTGACCACTTGGTCGAGGGAGGGACCACCAAATCTCTCCATGGTAAAGGCACATTTTTCTTCTGTAATTGATGAGTAACCCATAGATTGATATTCTGAGCCAGTGTGAGTATCTTCTTTCCCAACAACTTTTACCCAAGAGTTCAAGCATCCAGGGATGATTCTTGCTTGAATTAGTTACTGCCGTACTTTGGGGGCATCCAGTGGTGCTTTTCTCTTTGTGTCCTTCCTTCTGCACTTGTTAGCTGGCATTCTTCTTAAAGGACAGTTTCTCTCTCACACAGCCCACCCCCAACCTATAACCATAGATTTTAGGGTCCTTTTTACCCCTCAGCTTTTTTTTTATCTGGCCGCACCGCGTGGCTTGGAGGATCTGAGCTCCCCAGCCAGGAATCGAACCTGTGCCCAGCAGTGAAAGCGCCGAGTCTTCACCACTGGACCTCCAGGGAATTCCCCTCCCCCTCAATGTGTTTTAATCTATCAATGTCATTCTTTCTGACGCTCAAATTGTTTACAGCTTGGCCAGCCATCTGGCAGACCAGCTTCTGTCTTTATTGTCTGTCTTTGAGCACTTCTTTGCTGCAAAACATTTTAAACTCATCCTTTCCCCATGCCGGACCTGGAATCGGCCACTTCTCCAAGGAGCCCTCGTTCCCTTTAGTGGAGAGTGGTATTTACAGACCAAGATTTCGGTGTTCGGTGTGTTTATTGCAACTGGGCTGGTAATATTTCTAAGCCCTGTAGTCATGAGTTTGTATTAAAACCTCCTAACTACTTTGTTTTTATTTTAAATCAGCTTCACTGTGGTGTAATTTACCGATAATAAAATGTATTCATTTTAACTGTAGAGTTTGGCACATTTTAGCGCCTCGCACGCTTGTATGCATCACCTGACTTAGCTGTTTGCAGGCAGTTGTCACCATGTGTGGCTCTAATCTGCGTTCCGTCCCTGTAGATGACTCTGCCTATTCTAGAGTTTTGTAGAAGTGAAAGAATGCAATATGCAGCCTTTTCTCTGATTCCTTTCACTCAACATTGTGTTTTTGAGATTCATTCACGTTGTTACGCATATCAATAGTTCATTACCTTTTATTGCTGACTAGTAATCCATTGTTCGGATATATCACAGTTTATTTATCTCTTTACAAGCTGATGTGCATTGGGGCTTTTTCCAGCTCGTGGCTGTGATGAATTAAACTGTCATGAACATTTAGGTATAGGTTTTTGTGTGGCCTGTGCTTTCATCTCTCTTGGGTGAACACTTAGAAATGGAATGACTGAGTCATGTGATCGGTATATTTGTTAAGTTTATAAGAAACTGCCCAGTTGTTTTCCAAAGTGGTTGTACCATTTTATACTTCCACCGGGAATGTTATTCCACATCTGCATTCACACTTGGTGTCGGCAGTCTTTTAATTGTTGCCATTGTAGTGGGTGTGTGATGGTATGTTATTGCGGCTTTGATTTCTGCACTTGATTTCTGCACTATCTATCTGAGGATAGAGAACATCTTTTCATGTGCTAAATGGTCATTCATTTTTCTTTCATTAAATGTCTGTTCAAATCTTCGGCCAGTTTTTAAATTGTCCGTAGAGGTTACGCCTTAGGCTTTTTTATTGAGCTCTAAGAGTCCTGTGTGCTCTCAATGCAAGCCTTCGGTCGCGTATTGGGATATTTTCTCCCACTTGGTGACTTAGTTTAAAACTTTTTAAACAGTATCTTTTGGAGAGTAGAAAATTTTAATTTTGATTAAGTCCAATTTGTGAATTGTTTAGGGTTCACATTTTTAGGACATGTCTAAGGAATCTTTGCCTACCCTGAGACCACAAAGAGTTTCTTTTTATTTTAAATGTATTTGACTGAAGTATAATTGATTTACAATGTTGTGTTAATTACTGCTGTACAGCAAAATGACTCAGTTATACACATATATATACTTTCTTTTTTATATTCTTTTCCATTTTATGGTTTATCACAGGATATTGAATATAGTTCCCTGTGCTGTACAGTAGGACCTTGTTGTTTATCCAGTCTATATATTATAGTTTGCATCTGATAATCCCAAACGCCCCATCCATCCTTGCCCCACCCCTCCACAAAGAGTTTCTTTTATATTTTCTTCTACAAGTTCTATAACTTAAGCTTTTGTGTTTACGTCCATGATTCCATTTTGAGTTAATTTCTATGAGTATTGTGAGATACAGGGATGGAGGTTATTTCCCTCCCCCTCCGCCCCGACCATAGATGTCCTTTTGTTCCAGCACAATGTGTTAAAGACTATCCTTTCCCCCACTGAGTTTTCTTGGCATCTTAAAAAAAAAAAAAAAATCAGCCAGGCATCGGTAGGAAGAATTATTTTTGAACTGTCGAATCTCTTCTGTTTACCGAAGTGTCTGTCTTTACACTGACACCACAGTGTCTTGATTACTGTAGCTGTACGATAGGCAGAGCCCGGCCAGCTCCTCCCAGACGTTCTGTACCAGGATTCACAGTCATGTGCCTTCAAGCAAGTGACATAATTAAGTGAACCTGGCCAGGTGTGAGCAGTATTGCTTTTTTTGTATTAAAACTTAAAGGACTAAAACTTGAGCCTGATTTATTTTCATTTACTAAGGTTTTTAATTACGTCCCTTTCCCGTATATTTCTCATGGTTGTTATTATTTCTAATGGCATCTTCTGTACACATGCTTTGCATATTAAGTATACAGGAACATGTATACAGAGACATGACGACTGAACGTAACGTGGTGCCCAGAATAGGATCCCGGAACAGAAAAAGGACACCAGGTAGTCAGCACTAAGGACATGTGAATAAAGAACTGACTTTAGCTAATACTGATTCATTCATTATAACACATGTAACATATAAATATCAATGTATAATGTTAACAGTGGAAACTCGGTGTGAGGTGTACGGGAACTTACTAGTATTTTCTCAGTTCTTCTGTAAATTTAAAACTGTATTAAACATAGAGGGGCTTCCCTGGTGGCGCAGTGGTTGAGAGTCCGCCTGCCGATGCAGGGGACACGGGTTCGTGCCCTGGTCCGGGAAGATCCCACATGCCGCGGAGCGGCTGGGCCCGTGAGCCATGGCCGCTGAGCCTGCGCGTCCGGAGCCTGTGCTCCGCAACGGGAGAGGCCGCAGCAGTGAGAGGCCCATGTACCGCAAAAAAAAAAAAAAGTATATATGCAGGAACAGTCCTTGTTCCCATCCATATAACAGTGCTCTAGACCTGTGTACTTGAATGCGGGACCCATTCGGTCTGTTCTCCAGTTGCCCACTTTGGAGAGAGGACCATCCCCCATGACAGCACAGACTGGTAGACTCGGCTTTGGGGCTGCGATAGGGATGGGGGGGGGGGCGCTGGCGCTGCCGGAAGGGACACAGCCCTTGACGCCATTGTCCCCATAAAGGAATCCAGCCCAGTGTACCACATCTTCAAAGAGGCCGGACATCTTTGGGTTTTAACACATCTCTGTTTAAAATGTAAAAACTTTTGCAGGCCAAACCAACCTTTCCTCTAGGGCCACGTATGGCCAAATGCTCCAGCTGTGACCTCTGGTCTGCACAGTAAATAAGGGCAGAGAAAGTGAGTGAAAACTTGACCCCAGGCTAGAGATTAAGTCTGCATCATACCCGACAGGGCTGGACAGAGAAGGAATAGTCACCTCAGGTGCTTTGAAAAGGGATTTTTTAAAAATAATAGACTTTTGTTGTTGTTGTTTTGCATTGGGTCTTTGTTGCTGTGCGTGGGCTTTCTCTAGTTGCGGCGAGTGGGGGCTACTCTTCGTTGCGGTGTGCGGGCTTCTCACTGCGGTGGCTTCTCTTGTTGCAGAGCACAGGCTCTAGGTGTGTGGGCTTCAGTAGTTGCAGAACACAGGCTCAGTAGTTGTGGCACGTGGGCACTAGAACACCTGGGCTTCAGTAGTTGTGGCATGCAGGCTCAGTAGTTGTGGCGCACGGGCTTAGTTGCTCCACGGCATGTGGGATCTTCCCGGACCAGGGCTCGAACCCGTGTCCCCTGCATCGGCAGGCAGTTTCTTAACCACTGTGCCACCACGGAAGCCCCTCTATGTTTAATACAGTTTTAAATTTACAGAAGAACTGAGAAAATACTAGTAAGTTCCCGTACACCTCACACCGAGTTTCCACTGTTAACATTATACATTGATATTTATATGTTACATGTGTTATAATGAATGAATCAGTATTAGCTAAAGTCAGTTCTTTATTCACATGTCCTTAGTGCTGACTACCTGGTGTCCCTTTTCTGTTCCGGGATCCTATTCTGGGCACCACGTTACGTTCAGTCGTCATGTCTCTATAGCTTCCTCTCTGGCTGTGACAGTTTCTCCGATTTTCCTTATTTTTGATGACCTTGGCAATTTGGAAGAGTCCTGGTCAGGTATATCGTAGCATGCCGCGCTGTTGGAGTTTTTCTGAGGTTTTTCTCATGATTAGAGTGTGGTTATGGGTTTGGGGGAAGAAAAGTGCCATTTTCATAGTATCAGGTCCAGGGTACTTACTGTCAGCCTTAGTTTATAGCTCACGTTGTTCCAGCTCTGGCCGCTGGGAGCTCTTTCAGTTGGCTGTGTTCTTCTCGCAGACCCTCATCAGTGTGGGTTTGTGTGAGGTCTTTGTTTATTTTATAAACCCCTCCTTACTTTCTGGCACTACAGGATGATTTAAGCTCATATTGTTTATTTTCCATTTCTGTCCTAGCATCGGCCATTTCTCTAAGGAGCCCTGGTTCCTTTTATTAGAAAGAACCTAAAGCAACCATACCTCAATAAAAATTAATTTTAAAAAAAGGAAAGAACGAAAGGAAGGAAGGAAGGGAAGGGAAGGGAAGGAGGGAAGGGAAGGAGGGAAGGGAAGGAGGGAAGGGAAGGAGGGAAGGGAAGAAGGGAAGGGAAGGAGGGAAGGGGAGAAGGGAAGGGAAGAAGGGAAGGGGAGGGGAGGAGACGGGAGGGGAGGGGAGGAAAGAACCACACAGGTTAGAAAAGACCACAGAGGGAAAGTGCCATTTTCAGCACAGCACATCAAGGGTGCATACCGTCAACATGACTTAAAACCGTGGATGGTAACTTTGAGGCTCCTCCGCTGTAAAGTTTCTTCCATACTGTTGTCTCTAGAATGAAATGACTATGCAGCCCATACCCAAGGAGTGGGGAGTTAGCTCTACCTCCTTGGGTGGAAGGAGGGTTACCTACATTCATTATTTGGAATTCTTCTTGCATGGGAAGTTTGTGTATTCCCCATTGGCTTATTTATTCAAGCATTTGTGTATATACTTCAATCATATTGGTGTTTGGTGTTTATTTTCTGCTTTAGTTTGTAATCTAATTTTGTTGCTTAAATTGTTCCAGCTTTGGCCATTTGGTAGACTCCCATGGGCCTCTTTGTATGCCCCCGTCAATGTGTGTTTTTTGGTGTGTGTTGTTGAGTGCTTCCTTACTTTCTGGCTCTAAAGATACCCCGGGATCATCTTGTATATTTTCTGCCCCAGCCCTGGAGTCAGCTGCTTCTCTGAGTAGCTCTGGTTCCCTTTATTAGAGCCCAGTGTTAGGAACCGAGATCTGGGGCCAGGTGGGCTCATTGCTGCTGGAGTGTCACCGCTTCTAGGCCCCCTCAGCTGACAGAGCAAGGGAATAGGTGTGTGTACTGACCAACATGTGTATTCACACATATCTATGTGTATAACCATCTCTGTATCAAGCTAAACTTGAGTTCATACTGATGTCTCCCACACTCATCCGTAACTACATGGGTCGTGCTAGCCTCCTCTATTGCTTACCTGTAAGTTCTCACTCCAGTGGTGAGAAGCCTGGCTCCCAGCAGCCACTGTACAGAATGGATCTGTTTTCATTAGATCGCTCCTGTCCAGGGCCTGGAGCACTTGAGTTGCTTTCTTCCTGCAAAGACTTTGTTCTTCCTCTCCGCAGTGGTCAGTGCTTCCCATGCTTTAGACTTAGCTCAGGGAAGCCTCAGCAGGTCCCAGATCAGGTCAGAGTCTCTGCAACATGCCTCATGGCACCATCTGCTTCCCTTACAGCCCTTATCAGCATTGAATTTAAGTAGCTCATCTTGCAGTTAGTTGTGTTACTGCTTTTTCTTTTCCGGAACGTTGGCTTCATAGGCAAGGACCTTGTGTGAGTTGCTCAGGGTCTAGCGCTGGACACACTTTAGGTATGTGACCAGTATTTAGTGAAAAGATACAAGAGGTATGGAAGAAAGGTGAGGCATGGTCTTCTGGGTCTTCTACCCGATGACACAGGAGAAGGGCTGAGAACATAACATGAGGGACGTTTCTGCTTCTCGAATTCTTAGCTCCTTTAAGTGATTAGCTTCTGCCCCTCAGAAGTTCATGCTCTGGAAATGGTTGTGTATGGGAATCAAAAAAAAAAATCCAGGGCGGTGTACAGTTACGTGAGGGACACTGTGTTGCGTGAATAGCCCTGAGCCAAGTAACAATTAGTTGGGGGAAATGGATGCTGAATCAGATGCAAGAGAGAAAGCAGGCATGATGTTAATTTGCAGACTTGTTTCACAGAAAATGTACGGGTGTGTTGGATCATATAAACGTAGCTAGCTTCTGTGTTGGAAAATGCCAGATGTTTATGCACAATAATATTGGAAAAGACCCTGGGCTCAGGTCTTCACTCTGTGCTCTTTCCTTTCTGTCTTTAGCTCACTGGATCCTGCCCCATTTAGGGTGACTTTTGTTGTTTTGGGTTTGGGGTGTTTTTCTGCCACTGAAATTATTAGTTTGAAAAGGAGGATACCAAACGTAAACTTCTTTCTTGTAATGCTGCTTCTTGAAGTTGCCTATGGCATTTTATATTTCATAAGATCAAGGATTTTGTTCATTTCCCTTTGGAAAACATAAAACAAGATTTCACCTACTGGCAGGCCTTAAAGGAAGCTAAAGGGCATTTGTTTAACTTTTTCTGTTTTACTCTAAGGGCATTCTGATGATCACATACGTGTGATCTTCTGAAGCGTCCCAGTCCTGGAACGCTGGCCGCTAGCCATCTCCCAGAGAGGGGCCAAAGCCATGCAGCTTAAAGCTGCAGGAAAAAACGCTGGCTAAAGAAACAGGAGCAGGTTGTTGGTAAGAGTCACCAGACCCAGGAGTGCACGGCAGTTCCCTGCCGCCCTGCTTTCCTGGAGAAGGTGCAGAAGAACCGGCACCACCTGCCCTGGGGGAGTTTAAAAGGCATGTGGCCTGGAGGAGCATGCAAATGTCCCACATGCATCTCGTGGTCCTTTGGATCTGCCCGTGATTTGGGCTTGCAAGTCCTATCCACTTCACTGGGGGTCACGGCGGGAGGAGTAAGTGACAGAGTATGACTCTAGCGTGGAATAAATAGGAAGAGAATGCCTTTGGGGGCCGGAACTGGTCATAATATTGTCCTATCAATACGTGAACTGCTTCCTCTTCATCTTAACATCCAGTGCTTTACTCTTCAGTTTCAGACTGGAGCTCACACCGGGCACCGGAAGACGTGCCTGTGACGTAACTGCTATTTTGTGCTAAGAAAGTAACAGAGCTTCTAAATATGGAGAATATTTTAGTTATAGGAAAGTGCTTTTACTTTTAATAGGAACAGTCATTGTTACATTTCCCCCTCTCAGAAAAGAAGGAGGCTGCCTAGGAATCCTTAAAGAGCATAGATGGAGAGAAAAGGACACACAACAAAGGATGGGTCCCAGGGGTGCCGAGCAGAAGTTGTATAAATAGCTGTGCTATTTTCCTTTGAAATGCCGGGCACACTCTGTGCAGTGTAGTGGTCGTGTGCTGAGGGCTGTGTGTCTAACCCTGGAATGAAGGATTCCACACTGAATCTCAGAGCCGTGCATACACGTCAAGGGCATCTGGATCTTTCTGAAGTTGTAAACTACAGTCGTCCCTAGGTATCCACGGGAAATTGGTTCCAGGACCCGCTGTGGGTACCAAAATCCGAGTCCCATCGGATTTTGGTACCTGCCCAAGTCCCATCCCGGGCCCTCTGTATCCGCAGGTTCGGCATCGCAGATTCAACAACCGCGGATAGTGTAAAGGATGTGGAACCCGCGGATGTGACGGGCTGCCTGTATTTACATGACAGACTCTTAAAAATGTGGCATGCTTGGAAACGTAGTCCTGCCACAACACCTGCATTCAAATAGTCCTTGCATTTCCTTTAGCACCCGACCCTCTGAAAAAATAAAACATGAACAAATGTTCACTCTGAGCTGCTCTCAGAAATTTGGAGCATGCTAAATAAAACCTACATGTTCTAGCATGAGACTAGCACAGAAGCGTGAAGCGTTGCTTCTTTGATTCATCTCATTACCCGGAACCCTAGGCCGTTCTGTAGTCTGTGGGGAAAATCCTACGTGTCTTTCACAACCCTACTGAAGTGAAAAGCCAGGCACCAAACACGTCTGGCCATGTTCACTCGTCCCGGTAGGAGCGCTCCCACAGTTCCGTGTATTCTCCTCTGTAGGGGAATTTCTCTTTTCCTGTTTCCCCTTTCCTTCTGTTCTTTTCCTGTCTGTCCTCCTCTTGCCTGTGAGGTGCCCCTTCACAACACAGCATCCTGATTGCTTGCTACATATGGCTCAGGTCTCAGGTACCACATGGTGCTTACACACTTATCAAGAATGTTTTGGCACCTGCTGTGTGCAGGCGCAACCTATTGCATTCTCAAGAGGACACCCAGGTCTGAGACGAGGTCCGCTTACCAGCTTTTCAGATTTGAAAATTTAGTGTTCCAGGAAAAAGCAGCTTAGGAGCTAAAAAATCATAGGCATTTTAAGGAAATATCAAAAAAAGGACACAGCACTATTTTCAGTACCTTGTTAGATACAAGGCCATTCTGTCACTGTAAGAAAAACATGTACGAGATTTAACTTGATTTCTCAGTATGTTTGGCATATTTGAGATATCAAACAAAAAAAATGGAAATTTTTCATTTTCTGCAGTGTGGGAGGGAACAGGGGTGGAGTGAGTTGAGGAGAGGGCCGTATTTTTGTGAAATTTTTAATAAAATTTCTGGCTCTTTTCCCACCTATGGCAAAGATCTAGGACACAAAAGCATTAAATGTTAATACTGATTCAAAATTAAATCTCTAAAACCTTCCTGGGAGGAATGAAAGGTCTAAATAACTGGAGAGAGAGAAACCATGTTCATGGATTCGAAGACTCCGTATTGCTACGTTGTCGGTTCTCAATGAATTGATACATAGATTTGACGCAGTCCTGATCAAAATTTGCCAACATTTACAGACTGACTCTGAAACTCATATGGAAATAGTCAGAACAACTCTGCTGAAGAAGGACAGAGATGGGGAACCCACACCACCTGGTTACGGCCGTTGTCAGAAAACCACAGTACATCAAGACAGTGTGGTAGTAGCATTAGATCGCCAGGTGGACCAATGGGTCAGGGAGAACGTCCAGAAGGAAACTCACACGTAGGTGGCCACTGACTTTTGACAAGAGTACAAAGGCTGTTCTGTAGTTCTGGGACAATTAGATACAGCTGGAACAATTGGATATCCACATGCAAAAAAAGAAAAAGGAGAAGAATTTCAGTCCCTCACATCACATACACAAAATTAACTCAAAATAGATCATAATTAAATATAAGACCTAAATCCATGATAACTTGTAGAAAGGAGGAGAAAACTGCGGGTCAGGCAACACTATCTCAGCTATGACACCAACAGCATTCTTCGTGAAGGACAAATGCATGCACTAGACTTCGTCAACATTAAAACTGTCTGTCCTTCCAAAGATGAGCCATATCTCCCAAGAGGGAGGAGATAGAGATATACATAGAGCTGATTCACTTCGTTGTACAGCAGAAATCAACACAACATTGTAAAGTAACTATACCCCAATGAAGAAAAGAAAGAAAAGAAGAGATGAGCCACAGACAAGGAGAAAATATTTATGTCACATATCTGAGAAAAGGACTCATATGCAGATTATATAAATACCTCTCAAAACACAATAGGAAAGAAATAAGCAATTTTAAAAGTAGGCAAAAGATTGGAACAAATACTTCACCAAAGAAGCAATGCCATATGGCTTATAAGCCCATGAAAAGATACTCAACATAATCAGTCATTAGAAAAATGCAAATTAAAACCACAGTGACATACTACTAATACCTATTAGAATGGCTAAAATGAAACACCAACCACACCAAGTCTCGTTGAGGATGTGGAATGGTTGGAACTCACACACTGCTGGCGGGATTGTAAAACGGCGCAGCCACTTTGGAAAATAATTTGGCATTTTCTTAAAAAGTTAAATGTACACGTACCATGTGATCTAGGCATTCCACTCTTAGGTATTTATCCAAATATAATGAAGTCTGCATAGACTCATACACCGATGTTCATAAGAGCTTCGTCTGTAATATCCAGAAGCTTGAAAAAACCCAAAAGTCCATCAACAGGTAAATGGATTTAAAAAAACAAAACAAAACTGTGGCACACCCATGCATCCATACAGTAGAATACTGCTCAGCAAAAGGAATGAACTGTTGATACACATTGTAGGCTGGCTGAATCTCCATATCATTATTCTAAGTGAAAGAAGCCCAATTAAAAAAGAAAAAACAGTATATACCATATGCTTCCATTCATATAAAATTCTGTGGAGATCAGCGGTTGCCTGGGGTTAGGGGATGTGGAGAGCGTAAAGAGGGATGGCTTTAAAAAACAGCACGAGGGGGCTTCCCTGGTGGCACAGTGGTTGAGAGTCTGCCTGCCGATGCAGGGGATGCGGGTTCGTGCCCCCGTCCAGGAAGATGCCACGTGCCGCGGAGCGGCTGGGCCCCGTGAGCCATGGCCGCTGAGCCTGCGCGTCCGGAGCCTGTGCTCCACGACGGAAGAGGCCACAGCAGTGAGAGGCCCGCGTACCGCAGAAAAGAAAACAGCACAAGGAGACTTGGGGGTGATGGATATGTTTATTATCTTCATTTTGGCCATGTGTTCATGGCTATTTACATAGGTCAAAGTGTATCAAATTTTACTCTTAAAAACATGCATTTTATCCTTTCAGGGGTCCCTAAGACTGCCCACATGCTTGGTGATTTACTGGGACCCCTAGCACCCAGCATGTATTGTACTTGTGGATAAGATGTGTCACCGGGATGCAGTAAGGTTCCATAGGCACATCAGTGAGGGAAAGACGTGAGGAAGGGTCTGGAGGAATCCGTGTGCCACTTCCTGTGTCCTCTGACCCCCATGAGGGACCGCAGAGCACACCTTCCCTCCAGCAGCAAAGCTGTAACTATGGAGGTACAGTGGTTATGCCCACCGAAACCCATTTCAGGTTCAGGGTTTTGACTGGGGGCTGGTCACATAGGCACCTCTGCCCACCAGTATTTCAGATGCCCCAAAAGAAAACGTGTTCAGTGGCCCAGGCGGGCAAAACAACCTTATCAGCGTAGGAACTGCTTCAAAAGCCAGATTCCCAGGTGCCAGCCAAGGGCCAGCTTGTAAGCAGGCTTTTCTGAAAACCATAGTCTCAGGACTGTTAATTCTTTTCTGTAGTCAGTTATACCTCAGTAGCACTCTGTTTTTTTCAGTAGCACTTTTTTTTAAAAAAATTAAGTTAGTATGAACTAGCACAAGGCAATGATTAATTTACTGAAAAAGTGATAGACTATAAAAAACAGTCATTTCAGATTTGTGGAAGACCAATAGAATAGGATCTTCATTACCTGGATTGCTTCATGCTCTAAAATCTGCTCTTTGGAGTGAAGTGGGACATTAATAAATAAGTAAAGTTGGGATATTTGCTAAATGGGAGCTTCGAGTTATAGTTTCATTAATACAGTAGTATAACTTTTAATTTGAATTGTACTTGAAAATCTTTGCCAAGAATATAATTTTTCTTCCTTTCATTAAATAATTCCTTGATTGATAATCTTTATTTTAATCACTGGTTAACTGACCATGACCCAGTTCTATAGCAAATAAAAGGTCAAGCATTGGCGTTGAAATTATAACGATCCCAACAACGGGTCCGCCTGGTGCAGCGGTGTGGCACACCCAGCTGGGAGAGTAGGCACTGCTGAAATCCAGCCTGTGCTTTGATGGCCAAGCCAGGGGCCCCGGCATGGGTGTGTCCACCTGAGAAAGGGGCAGCTCTTTCTCGTTTGCAGAAAGGCACCACATGGGCTGACTTGGCCCCAGCACGTGTCCCAGAAGGAGGTGGTGGTGACAGTGATGGTTTTCCCCCAAAGTGCTACCTGCTAGAGGCCAGCTTTGTTATCAACATGTCTTTGTTTGTTTTTGCTTTTTTATTTTTTAATTTGTATTGGAGTATAGTTGCTTTACAGTGTTGTGTATCAACATGTCTTTCCCCTTAAAGAAATCCAGGAGATAACTCCCAGTTGAGGGCTGTCTTTAAGAGCATGTACCTGGAGAGGACCAGAGATTCCAGCAGCCCGTGTGGGCCTTTCCTCTCTAATTTGGCCTGATTGCCTTTGAAAGACAGGCGAATTTAGGGGACATTTTTCTTTCTGTCCGGAGGGTGCCTGGTGTCTGTTCTGGATCTGGATCCCGTTATGAATGTCCCCAGACAAGATCTCTCTGTCTGTAACAGTAAAACAGAAATCAGAGACAGGCAACCCTTGTGGCTCCTCTGAGAGGAATTGCTGCTGTTGCTAAGTAATAAGGTTGCCTAAGGGGCAGTCGGGAACTTGCACTTGTGGGGGGACCAAGCGTAGTTGAAGATCCAGCTTTGAGACAAATAGAGAGTATTTGATGGTCACAGCTTCCGATGAGCGATGTTCAGACATGGACCCACTTTATTTCTCATCCCTGAGCCCCTGGCTGAGTCCGTGACAGCACAGGGCAGTGGCACCAGGCAGCCACACGGCAGGGAACCGGGGAACAGTCTGCCCGCAGGAGGGTTCAGGTTCCGCTCGGAAACCTTCACCGTTCGGAAATCTCCCCTCCCCCCGTTTCTTCTGTGGCTCACATTCCTTTCCTCGTTCAGGTTCCTTCCCCTAAGCAAGCTTCAACTACATCTCTTTCCCCTTTTGTAGATGCGAACAACGCGCAAGGTCTCTGTGTGGCCAGTGGGCCTGGTTGGCGGGCGGCGCTATGAACGTCCGTTGGTGGAAAACGGGAAGGTCGTCGGCTGGTACACCGGCTGGAGAGCAGACAGGCCCTTTGCCATCGATATGGCAGGTGAGCGCGTAGATCGTGGGGTTTGTGCCTGCCGGGTTGTTCCCACTCCCACCCCACCCCCGCGTGTAACTGTACTGCAGGCAGGACGCTCTGAGAGACCGCTTTGCTTAAACCCTACGTTGTGTTATGTTCAGATGAAAGTTTGAACCTTCAGAGCAGGCTGGCTGGGTGATTCAAGGGGAAATGGATTCGGGGAGTGATTAGGAAACACTCATTCCATTCCATTTGTTACCTGTCCACGCAGCCATCCCTTCATCCAGGTGCTGGGCTGGGCGGCGGGGAGCTGGGCGGTGAGAAACAGACCTGGCCCCGGCCTCACAGGGGTCTACAGCCTGTACCTGTCCATGCCTCGCTCTACAAGTCCGACTGGTTGTAATATATCACATGCGTACTGATACATTTAACAGTGATATGGTATAGGCAAGCTAACCATTTTGATGCCTATGGATTGAGACGTTGAGTGCTTATTGATACATTTGAGAGTGAAAATATAAAATTGGATTACTGGTTTTTCGAACCGGTATTAATGTTGAGTATAACTGTCTTTCAAAGTTTTTACTCTCTGACCAGCCAACTAAATTGAATAAAACCTACTGTAGACCACAAATTCTAAAATGCTGCTTTATCATAAAGTGACTCATTCTCTGGGGGTTATATAAAATGATGCCTGCGATAACTGTGGAACGATGCAGTTTGAAACATGAGGCTTTGGAGGCAAAAGAGAAAAAAAATCGCTAAAATCACTGATGTCTGTAACCTAGAATATGAAGGCAGAGAAGCTTCAAAATTGATCTCATCCATCTCAGCGCCGAAACAGAGCTCTGTCTGTCTGTCTTTCAGCCTGTGCTTGGCCGATCTTTTTGTGTGCTATTTCCCAGCTGTAGTCAGAATCACTGCTCAGAATTGTGATGGGATGGAGGCTGTGTTCTGACTGGCTTCATGAATTTTATTCTGAAAATACTATAAATTTGAGGGAGCGAGGTTATGAAGAGCGCTAGGAATAAAAGCTGCTGTGGAAAAGCGCTGGGGATGGCCGGCCTGCTGCCCTGCTTCGTGGGAGAAGACAAACTAGGGTATTTTAACTCAACGTTTAACAGCGTTTCCTGAGGGCCAGCTTTGTGGGATTGTGTGTCATGGTCTCTGACCCAAGGGTGGTCCAGACCTCTGACCCTTCCCTGACCCCTCCCCCTTCCCAGGCCCCCTCCCTGCGTCCCAACCCCTCTGTCCCTCTTCCAACCCAAGCCTTATTCCTCGGTCCTCAGTTCTTGCAGCCGCAGAGCTGAGCTGGCATCTCACCCAAAGAATCTTCCTAAAGGCAGACAGATAGGCAGGTCAGCTGTATTTGGAAGGTGACGAGGATTATCAAAAGGGGTGTCGCCTCAATCAAGTCTGAAACGATAAGGTCGACCATAACGTGTCTTGAAAATCAAGTTTTCTGCTGCTCAGAAGTGTTAAATTTGAACAGAAATCTTGAGGAACATTAGGCAAAATCTCGTGCTTCTCTGGGACTTAGTTTCCTCGTGTAGAATGAGGCAGTAGCGTGAATGACCACTGAGGTCTTTGCTAACGAGTTCTCCCTTTCCCTGGCTTCCTATCTTGGGAAGCTCAAAGGAGAGTCCAGGTCCCTGGATTCTAAGTGAGGGTGTGGCTGCTGACGCAGCCGGCTGGCAGATGTTGGGTCCTTCTGGTCCCCAGGAGTTCAAGTCTCCCACATGGGCTCTCTGCCCATCACCCTTCAAGCTAACTTCAAGGTGAGGGTGACATAGATACGTCTTCCTGGATTTTGCTGTAAGAACTTTATGTAGATGATCAAGTATCCAGTAAACCCATCGAGTATTTTGCATTGTTCCCCCCGGAATTTGGATCCAAATAGATATATCTAAAATTCAAGAAAGGCACATGGGTTTTGTGAATTAGGCCTGACTGGTGACAAGATATTTCATACTCTTTCACTGCCAGAATCTCTGGGAAACTTCTCCATGACATGACTGGTGTTTGGATTTTTAAAAGCACTTTAATAGATTTTCAAAGCATAATATAAGACCTATTGTAAAATATGAATGATTTGCTTGTTTTTATTAATTATCCTTATTTTAAAATCGGAATAAAATTTCTGTCTCGAAGAAAACAACTTTTGAAACACTAAATTAGTTTCTTCACATGTGAATTTGCTTTGCAAATTAGTTTTCAGTGAATTATTGATGTTTTTGGAAACCTTTAAGTGAGAGGGATTTGGTTGATGAGATAAAGATCTGACTTTGAGCAGTTTGTTCTCATTCTGAAACTTGCAATTTTATAGCTTTGTTTAGATTCCATATGATTCATTTACTCTTAGTGGGAAGAGAGAACAGGGCTTTTGGATGTTCATGTACAAACGGTACTTCCCACCTCATTTTCAAGAGACACACACAGACACACATACACTCACAATCTCTAGAGAGTAGAAAGCTGGAAGCCCGCTTCCCTGCTGTACCCTGGAAAGCCTGAGGATCACTGCTTTAAAAGTGGTTCTGATGGATGAATGAGGGGACTGCGTTGGAGCCTGCGTCTTGCTTGGACTGCCACAAACTGATTAAAAAACATGAAACTGACAGCCTCATGGGGACCTAGCTCTGCCCTCCAGCGGGCAAGCCTGGAGGCCCACACAGAATGTGCAGCCAACCATGTGAGAATGCTACCCCGCCCTCCAGCAGGCCTGCAACCCTGCAAGAGGAACGGCCTCACAGCCAGCCAGGCCAGGGCCCAGGCCCGCCACCATCACACCCACAGTAGCCATCCTGGCCACAACAGAAGGATGCGTGCAGCCCAGAGAGGGGGCACCCCTAAAGCATGTAGCTCTGGAGATGAGAGGGGAAGGGGCTGCTGGGCTTCATAGGACATCTTCTGCATGAGGCCACGTCCCCAAGATTGGGAAATGTAACTGACCCACCTCACACATAGAGCAAACAAAATTGGGCAAAATGAGGAGACAGAGGAATGTGTTCCAAATGAAGGAAAAAGATAACCTCAGAAAAAGAACTAAACAAAGTGGAGATAAGCAATTTACCTGATAAAAAGTTCAAGATGATAATTATAAACATGCTCACCAAACTTAGGAGAAGAATGAATGAACATGGTGAGAATTTCAACAATGAGCTAGAAAATATAAGAATGAAACAGAATTTAAGAATACATAACTGAAATAAAAAATACACTAGGAGGAATCCAACAGTAGATTAGATGATATAGAGGAACAGGTCAGTGATCTGGAAGACAGAGTAGTGGAAATCAACCGAGCTGAATAGAGAAAAGGAAAAAGAATTTAAAAAATTAGGATAGGGCTTCCCTGGTGGTGCAGTGGTTCAGAGTCCGCCTGCCGATGCAGGGGACACGGGTTTGTGCCCCGGTCCGGGAAGATCCCACATGCCACGGAGCGGCTGGGCCCGTAAGCCATGGCCACTGAGCCTGCGCGTCCGGAGCCTGTGCTCCGCAACGGGAGAGGCCACAACAGTGAGAGGCCCACGTACCGCAAAAACAGAAACCAAAAAAAACAAACAAACAAAAAAATTAGGTTAGTTTAAGAGATCTCTGGAACAACATCAAGTGTACTAACATTTTCATTATAGGGGCCCCAGAAGGAGAAGAGAGAGAGAAAGGGGCAGATAACTTATTTGGAGAAAAAAATAGCTGAAAACTTTCCTAACCTGGGGAAGGAAACAGATATCCAAGTCCAGGAATCACAGAGAGTCCCAAAAGAGGTGAACCCAATGAGGTCCACACCAAGACACCTTATAATTAAAATAGCAATTATTAAAGAGAATCTTAAAAGCCGCGAAAGCAACTAGTTACATGCAAGGGAATAAGACAATCAGCTGTCTTTTTAGAAGAAACTTTGATGGCCAGTAGGGAGTAGCAGTACATATGCAAAGTGATGAAAGGAAAAAACCTCCAACCAGCAATACTCTACCTGGCAAGGTTATCATTCAGAATTGAAAAGATGGAGTTTTGAAGGTAGGCAAAAGCGAAAGGAGTTCAGCACTACTAACTAGGTTTACAAGATATGTTAAAGGGACTTCTTTAAACAGAAAAGAAAAGACCACAGCTAGAAATATGAAAATTATGGAAGGAAAAATCTCACTGGTAAAAGCAAACATAGTAAATGTAGTAGGTCAGCCACTTATAAAGCTAGTAGGAAGGTTAAAAGACAAAAGTATAGAATCATCTGTATCCACCAAAGTAGTTAAGAAATACACAAACAAAAAGATGTGAAATAATTACACTAAATGTAAATGGACTACATGCTCCAATCAAAGGACACAGAGGAGCCGAATGGGTAAAAAACAAGACCCATATATACGCTACCTACAAGAAATTCACTTCAGATCTAGAGACACATGAAGACTGAATGTGAGGGGACGGAAAAGGTATTTCATGTAAATGGAAATGAAAAGCAGGGATAGCAATGCTTACATCAGATGGAAGACTTTAAAACGAAGAAGTAACAAGAGACAAAGAAGAATATTATAGATATAGATAAAGGGATCAATCCAACAAGAATTGATGAATCCAACAACAATTGTAAATATATATGCACCCATTATAAGTACCTAAATACATGAAGCAGATATTAACAAACATGAAGGGAGAAAAATGATAGTAATATTAGTAGAAACTTTAATGCCCTATTTACATCAGTGGGCAGATCATCTAGACAGAAAATCAATAATGAAAAATGGCTTTAAATGACACATTAAAGCAGATAGAATTAATAGATATATCGAGAACATTTCATTCAAGAACAGCAAAATACACATTTTTTTCAAGTGCACATGGAACATTCTCCAGGATAGATAACATGATAGCTACAAAAACAAGTCTCAATAAATGTAATAAAATTGAAATCATGTCAAGCATCTTTTCTGACCACACACTATGAGACTAGAAATCAAGTACAGGAAAAAAATGCAAGAAACACAAACATGTGGAAACTAAACAACATGCTACTAAGCAACCAATGGGTCTTGAAGAAATCACAGAGGAAATCAAAAAATACCTGGAGACAAATGAAAATGGAAACATAAAGTACCAAAATCTATGGGACACAACAAAAGCAGTTCTAAGAGGGAAGATTATAGGGCTACAGGCCCACCTCAGGAAACAAGAAAAATCCCACATAAACAATCTAACATTTCACCTAAAGGAACTAGAAAAAGAACAAACAAAACCAAAAGTTAGTTGAAGAAATCATAAAGATCAGGGTAGAAATAAATGAAAAAGAGACTAGGAAAAAAATATAGAGAAGATCAATGAAACTAAGCATGGTATTTTGAAAAGATAAAAAAAATTGATAAAGCTTTAGCCAGAGTCAACAAGAAAAAAAGAGGTGGCCCAAATAAATAAAATCATAACTGAAAGAGGAGACCTTACAACAAACACCACAGAAATACAAAGGGTTATAAGACATTACTACAAAAAATTATATGCCAATAAAATGGACAACCTAGAAGAAACGGATAAATTCCTAAAAATGTACAATCTCTCAAGACTGAATCAGGAAGAAATAGAAAATATAGCGGACAGATTCCCACTAATAAACTTGAATCAGTAAGTTAAATCTCCCAACAAGCAAAAGTCCATGACCAAACAGCTTCATAGGTGAATTCTACCAAAAATTTAAAGAGGAGTTAATACCTATTCTTCTCACACTATTCCAAAATTATGAAGAGGAAGGAATGCTTCCAAACTTGTTCTGTGAGACCAGCATCATTCTGATACCAGACAAAGACACCACCGACACAAGAAAGAGAGGAAGGAAGGAAGGAAAGAAGGGAGGGAGGGAGGGAGGAAGGAAGGAAGGGGAAAGAAATTTACAGGCCGATATTCCTGGTGGACATAGATGCAGAAATATCAACAAAATATCAGCAAACTGAATTCAACAATATATTAAAATGATCACACTCCATGATCAAACGGGATTTTTCCCAGTGATGCAAGGATGGTTCAATAGCCGCAAATCAATCAGTGTGATACACCACATTAACAAACTAAAGAATAAAAATCACATCATCTCAATAGATGCAGAAAAAGCTTTTGACAAAATTCAACATTCACTTATGAGAAAAACTCTCAACAAAGTTGGTAATGAAGGAATGTACCTCAATATAATAAAGGCCACATACAACAAAAGCACAGCCATAATACTCAACGGTGAAAAGCTTAAAGCATTTCCTCTAAGATCAGGAGTAAGACAAGAATGGCCATACTCATCAACATAGTATTGGAAGTCCTAGCCACAGCAGTTAGACAAGAAAAAGAAATAAAGGGAATCCAAACTGGAAAGGGAGAAGTAAAACTGTCACTGTTTGCAGATGGCATGATACTATATATAGAAAATCCTAAAGATGCCATCAAAACTGAAATCTTGCCTTTGTGACAACATGTATGGATATAGAGGTTATAAGGCTAAGTGAAATAAGTTAGAGATAGTCGTACCATATGACCTCACTTATATGTGGAATCTAAACAAAACAGAACGAAATGAAAACATCCTAATAGATACAAAGAACATACAGGTAGTTGCCAGAAGGGAGGAGGTGGGAGGTGGGCAAAACAGGTGAAGGGGATTAAGAGGTACAGTTGTCTAGTTATAAAATGAAGACGCCATGGGGATGTAATATACAGCATCAGGAATATTGTCATAACTTTGAGGACAGATAATTATTAGGTTCATCGTGGTGATCATTTCACAAGTTATGCAGATATCAAATCGTTATGTAGTATGCCTGAAACTAACATAATACTATCCATCAACTACAGTTCAATAAAAAAAGAAAATATTTCTTAAACAAAAAGATAAATAAAATCATACATATTCCTTTAAAAAAAAAAAAAGAAACATGAACTCAAAGAGCCCACGCATAACATTTCCACAGCTGTCTTGCTTTGAGGGGTTGAACATACATTCAGCAGAAGCCCCTCGGGGTCTGTCCTGTTTGTATTTCTGTGAAGCCACAGCCTAGCCTCCACCAGAAGCTTATTTGCATATCAGGCATCGGAACTGGAATGTTTCATGTCGTTTGTGGAGTTTGACTCCGTGTCTGTCTTTATGTTGCCACACTGAACACCACAGATGTGAGTTTTGCTCTGAGATGAGAAAACCTGGTCCTGAAGTTTTCTTGTACGCACAGTGGTAGTGGCAGAAGTCATGATTATCCCTCTTGCATGGGGACGTAATTTTTAAAATTCTAATGATTCCTATTGAAGCAAGAACTAAAATACTCACCCACAGGATAGAAAGACCACATCAGAGGCAGCCCTTGCCCTGGCTGTGGCGTGCAGTTGGCTTCAGCAGTTGGTCAGTGGCCACCCCACTCTGCCAAGCCAGTGAGCCCTGGGACTGTCTACACTGGCCTGTGCCTCAGACTTTAATTCCAACACCCCAGGCATCTGGCCACTGGCTAGTTCTCAGTGCCTGAAAGCAAGGCAGTGCACACAAAGTTTTGTTTTGTTTTGTTTTGTTTTTTTGCGGTACGCGGGCCTCTCACTGTTGTGGCCTCTCCCGTTGCGGAGCACAGGCTCCGGACGCGCAGGCTCAGCGGCCATGGCTCACGGGCCCAGCCGCTCCGCGGCACGTGGGATCTTCCCGGACCGGGGCACGAACCCGCGTCCCCTGCATCGGCAGGCGGACTCTCAACCACTGCGCCACCAGGGAAGCCCCACACAAAGTTTTTAGTTTTAGTTTTTAGGGAGTTGCTTTCAAGTGAAAGAGTCACTTTGGCTGCTTCCAGTGAGGTGTCAATAAGAACCATTGCTCAAAAGAACCAAGCTTAAAGTAATCTTCAGCCTCCCTTGGAGGTGTAGATTTGATAAAATTCAGAACTTACGGCTGAGATACTTATTTTGAGTTTTCAACATTTGCATGCACCGTATTCTTAGCTCTGGGGGGGTGGCAGGCAGGGCACTATGCTCCCTGTGTGAAGTACGTACCGTTTCCAGTTGAGTCCCTGGCACACTGTAGGGACTTTATTCTGGTAAAAATCCAACCGGGTGTGCTACAGTTCAGCTCTGGCCCTAACCACCCAGAGGTAGCCCAGACCTCACAAGTTAGAGGGTGTGGTCCCCTTCCTCCAGACACCAGCTCCGCTTTGGGTGTCCCCAGGCCATCTGCACTTCTGATGAATGGGCTATAAATTTGCTGTTTTCCTCTCGGGTTTGATCAGTTAATAGAAGGACTCACGGAACTCGGGATAGCCTTCAACTTGTTGTTTTAAAAGACACAAATTAGCATCAGCCGGTGAAGCAACACACAGGGTGAGGTCTGGGAGAGAAGGAAGAGCTTCTGTGCCTTTTCCTCGTGGAATCAGGCACCCTCCCAGCACATTCACGCGTTCAGAACCCAGGAAGCTCCACCAGATTCTCGTGTTCAGAGTTTTTATTGGGGTTTCATCCCGTAGGCGTGATTGAGCCACGTGCTTGGATTCAGTCCCTCCCCAGAGATTGGGATGGTGCAAGCCTCCAACCCTTTGACCACGCAGCTGGTCCTTCTGGTACCCACCCCCATCCTGAAGCCATGGAGGGTCCACCTCGAGCTACCTCATTAGCATAGCAGAGTCACCCCTGTCACTCAGGAAGTTTTAAGGGTTTTACAAGCTCCTTGCCAAGAACCTGGCACGAAAACCGCACACATTTTTTAATTACCAGGCTCAGTAAAGGATCATTTTGATGTCATAAAGAAGAGTGCCCCCATCTCCGCATTACTAGTACTCTCACCCTCAAAAGCAAAGGGTGAGTTAAGGGGTGTCCTGGGGTCACTTTGTCATGGCTGATGAGACATGACTATACAGTGATAAAACTATTTCTCACGTGCAGCTTACAGCACGGAGCGAGGGTCTTGGTGTCCTGTGGTTGGCGTGTTGCAGCCCTGGGGATGGAGTGGCTCCCACGAGGGGTTGGGGGGGACGGGGGGAGGGATGCGCTCCCACCGGGAGGCCGGGGGTGGCCTCAGAGTGCATCCTGGGAGCAGCCACGGAGTGGGGCTGCAGGGGGAGCAGCCCCGGAAGGGGGCGGGGCCCAACAGGAAGGAGTGGGGGGAGGGGTGACCACAGTCCCTGGAGAAGAGGTGGAGAGTCGTGAATTCGGCTGTCGGGCGTCTCGTGTCTCGGATGTGGACAAGCTGGTGAGAGGGGAGAGTGCCGGACGGCTGGCAGACTGTTCCCTAGAACGGGGGACATGGGAGGACAAAGGCCCGGCAGCAAGGGGAGTGAAAGGTCAGCAGGGTCATCCGACCAACGTCAGGTTTCCAACAGAGCAGAGAGGGTGGGCAGTTTGATCCGTGAGAGGCCGGAAGGGTGCAGTTTTTGAGGCAAAAGAGGTAAGTGTTGAAAGTCCCAAAGGAGAGGAAACAAGGAGGACTCGGGACCTTAGATGGACGCGTTCACCTGGGCAGATTCTCCTCTTCCTCCACGTGAGGGGCCAAGTTGGACGAGGAAACAAGACCCAGGAAGGTGAAGGGCTGCGTGCTGGGGGCCGGACGTCTGCAGGGTCCACGGAGCAGAGGTGACAAGACAGTTCCCCGGAGGCTGCTGGGCAGAGGGCCGTCGGGGGTGCAGGGCCCGCTCCGCCCAGCGCGCGCCCAGTAGAGGGAACGGGGCGACAGTGCATGATTGGCTCCCCACGAGGCACAAGATGAGGTGCAGGTGGATGCTTTGGGTTTACATCTAAGGGGCGCCTTCCACGCAGGCCAGGGCGGGGCAGCGGGGTGGGAGTGGAGGACCGCGAACCCATGGCTCTAAAGAGAGGGAGCTGGGGTCGGGCTGTGAGGCCTGACTGGGCGGGGGGGGGGCGGCGGTGGAGACCTCTGCCCTCATCTCTGTGGCCTTGGGGAGTCTGTGGAATGTTCTGAGTAGGGCCTGGACCTTGGCAGAGGGGGGCCTGGAGGCCACTGGGATCCAGGGGCAGGATGCTGAGGCCGAGGTGAGGGAGCGGAAGGCCAGGGCAGCTCTTATGGGACAGCTGTCGGGGGCTTAGAAATTGTAACGAGCCATTTCAGATTCTGCTCACAAGTCAGCAGAAATTTAGGTCTTTTTAACACTTGAGTGGTATGGGGACAGCAGATATAGTCCCTTTAACTTGGGGTCGATTTAATTGGTGTGATCTGTTGTGTTACCTTTGAGTTGTAACTTAGGAGCAGAAGATATGGTCATCTTGTGTAATTAGAATATTCTGTTGACCAGAAGAGGTAGTTGTTTTGAAATAGAAAATTGCATATTAAGGGGGGAAAATGTCACATCCCTGGACTAAAGTTGGTGGGTGTGCTGTCCTGCAGGCCTGCAGATGCCGGGGAGACCCAGCCCTGCCCGGGCTTCCTGGGGCCACACTGCTCCCCACTGCCCCCCACCTCCCAGGTCCCTCTTTCAGCGGAGGCTTTGCTGGCACCTAGATGAAGATAGCCCCCTAGCCAGTCACTCACTCCTGGAAACTTCTGCTCTTCTGCCCCACAGTGCTTTCCGCAGCAGGGGTACCTCTGTAACTGTGCCTCTTGACCACAGCCTCTGCAGGGGCAGAAGCCTCCGTGTCCCGGCCTCCGCTCCGTCCTCAGTTTGGGGTCCCGTGTGCCCTGCCCCAGCCTGCAGTGGGCGAGGAACTGCCCTGCACCAGGGTCTCTGCCCCACCGCCAGCTTAGCAGGCAGACCCTTTATTTTAAAAAGTGATTATAAGTGATGACTGTTCCCCTGATGAGGGCCGAGGAATGACAGGAGGACCACTGAAGCTCTCTCGGGGGGCTTGGTGGAGAGAATCGTCGTGCAGGGCCTTCTTTCTCTTGGCACTTGTTGACAAGGACGTTAGCCCGGGTTAATTTACTTGGTATAGATGATGCAGTAATAAACGTTGGCCCAGCCCAGATCAGGTGATGATCAAAGCCAAATGAGCTTAGCCAAAATTGACAAAGTTCGACCTTGCTCTGTGAATATAAGCACGAAATATATAAGCAAGAAAATGGGGAGAGTGACCTTCTTGCCACTTGGGAGCCATTTGTAATTTGTGTGCGGTTTTTAGCGCGTCACTGAATGTTCTCCGTACAGTGGCTTGGTGGGTCCCATGGTACCTTCCGGTGCAGGATCTGGAGACCGAGGCTGGACTCTGCCCCTAGGTCAGCGCAGTGTGGCTCTCCCTGCAGCGGCTGGTCCTGACAGCAGGCCGAACCGCAGGAATGGTGGCGGAGGTTACGGCAGCCGGAAGCCCGGCGCCCTTTTCTTATCCATCCCCAGAGCGAGATGCGTATCCCGGAGACTTGCAGGCATTCGCTGACTGCGGTGGCTTGTTCAGTGCTGTCCACAGGCAGCATGACCGTGCCAGGTAGAGGCGGGTGTGCGGGGTAAGGGGCATCTGTGTGCCCGTAATCAGGGCCCTTTCCTGGGGTAGCTGCGGACGGGGCAGCCGTACTGGGGCTGGACGAGGGGGAGGGGTTGCAGGGGGAGAGGGCAGAGGGATGCCGGCGCCCCATCTCACTTCAAACAGAGCAGATTGTAACTTCCTTCAAAATCTCAGCGGAATAAGACCTAGTTCCTGTAGGACTTTTGAAAACCACAAGGTTTCCCTGCTGGCAGCGTAGTCCGCAGACTCGGTAATTAACTGTTTACTGAGGCTTCACCCGGCGGCAGGCGTCCTCAGGCACTCTCGGTGCTTTGCTTATAGAACCCTCACTCCACGCGGCTCGCGTTATTATCCTCGTTAAAATATAAGGAAATGGAGGCCCAGACAGGCCGAGTAACTTGTCCGAGGCCGCTCAGTGATTAAACGGTAGAACCGGGGTTCAGACTCAGGTCCGGAGATGGCCCTGCCACCTGGCTTTGAATCCCATCCCACCCACTTACAGCCAAGGGACTGGACCCTCGATCTGAGCAGCTGTCCTCTACCTCCTCAGGTCAGAGTCCGTGGGGTTCTTCACAGAATGAGACAGCACACACGGAGCACAGGCTACAACACTGTAGACACCCGTCGACCGGGATGTCTGGTGGCCAGGAAGCAGGATGCGCTTAGCGCCGCGGGTGTGGGACCACTCCGCTCATGGTGGGGTCGCATCTGTGCGGGCGGGGCGCTGACTCTGACTCCGGAGCCCCCCTTGGGCACAGCAGGCTGTACTTCTTGGTTTCCTCACCTGTGGATTAGGGACCAGACCGGCTGCCCTGAGGGCTGTGGTGAGGCAGAAAGGAGAAGAGATACCTGCCAAGTTCCTGCTGTTCCGTGAAGGTTTGAACCTGCACTCGCGCGTCTGTTTCAGATCCGCCTGGAAGGTTAATACCGAAGACCATGCGGACTCCTTGCTCAGGGCTCTTCGTGAGCTTTTCTCCCCTGGCTGGTGGACCTGCCTTCGTTTTCATTCCGCAAATTGGCTCAGCGTGCAGGACGGCATGTGGAGATAAACACTGGCCCTAACTTTAGAGAAAATATGCCCCAGAGAGAGAAAAACAAGCCTAGAAAGATCATTTAAGAATTTAGGGGCTTCCCTGGTGGCGCTGTGGTTGAGAGTCCGCCTGCTGATGCAGGGGACACGGGTTCGTGCCCCGGTCCGGGAGGTTCCCACATGCCGTGGAGCGGCTGGGCCCGTGAGCCATGGCCGCTGAGCCTGCGCATCTGGAGCCTGTGCTCCGCAACGGGAGAGGCCACAACAGTGAGAGGCCCGCGTACCGCAAAAAAAAAATTTAGAAACAGATATGTACTCATTTTTGTAATTCCCCAGCTGAAAAACTAAACAAACAAAAAGCAGTTGAGCTTTCAAAAGAAAATGCCATTTGTAGCATGTATGATAGATTTGCAAGGTGTTGGGTGTGGCCTCTGTTCCCCCCCATCCCCCCCATCGCCCCCCCCGCTGCAAAGAGGGAGCGTTGTTCTCTGCGATGGCTCCAGGGGAAGGTTTACAAGATGATTCTCACGTTTTCTAATCAGGTCACAGCGGACGCGGGAATGTCCTTTCTACCACTGTGACCTTCCTGAGAGCATCCATAGATGTAATTTTCACATGGAATCTGTTAAAGAGGCAGTCTGTTGGTGGAAATGATGAGAATTAAGGACTGTTGCTCTGCCCTGCTAACCTGGGGCTGCTTCTGAGACTGGCTTCGGAGTGTAAAGTCAGCTGGGTTCTCCCTCCACCCGACCCTCTGCCCTCAGCCCACCTTATCTCAAATCCACCGAGCTTCGCCCTAAGCTGGTACCACCCCGCAGCCCGGAATACAGATCGTCTCTGTCTTCTCACGTTTGCCTGGCTAGCTTCTTGTCACCCCTCAAGACCCGTTCGTGGCGCCAGCATCACTTTCTCTGGGAAGTTTTTCCTGATTTTCCCTCCAGCGTAGAGGTGCATCCCGCGTGCTCCCCCAGCCCTGCACTTAGGCGCTCCTCCTCGAGGTGGCGCTCGCGTGGGACTCCTGCTGCACCGCCCCCTCCGCCAGAGGAGGGGGCACGGGTCTCCCCCTGCCTCTCCAGGCCTGGCACCGTCCCTGACGTTGTAGCTGGAATAATGTCTGCTGAATTCATGTTTACTCGTCTTCCTTTTCTAGTCTAAGGATTATCAAAATTCCAAGTTTTACAAGCTTCTTGTTCCTCTGAGACCACATTGCCCTTGTCTCTTGTGATTTTTTTTTTAAGGGGAGGATAATTAGCTATATTCCAGACAGCTCCCTAAACAGGGTCTCCTTCAGTGGTTCTCAGACTGGCTACACCTCAGAATGACCCAGGGAGCTTTGAAAAAATACCGAAACCTGGGCTCCATTGCTGATCAATTAAACCATCACCACTGGATGTAGGCCTGGTGTTGGGGAGTGTGTATATTTATTTTAAGTCTTGAGGGGATTATAAAGTGCAGCCAGAGACCAGAACGGCTGGTGTAGGTGGTCAGAAGGTGCATGTTCCCTCCTCTGGTTCATTCTAGTCCATTCTGTAGGCTGGATCCCTTCCATGCTAATCTTGGATGGCCTCAGCCTGCAGCAGCTTGAAGCAGGGTTTCGGTTCCCGGCCAGAGATTGAGGTCAGGCCGCGGCAGTGAGAGCACCAAATCCCAGCCACTAGACCAGTGGCCAGTGACAAGGCCCTGGCCCTATGGCTTTGCAGAAGAGAATTCCCACAAAGATGGAAACTAGTGAAACAGGTAAAGTGTTTATTAGGAGGAAAAAGAATACAGTATGTGTGGGTAGACACACGGGCGGACTCAGAGAGAGAGTCACACCCTCATGGCAGTTTGAATCACTTTTGTGGGGCATTTCTTCTGGGTTTCTTTTGGCCAATCATCTTGCTTTGCCTGGTTCTGAATCTGTATTTGGTTTATCTCAGGGTCCTCCCATGTGTGCATGAGCATCTTTTAGCCAAGATGGATTCTAGCGAAGAGGCCTATGGGTAGGTTGACATCATTTACTATGGGGTGGCACCGCCTCCCTTTTGACCTTCGAGGAGCCTTTCTGCACGTGTGTAGCTGGGCAGATCTCCTGACTTCAACTTCTTCTCACAAACCAAAACTCTGTACCCATTTGTCGACTGAAGAAAAAGCACACCCTAAAAGTTGAGAGTTACATTTTATTTGAGGACATTACTGAGGACCATAGCCCAGGAACTGGCCTCTCAGATGGCTCTGAGGGACTGTCCCGAAGAGGTAAGGGAGGAGCCAGGAGATATAGGCATTTTTGCTGGAAAACAAAAAAGTAGTCGAACATCAAAAGATTACTGCTAATCGCAAAAAACACAATGCAAGTTAATGGATTTTGTGCTCTTCTATGTATGGGAAGATGCAAGAGTCTGGGCTCCCTGAAATTATTCCCTTTAATATTTATGCACCTTAACTATCTAGGGCCAGTATCCTGTCTTTCTCCATCCTGAATTTCATCAGGATATGTGTCAGGGCAACCGTAGTGGCTGATGGCTTCATGGCTGCAACATTTGTTGTTTACTGATTTGGCAGGTGACGTATTTTTTTTTTTTTGTCCACACACTAAACAGTAACTTCCCACTCACTCCTCCAAGTCCCTGGTAAGCACTGTTCTACCTTCTTATCACTGTGAACTGGACAATTCTATGTTCCTCATATAAGTGGACTTATACAATGTTTGTCCTTTGTTGAGCCGATAGGACTACCTTCCCCTCTACAGAGCCTTCGATGTTAGTATGCCTCAGTTCTTTGCCACCAACCTACTAGGAAATCATTCGTGCATATTTTTAGTATTCAGTTAATTAAACCCCCTGAATTTCTTTTATTCTGTGGATCAAGTTTTCCATCCTTGTTCAGCATCCTGATTGTTTCCTCGGAAGATTTAGTTTTCTATGATGGTTTATTGTTTCCAGAGTAGAGATTTAAATGAATTGTTTATAGATTAAATAAAGAACACTTCTTAGAAATAAAGAATTTTTTCCCCCCACAAAAACAATGGCTGCTAAAAGGCTTTTGAGAAGCCTTTAGATGGTAATAAAGACAAAACAAAACAAAACCACAGCTTACCCTGAAGCAATCATACAGCTCCAGGCAGTATTCTGGAGCAGATTATCAGACCTATTTAACGGCCAGGCCATGCTTTTTCATTCCTATTCTGTGCTAGAGGAAAATCACCCTAAAGTATAATTGGAAGTAAGTGTGGAAAGCTGTAGTTCTGTCTGCCCCTTAGGAAGCAAGAGATTAGGAAGGAATCATTATCGTGGTCATTAAAGAGCACAGCCTGGCATGTAAGCATTCACTCTTAGAACCATGAAAATCTGTAGCTGAACATTTGCATGAAACAGTGGCAATTTAGAAATGATAGTAAATAGATAAAGGACACATTCCTATTAGACAGCCCTTTTTTTTGCTTTCTGTATCTGATTTAAGTCTAGTGAAAATGATTCTTGAAGCACTACTGTTAACATATTTGTTTTTTTCAGTTGAATTGTTAGCAGATGCTAAGACTGGAAGGAAGAAGATTATGAAAAAATGTACTTAAGTATCATTTTCCATTTTTTAATAGAGATACGATTGACATATGACATTATATTATTGTCAGGTGTACAACATAGTGATTTGTATTTATATATATTACAAAATGACCACCAGAATTAGTCTAGTTAACTTCCATCACCACACATAGCTACAAATTTATTTTCTTCTTGTGATGAGAACTTTTAAGATTAAGGTGGTACTCTCTTAGCAACTTTCAAATATATAATAGAGTATTATTAACTATAGTCATCATGCTGTACATTACCTCATCAGGGCTTATTTTGTAACTGGAAGTTTATACTTTTTTTTTTTTTTTTTTGCGGTATGTGGGCCTCTCACTGTTGTGGCCTCTCCCGTTGCGGAGCACAGGCTCCGGACGCACAGGCTCAGTGGCCATGGCTCATGGGCCCAGCTGCTCTGCGGCATGTGGGATCTTCCTGGACCGGGGCACGAACCCGTGTCCCCTGCATCGGCAGGCGGACTCTCAACCACTGCGCCACCAGGGAAGCCTGGAAGTTTATACCTTTTGACCACCTTTACCCATTTAGCCACCCTCCATCCCCAACTTCTGAACCACCAATGTGTTCTCTGTTTCTATGCGTTTGATTTTGGGTTTTTTGTTTCTTGGGTTTTTTTTAGAATTCACATATATGAGAATCCTGAGATCATATAGTATTTGTCTTTCCCAGACTTGTTACACTAAGCGTAATGCCCTCAATGTCCATCCATGTTGTCGCAAAGAGCAAGTTTCCTTCTTTGTAGGGGTTGAATGATATTCCATTATATGTATATACATACACCACATCTTACATCTTAACTGTTGTAAATAGTGCTGCTGTGAACATTGGGCTGCATGAATCTTTGTGAATTAATGTTTGCATTTTATCGTGATAAACACCCAGAAGCGGAATTGCTAGATCATATGGTAGTTCTATTTTTTAATTTTTGAGGAACCTTCATACCATTTTCCATACTGGCTGCACCAATTTACATTCCCAGCAGCAGTGCACAAGGGTTCCCTTTTCTCCACATTCTCATAAATACTTGTTATTTCTTGTCTTTTTGATAATAGACGTTCTAACAGGTGTGAGGTGGTATCTCATTGTGGTTTCAATTTGCATTTCCCTGATGATTAGTGATATTGAACACCTATTCATGTACCTGTTGGCCATCTGTATGTATTCTTGGGAAAAATATCTATTCAGATCCTCTGCTCGTTTTAAAAATCAGATTGCTTTTTGCTTTCAGTTCTTTATATATTTTGGATATTAACCCTTTATAGGATATATGATTTGCCTTTTCATTTTGCTGATGGTTTCTTTTGCTGTGCAGAAGTTTCTTAGTTTGATGTAGTCCCACTTGTTTATTTTTTCTTTTGTTGCCTTTGCTTTTGGTGTCAGATCTAAAATATCATTGCCAAGACTGATGTCAAGGAGCTTACCACCTATGTTTATGATCACTAGGAGTTTTATGGTTTCAGGCCTTATGTTCGAATCTTTAATCAATTTTGAGTTAATTTTTGTGTATGATGTAAGGGAATGTCCAGTTTCATTCTTTTGCCTGTGGCTGTCCATTTTGCTGGTGCAATTTATTGAAGAGACTGTCCTCTTCTCATTGTATATTCTTGGCTCCTTTGTCGTAAATTAATTGACCATATATGTGTGGATTTATTTTGGTGCTTTCTGATCTTTTTCATTGATCTGTGTGTCTGTTTTTATGCCAATACCATACTGTTTTGATTACTATAGCTTTGTAATATAGTTTGAAATCAGGGAGTGTAATGCCTCCTGCTTTGTTCTTCTTTCTCAAGATTGTTTTGGCTGTTTAGGGTCATGTGGTTTTATACAGATTTTAGGATTGTTGTTCTGTTTCTGAGAAAAATGCCTTTGTAATTTTGATAGGGATTGTATTGACTCTATAGATTGCTTTGGGTAGAATGGAAATTTTAACATTAACTCTTCTAATTCATAAGCATGAAATATCTTTCCATATCTTTTCTGTGTTGTTTTCAATTTCTTTCATCAATGTCTTATAGTTTTCAGGGTATATTTTACCTTCTTGGTTAAGTTTCTTTTTTTTTTTTAATTGATGTATAGTCGACTTACAATGTTGTGTTAGTTTCAGGTGTACAGCAAAGTGATTATTATACATACATATATATCTATTATATTTTTTTAGATTCTTTTCCTTTATAGGCTATTACAAAATATTGAGTATAGTTCCCTGTGCTATACAGTAGGTCCTTGTTGGTTGTCTATTTTATATATAGTAGTGTGTATATGTTAATCCCAAACTCCTAATTTATCCCTCCCCCTGCCCCACTTTCTTTGTTAAGTTTCTTCCTCGGTATTTTATTCTCTTTGATGTAATTGTAAATGGGACTGTTTTCTCAATTTCTACTTCTGATAGTTTGTCATTAGTATATAGAAATGCAACAGATTTCTGTGTATTGATTTCGTATCCTGCAATTTATTGAATTTTTTTATTCTAACAATTTTTTGGTGGTGTCTTTAGGGTTTTCTATATGTAATACCATGTCATCTGCAAATAGTGACAGTTTTACTTCTTCCTTTACAATTTGCATGCCTTTTATTTCTTTTTCTTGCCTGACTGCTCTGGCTAGGACTTCCAATGCTATATTGAATAAAAGTGGCAGCCTTGTCTTGTTCCCGATCTTAGAGGAAAACTTTCAACTTTTCACCATTGAGTATGATATTAGCTGTGGGCTTGTCATATATAGCCTTTATTATGTTGATGTACATTCTGTCTATATATACTTTGTTGAGAGCTTTTATCATAAATGGATGTTGAATTTTGTTAAAAAACCTTTTCGGCATCTACTGTGATGATCATATGATTTTTAGCTTTCATTTTGTTAATTTGGTGGATCACACTGATTGATTTTCAGATATTGAATCATCCTTGCATCCTCAGAATAAATCCCACTAGATCATGGTGTATAATTCATTTAATGTATTGTTGAATTCAATTTGCTAATATTTTGTTGAGGATTTTTGCATCTATGTTCATCAGGGATATTGGCCTATAATTTTCATTTCTTATGGTATCCTTGTCTGGTTATGGTATCAGGGTAATATTGGCCTCAGAAAATAAGTTTGGAAGTGGTCCCTCTTCTCTTGTTTTTGGAAGAGCTTGAGAAGGATTGGTATTAATTCTTTGGAAATGTTTTCTAGAAGTCACCAGTGAAACTCTGGTCCTGGACTTTTGTTTGTTGGGAGGTGTTTGATTACTGATTCAATCTTCTACTAGAAATTGGTCTGTTCATGTTTTCTATTTCTTCATTTGTAGTAGATTGTATGTTTTTAGGAATTTATTCATTTCTTCTAGGTTGTCCAATTTGTTGGTGTATATCTATTCACAGTAGTCTCTTATGATCCTTTGTATTTCTGTGTTATCAGTTATAATATCTCCTCTTTCATTTCTGATTTTATTTATTTGAGTCCTTTCTCTTTTTTTCCTTGGTGAGTCTAGCTATAAAGGTTTGTCAATTATGTTTATCTTTTCAAAAAACCAGGTCTTAGTTTCATTTTTTTTTAAGTCTCTGTTTCATTGATTTTTGCTTTGATCTTTGTTATTTCCTTCCATCTACTAATTTTTGGCTTTATCTGTACTTTTTCTATTCTCTTGAAGTATAAAGTTAGATTGTTTGAGATCTTTTTTAATTTCTTGATGTAGGTATTTATATCTATGAACTTCCCTCTTAGAACTCTTCTGCTATATCTCATAAATTTTGGTACGTTGTATTTCCATTTTCATTTGTCTCAAGGTATTTTTTGATTCCTCAGCAGTTGTTCATTTTTAACCTTCATGCCCTATGTAACTGTAGCTTCTTCTTCCATGCTTATCCACATCAAAGGATTATAATGGGACTGGGGGTTTGTAAAAAGAAAGGCAGTGCCCTCATTGGTATTGGCAGAGTAAGGATCTTTAAAGAGCCTGTTCTATATAAAAGCAATGAGAATACTGCAAGAATTGTCAAAATCAACTTTTTCAGGACTATGGAAACTAATCCAAGGTGTACATCAATCTGGAGAGTGTTTATTCAATAAAAATGGCTATTACCTTTGTAAAACAGTGAGTATTGCATTGTTTCAACTTTCCCTATTCCCATCCATTCTTCCCAGTTCCATGGTAGCCTTGACAATGAAGAGCCCTACAGTCGTGGCGACAATCAACAGCTACTGACCCTAGCATTCACTGGGAGGAAAGAACAAGGTTGGAACTCATTCATAGCTCTGCTCTAAGAAAATTACCATTATTTGACATAACAGTTCTCTAGAAAATTCCTTTCACAAAGCTTGTCTTTTTCTGACCTCACTCAGAGCTCACCCAGGGCAAACAGCCTTTTCTCTGGGGACATTTTTTCAAAATCAAAAAACAAACACAAAAATCCCAAAACAACAAAACCAAAATAAACAAAAAACAGAAATAAAAAAAAATATTGATTGTTTACCATCACAGCTCCATGAGGCAGTGATTATAGTTGTGGCAAACATTAAGCTGAGCAAAACATTTAAAAGAAAAAGTTGGGGGGATATTTTATTCCATAAGAGGCTTTGAAAAGCTCTGACATATTACTGGAATTCTAGAAGGCCATGTGTATGCTTAGGTCTGTGTGCATGTCCAGAGCTGTGCCATGTGCTTAAGAAAAATATTTCAAGGCCCTGAGTTCTCCTCTCCAGCTGATCAAGCCTCTGTGCAAGCAGGAAGTGGTGAAGGTTAAGGCAGAGTTGTAAACTGCTTGGCTGAGTGTTGAACACAGGCCCAACATGCACACAGAGCCCCTTGGCAAAGACTGAGAGCCTCTTTGGTTCCAGGAATTTAAGGAAACATATGTCCAATATTTAACTGACCTGTAAGCTGACTGAGCAGAGATTTCAGTGGCTACACACAGCAAATAACACAGACTTTACAGAGTTCAAGAAAGTCACAAACAGTAACAGTAACAACAAGCAACAACAACATAGAGCAACACCTGTAGTAGAGGGGTGAGAATATCTGACGTCCAGAGTTGCCACATTCTATTATGTAAAACGTTCGATTTTCAACAAGAAGTTACAAGACATGCAAAGAAACAAGCATGGCCAATACACAAGTAATAGAAACTGTCCCTGAGAAAGTCCAGACATTGGACTTACTAGACAAAGACTTTAAAGCAGCTGTTTTAGATATATCCAATCAACCAAAGGAAACCATGTCTAAATAACTAAAAGAAAATATAAGAATGCTGTCTCATCAAATAGGGGGTATAATGAAGTAAAAATTAAATTAATTAAATTTTAAAAATTAAAAAGAACCAAGTAGAAATGCCAGAGTTGAAAAGTTCAGTAACAGAGATGAAAAATTCCCTAGGAGGGTCAGAGAAGATTTGAGCAGACCAAAGAATCAGTGTATTCTAAAGACAGGTCAATTGGGATGATTGAGGAAGAGAAAAGAATGAAGAAAAATGAACAGAGCCTCAGAGACCTATGGGTCAAGGGTACAAATATATGCATGCTACAAGTCTGAGAGAAAGAGAAGGAAAGGACTAGAAAGAACATTTGAAGAAAAAACGGTCTTCCCAAATTTGTATGAAAAGCATTAATGTACACATCTAGGAACCTTAATGGACTCTAAGTAAGATAAACTCAAAGAGTACATCATACATGATAATCAAACTATCGAAAGACAATGCTGAAGAGAATCCTGACAGCAGCAAAAGTGAAGTGACCTATCATGTGTAAAGGATCTTCAATAAAGATTAACAGCTGATTTCTCATGGGAACCATGGAAGCCAGGAGGCAGTGGTTTGACATATTCAAAATACTGGAGGAAAAACTGTCAAACAAGAATTTTATATCTAGCAAAATTATCCCCCCAAATTGAAGGAGAAATTAAGATATTCCCAACATACAAATGCCATGAAAATGCACTGCTAGCAAAGATGACCTACAAGAAATACTAAAGGGAGTCTTTTAGGCCAAAATGAAAGGACATTAGACAGTAACTCTAATCCACATGAACAAATAAAAGAACCAGTAAAAGTTACTCTATCTATAAATTCAAAAGACAGTATAATTTTTACCTGTAACTCTTTTTTCTTTCTCTGATTTAAAAGGAAACTGCATAAAATGATAATTAGAAATCTGGGTTGAGAGACACACAATGTTTATGGATGTAATTTGTATGACAACAGCACAAAGGAGGAGGGGTAGATATGGTAGATAGCAAAATTGTATACTAGGAAATACCTATTTAATGCAGCAGAAGATGGAAATGGAGAAATAGAGGAATGAAAATATATTAGACACATAGAAAACAAATCGTAAAGTGGAAGATGTAAATCTTAATTTATCAGTAATTACATTACATGTGAATGGATTAACCAATCCAATCAAAAAGCAGATGGACAGATGTGTAGAAAAATATGATCCAGCTATATCCTATATACAAGGCAAACATTTTAGATTAAAAGACACAAGTAGGTTGAAAGCAAAGGAATGGAAGAAGACATTTAAACAGAAACCAAAAAAAACAGTTGGAGTGGCTATATGAATACCAGAAAAAATAGACTTTAAGACAAAAGTTGTTACCAAACACTGAAAAGTTTGTTTTATAATGATAAAAGTGTCAATAGGGACTTCCCTGGTGGTTCAGTGGTTAAGAATCTGCCTGCCAATGCAGGGGACACAGCTTTGGCCCCTGGCCCAGGAAGATCCCACATCCCGCAGAGCAACTAAGCCTGTGCACCACAACTACTGAGCCTGTACTCTAGAGCCTGAGACCCACAACTACTGAGCCCACATGCCACAACTACTAAAGCCCCCATACGTAGAGCCCTTGCTCCGCAATAGGAGAAGCCACCGCAATGAGAAGCCTGTGCACCGCAACGAAGAGTAGCCCCCACTCGCCGCAACTAGACAAAGCCGACATGCAGCAACAAAGATCCAACACAGCCTTTAAAAAAAAAAGGGTCAATCTATCAAGAAGATAAAACAATTATAAATGTGCACCCATTTTAAAACAGAGACCCAAAATACATAAAGCTAAAACAACAGAACTGAAGGGAGAAACAGACATTCAAAGATAATAGTTGTAAACGTCAACATTCCACTTTCAGTAATAGAACAACTAGATAGAAGGTCAACTGGGATAGAAGACCTGAAAAGCACTATAAACTTACTAGACCTAAGACATCTATAGAACACTTCACCCAACAACAGCAGATTACACATTCTTTTCAAATGCACAATTGAACATTCTCTACGAGAGACCACAACATAAGTATTATGTTAAGCCATAAAACAAGTCTTAATAAATTTAAAATAATTGAAAGTATTCAAAGTATGTTCTTGGGCCACACTGGCGTGAAGTCAGAAATCAATACCAGAAAGGAGTCTGTGGAATTCCCAAGTATGTGGAAATTAAACAGCATACTCCTAAATACCAAGAAATCACAAGGGAAATTGGAAAATACTTTGAGATGAATGAAAACGTAAACAAACATACTAAAACATATGGAGTGCTTACAGGAAAATTTATAGCTCCAAATGCCTCTATTAAAAAGAAGAGAGATCTCAAACAAATTACCTAATCATTTACCATAAGAAACTAGAGACAGAAGAGCAAACTAAACCCCAAATAAGCAGCAGAAAGGAAATAAAATTAGAGAAAAAATAACTGATATAGAGAATAGAAGAACAATTGAGCATATCAACAAAACCAAAAGTTTGTTCCTTAAAAGCATCAACAAAATTAACAGATCTTTAGTTAGACTGCCCAAGAAATAGAAGAGAAGCTTCATATTAATACAAGATTCAGGGATGAAAACAGGAACAGACTTTTGTTTTTATTATAAGAGAAAACCATGAAAAACTGTATGCAAACAAATTAGATAACCTTGAAGACATGGACAAATTCATCAAAAGGCTATTAAAACTGACTCAAAATGAAATAGAAAATCTGAATAAGCCTATAAGAAATACACTGAATTAGTAATCAAAACTTCTCACAGAGAAAAGCCCAGTTCTAGATGGCTTCACTGGTAAATTCTACCAAACATTTAAAGAGGATTTAAGAAAAATCCTTTACAAACACTTCCAAAAAGATAGAAGGGCAGGAACACATTTGAAATCATTCTATGAGGCCAGTGTTACCCTGATTCAAAAACCAGGCAGCACAAAGGAAAAAACCTATAGACTAGTATCCCTTATGAATATGGATGCAAAATTCCTAAACAAAGTACTAGTAAAGTTAATCCAGCAACATATAAAAAAGAATTGTACACCATGACCAGATGGAATTTATCCCTGGAGTGTAAGGTTAGTTCACATACAAAAGTCAATAAATTTAATATGTCAGTAGAATAAAGCACAAAAGCCACATAAATCAATAGATGCAGAAAAATCATCTGACAAAATTCAACATTCTTTCATTATCAAAACACTAGAAGAGGGCTTCCCTGGTGGCGCAGTGGTTGAGAGTCCGCCTGCTGATGCAGGGCACACGGGTTCGTGCCCCGGCCTGGGAAGATCCCACATGCCCGTGAGCCATGGCCGCTGAGCCCACGCATCCAGAGCCTGTGCTCCGCAACGGGAGAGGCCACAACAGTGAGAGGCCCGCGTACCGCAAAACAAACAAACAAACAAAACACTAGAAGATCAATACTGGGGAATGGAAAGGAACTTTCTCAAGCTGATAAACAGCATCTACGAAAAACCCACAGCAACATCATACTTGAGAGTTGAAAACTGAAAGTTTTTCCCCTCAGATGAAGAATAGGACAAGGATGACCCCTCTTGACATTTGTATTCTCCATTTTACTATAAATTACAGGGAAATTAGGCATCTAAGTTAGAAAGGAAGATCTTTTACACAGTAAAATGGTCTCTTACATAGTAAATCCTCAGAAATACACACATGTGCATGCATACACACACATGCACACACACAACCAATAGTGCTATAAATGAATTTATCAAGTTTGCAGGATGCAAGATCAATATATGTACATCAGTTTAATTTCTGTACATCAGCAATGAACAATCTGAAAATGAAATTTAAAAACAATTTCATTCATAACAGTGTCATAAATAATAAAATAGTAATAAATTTAATAGAGAAAGTATTAGACTTGTACACTAGATACTGTAAAACATTACTGAGAGAAATTAATGAAGAACAAAATAAGTGGAGAGACACATTAGAAGACTTGACGTTATGGGGAAGATTTATTAATATTACCAAATGGCAGTGTTCCCCAAATTTACCTACAGATTCAATGCAATTCCTATCAAAATTTTGGCTGCCCTATTTGCAGCCAAATTTACATGGTGATCTTAAAATTCATATGGGAAAGCAAGGGATTCAATGGCCAAAATGATCTTGAAAAAGAACAAAGTTGGAAGACTTACACTTCCTGATTTGAAAACTTACTATAAAGCTGAAGTAACAGACAGTATGGTACTGCATAAAGATAAGCATATGAATCAATGGAATAGAATTGACTGTCCAGAAAGAAACCCTTCATTTATGGTCAAGGGTTTTTGCCATGGGTGCCAAGACCATTCAGTAGGGAAAGAATAGTCTTTACCAAAAATGGTGCCCAGAGTTATACCAAAAGCCACGTAATTCATATCCTTCAAAAAAGGCATTTTTCAATAGATGAATTATATCTCAATAAAGGAGGGTAGGGAAGATTCTCACACATACACATGCAGTGTATGCTTTGCTGGGAAGAGAGATGACAGGAGAGTCGACCACAGAAAAAATTAGAGAAGAGAGGAGAGGAGGTGTTGGACACATACCTTTCTCCAACAAGTTCCCCAAGACTATTGTGTGTATACATTTTAATTGGGAACTTGGAATCTTTTCTTGTTTAAAGTGGAGAGAGAGAGAGACTTTTGAAAGTACTTGATACTTACTGGCAACAGCAGAAGTGTGTCAACCGCCCAGTGTTCTAGTACAACTAGTCAGAGTGACTGTTCAAGTAAAAAAGCCATTAGTATCTTTCTTGTGACCAGACAATAAAGGAATTGTTGCCAAAAACTATCTTTTGGGAAATGGAAACAGTTTTTATCTGTAAGAACCTTGCTGAAATTAGATTATGTGTAGTTAGGAAAGAGAGCATGTGCTAGTGAGACAAGTATATGCAGGGGAGACTAAGTTGATACACAGTAGAAGGAAATGATAAGCACTACTGATGCTGCTAACGTGGCTGAATGGGGAAGAAGAGGTTTACTGGACTTTGCTTTTTCCTTTCCAATTTGTCTGCCTTTTCTTTCTTTCTTTACTTTTTATGCCTTATTGCAAAGGCTAGGACCTCCAGTACATTGTTGAATAAAGGTTGAGAACAGACATCCTGCTTCATTCAATCTTCAGTGGTTTACTTAACACCCAATATTTCACCATTAAGTATACTGTTGGCAGTAGGTTTTTTGTAGATGCACTTTATCAAGTTGAGGAAGTTCACTTCTATTCTTAGTTTGCTGAGAGGCTTTTCTTTTTTTCTTTTTAATTAATTAATTAATTGATTAATTGATTTATTGATTTATTTTTGGCTGTGTTGGGTCTTCATTTCTGCCCACGGGCTTTCTCTAGTTGCGGCAAGCGGGGGCTACTCTTTGTTGTGGTGTGCAGGCTTCTTATTGTGATGGCTTCTCTTGTGGAGCGCGGGCTCTAGGCGCCTGGGCTTCAGTAGATGTGGTGCACAGGCTCAGTAGTTGTGGCTCGCGGGCTCTAGAGCGCAGGCTCAGTAGTTGTGGCGCATGGGTTTAGTTGCTCTGCGGCATGTGGGATCTTCCGGAACCAGGGATCAAACCCGTGTCCCCTGCATTGGCAGGCGGATTCTTTACCCCTGCACCACCAGAGAAGACCTGAGAGTCTTTCCTAAAATCATGTTTAGATGTTAGATTTTGTCAAGTGCATTTTCTTCACCTATTGAGATAATCAGGTGTGGGGTTTTTTTCTTTCTTTTTTAAAAGCCTCTTAATTTGGTGAATTACATTGATTGATTCTGAAAGGTTAAGCCAACACTGCAGTCACGAAATAAGCCTCACTTCATCATGATTTGTTGTCTTTTTAATTTTTGGATTCAATTTGTTAGAACTTTAAGAATTTTTCTGTTTGTGTTCATGCGGGTTGCTGGTCTGTAGTTTTCTTGTAATGTTTCTGTTTGCTTTTGGCATCAGGGCACTACTGGCCTCAGAGAATTTGAAAGGTATTCCCACCTTTTCTGTACTCTGGAAAAGTTATATTATTTCTTACTTAAACATTTGTTAGAAATCACCAATGAAGCTCTCTAGGCCTGGAAGGTCTTTTTTTACCTTTGTTTTTTGTTTGTTTTGGTGGGAAGATTTTAACTATAAACTTAATTTCTTTCATTGATCCAGGGCTATTTACATTATCTAATTTTCATGAGCGAGCTTGATGGCCTGTATCTTTTAAGGAATTTGTCCATTTTTCTCTAAGTTATGAAATTTACTTCCATCAAGTTGTTCATAATATGCTTTTATTATCATTTTGATGTTTGTAGGATCTGTATTGATACTCCTCTTTCATTCCTGGTAATTTGTGTCTTCTCTTTTTCTGATAAGTAAAAGTAGATATCGATCAATTTTATTCACTTCCCCCCCCACAAAGGACACAGTTCTGATTTCACTGATTTCTCTATTGTTTTCTACTTCTATTTCAGTAATTTCAGATTGTATTTATCAGTACCTTTTTTCTATTCACTTTCGGCTTGTATTTACTCTTCTTTTTCTAGTGTACAAAGGCGAGTGATTAGTTCATTGAGCTGAGACCTTTCTTCTTACCTAATAGAAGTGTTTAGTGCCTGATGTCAGCATCACGGCAGCATGAGATGCTCCCTTTGTCTCTCCCTTCAATCTACAAGGTTTCCTCTGCCCAACGTGCCAGGATGCCAGCGATCTCCACACATCTGTACGTCTAAAGGTGGGTGGCCTGGAGCAGACAGCCAAGGCAGAGCCTGTGATCCTGACCCTGGGGGCGTGGCAGGTGAGCCTGCAGCCCCAGAGCACCCGGTAGCAGCAGGGGAGGCTGTGCATACGAATCCAGATTCCTGGTGCAGCAGGGCCCTTGGCCACAGGAAACCAGGCAGCAGTGGCAGCAGGACCTGCGAACCCGACCCCCGCCATGGAGGCACCTGCGACTCCCTCACCTGCAGCAGGAGCAGCAGCAGCCCAACAGCCCCTTATGTGGCAGAGGCACCCACAGCCCCAGCTCGCCCACCACCCGCTATCTCCCCTCACGGCTGTAGAGCCCCTGACCCCAGCAACTCTGGATGAAGTGCAGGCACCCACCATCCCAGGGCCCCAAGCTGTGATGCCAGTGACAGCAGTGATACTGGCAACAGCAAGGCACCAGCAACCCCGGAGACACAGGCAGCAACAGCAAGGGCACCAGGTGACACCTCTGGCAGGGGCAGTGGAGGGGGGAAAGTGCTGACTCTCAAATATAGCCAGAGGCAGCCTAAGTAAGAGAAACCAAAAACTTGTGTTGTAGCGCCGCCTACTGAAAAACAAAAGAAAAGCCTCTAATTTCTATCCTGTTGAATTGTTAGAATCAAGTTTTTTAAAGCTTTACCTAAATAAGAAAGGTGTTCGCTACTTTAAATGCACCAGCAAAGGAACAACTCGTCAAGTACCATAAAAAAAACCGTAGTAACTCAGCATCACAAAAAGAAAACGACAAACCTCCGGAAACCAAATTTAAAGTCACAGAATACTGCCATCTAACTGATAGAGAATTCAAAACAGCTGCCATGAGCTGTTATGTCAGTGAGTGGCAAGAAAACTCAGAAAGGCAGTTTACTGAGCTTAGGAATAAAATGAACGAACAGAAGGAATAATTTACCAAAGAGATTGAAACTTAAAAAAGAACAAAACAAAAATTCTGGAGCTGAAGAACCCAATAAAGGAGATGAAGAGAACACATTAGAAGGCACTGGAAACAGAGCAGATCAGATGGAAGAGAGAATTAACAAGCTCGCAGACAGAAAAATAGAAATGATACAGGTGGAAGAAGACAGACAACTAAATCTAAAAAGAAGGAGAAATTCTACCAAAATTTTGAAGAATATTTAATACCTATGCTTCTCAAATTCTTCCCAAAAAACTTGAAGAGGAAGGAATGCTTCATAACTTAATAATAATGAAGCCAACATTACCCTGATACCAAACCAGACAAGGAAACACACAAAAAAGAAAATTACAGGCCTGTATCTCTGATGAACATAGATGCAAAAATCCTCAACAAAATATTAGCAAACTGAATACAATACATTAAAAGGATCGTACATCATGATCAAGTGGGATTTATTCCAGGGATGCAAGGATGGTTCAACATCTGCAAGTCAATCAACGTGATGCATCACATGAACAAAAGGAAGGATAAAATATGATCACCTCAATAGATGCAGAAAAAGCATTTGACAAAATTCAACACCCATTCATGGAAAAAACTCAATAAAATGGGTACAGAAGGAACATATATCAACATAATAAAGGCTATACATTACAAACCCGCAGCTAACATCACATTCAACCGTGAAAAGCTGAAAGCTATCACTCTAAGATCAAGACAAGACAAGGATGCCCACTCTCACCACTCTTATTAGCATTGGAAGTCCTGGCCAGAGCAGTCAAGAGAAATATACAAAAGGCATGCAAATTGGAAAGGAAGAAGTAAAACGGTCACTATTTACAGATGACATATTATACATAAAAACCCTAAGGTCTCCACCAAAAAACAGTAATAAATGAATACAGTAAAGCTGCAGGGTACAAAATTAGTGTACAGAAATCTGTTGTTTCCATACACTAACAATGAATTATCAGGAAGAGAAATTAAGAAATGCCATTTATAATTTTAACAAAAAGAACAAAATACCTAGGAATAAATTTAACCAAGGAGGTGAAAGACCTGTATACTGAAAACTGTAAGACATTGATGAAAGAAATCGAAGAAGATGCAAAGAAGTGGAGTTAATCCATGCTCATGGATTGGAAAAATTAACATTGTTAAAATGTCCATATCACCTAGTGCAGTCTATTCAATGCAATCCCTATCAAAATCCCAATGACATTTTTCACAGAAATAGAACTAAAAATCCTAAAATTTATATGGATATACAAAAGACCCCAAATAGCAAAAAAAAATAGTGATTAAAAAAAAGAATGGAGCTGGAGGTATCACATTCCCTGATTTCAAATTATACTACAAAGCTATAGTAATCCAAACAACATAGTATTGGCAGAAAAACAGACACAGATAAATGGCACAGAAATGAGACCCCAGAAGTAACCCCACATGTATATGGACAGTTAATATATGACAAAGGAGCAAAGAACATGCAATGGAGAAAGGATAGTCTCTTCAATAAATGGTGTTGGGAAAACTAGACAGTCACATGCAAAAGAATGAAACTAGACCATTATCTTACATCATACACAAAATTAACCCAAAATGGATTAAAGACTTGAATGTAAGATCTGAAACTACAAAACTTTTAGGTGAAACCATAGGCAGTATATTTTTTCATCAACCTCAGCAATATCTTACTGGATGTGTGTCCTCAGGCAAGGGAAACAAAAGCACAAATAAACAATAGGGACTACATCAAACTAGAAAGCTTCTGCACAGTGAAGGAAACTATCAACAAAACCAAAAGACTACCCATCAAATGGGACATGCTATTTGTAAATCATACATCTGATAAGGCACTAATATCCAAAATATATAAAGAACTCATACAACTCAAGAACAAAAAACCAAACATCCTGAATACTTTTCCAGAGTAGACATACAGATGGCCAACAGGCACATGAAAAGATGTTCAACGTCACTAATTATTAGGGAAATGCAAATCAAATCCACAATGAGATATCACCTCACGTCCATTAGAATGGCTACCATCAAAAGGGCGAGAAAAACAAGTGATGGAGAGGATGTGAAGAAAGGGGAACCCTCCTACACTGTTGGTGGGAATGTAAATTGGTGCAGCCACTATGGAAAATGTTATGGAGATTCCTAAAAAAATTTTAAGAATAATTAATTTTCTAGCTATTCTACTTCTGAATATTTATCCAAGGAATATGAAAACCCTAATTTGAAAAGGTATATGCACCCTTATGTTCATTGCAGCATTACTTACAATAGGCAAGATATAGGAGTAGCCTAAGTGCCCCTCAGTGGAGGAATGGATAAAGAAGATGTGGTATGTATATACAGTGGACTCAGACATAAGAAAAACAAAAACTAACAAAAGATGAAATCCTGCCATTTGTGAAAACATGGGATGGACCTTGAGGGCTATTATGCTAAGTGAAATAAGTCAGAGAAAGACAAATATGGTATGACTTCACTCATGTGTGGGATCTAAAAACAAACAAATGAACCAAACCAAACCAAACCAACACACAGATATATAGAACAGAGTAGTGGTTACCAGAGGGGAAAGTAGGTAGAGGGAAGGCCAAATGGGTAGAGAGGGTCAGCTTTTGGTGATGAGCACACTGTAGTGTATACAGAAGTTGAAATATAATGTTGTACGCATGAAATTTATATAATATTTTTAGTGATTCATTTATATATTTATATATTCTTCTTTACATTCTCTTCCATTATAGGTTATTACAAGCTACCGAGTATAGTTCCCTGTGCTGTACAGCAGTTCCTTGTTTATCTATTTTATATCTACTGCGTGTGCATATATCTTAATCCCAAACTCCTAATTTATCCCTCCCCTCCCCTTCCCCTTTGGTAACCGTAAGTTTGTTTTCTATGTCTGTGAGTCTATTCCTCTTTTGTAAGTAAGTTCATTTGTATCATTTTTTAGATTCCACATACAAGTGGTATCATATGGTTATTTGTCCTTGTCTGACTTACTTCACTCAATATGATAATCTCCAAGTCCATCCATGTTGCTGCAAATGGCATTATTTCATTCTTTTTTATGGCTGGGTAGTACCCCATTGTATATGTAGACCACATCTTCTTATCCATTCATCTGTTGATGGGCACTTGGGTTGCGTCCATGTCTGGGCTATTGTAAATGGTGCTGCTGTGAACATTGAGAGGCGTGTATCTTTTCAAATTACAGTTTTTTCCAGATATATGCCCAGGAGTGGGATTGCTGAGTTTTCATTATGGGATTGTAATTTCCTGCTTCTTTGCACATCTGGTCATTTTTGTATCTCAGGCATTAAAAATTTTATGTTGCTAGGTTCTAGGGAAAAAAGTGTGTCTAGTTCCTTATATTTCATTGTATTTGTATATATAAAATGTGTAACATACATTTATTCTACATATATACACACACATATACATGTGGGTGTGTATATAATTATACGTTTGCATGTTATATATGTATTTGTTTATTTACTTTTAGCTTTTTTCTGGGCTATAATTTACTTAGAAACATTTTGATCCTTTCCTGGCTTACTTTTAAAGTGTTGGGCAAACCAGCTAAGCCTTCATTTTAGGGCTAGTTTGGCCTCACAGTGGACCAGTGGCCGTGCAAGCACTCTTCGAGCATCCCAGCTGTTGCCCATTGTGCCCTGGCCATGGGGCACGTGGCCTGTCCCAGCCCTGAGTGGCCTCTAGGGATTGATCCATCCACCTGTTTCCTGCCAGTGGTTCCTTTCTTGAACTCAGGGAGTCTCACCAGCATCTACTGACCAGACTCAGTGGGACTTGAGGCAAGCCCTCTGCAGACAGTTGCACCCTCTGCTCTTGGGGTGACACCCCCTGAATTCCAGCTGTCTTGGCCTCCCCGAGTTCTCCATTCTGTTTCCTCAGCTCAAGGAGACGGCAGAGCTGTGTGTGTTCCCCTCCCAGGGGTGTAGCCTTCAGGCGGGAAGCTGGGGCAACTGTAGGGCTCACATTTGTCTCTTCTTTTCAGAGATCTCTGTCCTGTGTGCCTTTTCCCCAGTGCTAGAAACTATTTTTTCAAATGTTTTGTCTGGTTTTTAGCTATTTAAGACAGTAGGGAAAACCCAGTCCTTGTTGCTTTGGCCATCTTGTCCATAAGTAAGTGGAAATGGCCTGATGGACTTGGAGCTGCATGTGTTCATTGGTAAACATACACTGAGCAGGGTGGTCCTTCTGACTGGGAGGCACTGGGTCCCCACCACCCACCCTGTCCACTTGAAGAAGCCAGGAAATCCTGCTTTCACTGTGAATAACCAGTGTTCACTTGCACTTTTTTACACAACTGACCAGGACAGAGACTCCTACTTCACGATTTTTATAAAGCTCCTAGTATCTCAAAGGCTTCTGAGAACATCGTTAAAACTAAATTAACTTCACTGACGAAAGGGAAGGGTACATACGGTACTTGAGGCATAATAAGTGCTTGGAAATGAAGAAAACTCAAGGTACCTATCTTGGGTTGGAAGCAATGGTTTAGGAGCGAAAAACTCCTTGTCCGACTTTCAGAGGGAGGATTCTAACTCCCAGGTTCACAGCAGGTCAGACGGTTCCCCAGAAGGCAGCCCAGGGCTTGGCCTAGTTCTCGAGTGGTTCCCGGTGCTGCTGTGACCTGCTTCCCTTGAAGAGCTCACTGAGCAGGGCCTGGTGAAGACAGTGGGGGGGGGGGGGGGGGAGGTGTCTGAATGCCACCCCCCGCTTTTGTATTAAATAGAAAACCACTTTGCTGCGGTGGTGAGCCGGCTGCCCTCCAATTCTCTCCCCGGGCTGCCAGCCTGCACCCCATTCTCCAGTGGGACCAGGAAAGGGCCTTGCAGCAGAGCAGGGTGTAGCTTCACAGCTGGCTGTCAGCTCTGCCTGTCTATATGGTAGACTTTGCCATATAACTGCTTTAAGAGCTAGCAGGATATTCCTGAGCTACAGAAAGCAAGAAGACACTCTTAATCTGAATCCTTCAGTGGTCACGATGATAAATGTGTTAGTCTGAGGGAAAATGGGGAAAGTCAGATCCAGGTGGCTTCATATAATTTTCACAATGACTTCTGCGCAACTCAGATCCTGTTTTTTTTTTTTTTATGAGAATGGGGAAATAAAATCAGTACCTTGAGGCCATGTGAGAAATATACCAGGAGCTTCAGTATGGTTAAAAAGGGCAGACTCTGAGCTAGGAAAAAAAAAGGATGAAGCTTACTTAAAAGCACATGAAAACCACCCCAGAAATCTTTTCATCCTAAGATCTGAGTTGACCTAGTAGAAGTCACTTTTTTTGTGTTAATTTGAACCTTTGACTTTCTGTTGGGGCCCGGGGCTGTTGAAGCCACATCCGAGGAAGGCTTCAGACTTGTTAGCCAAGTGGGGTGAAACGCAGGTGGCCTGGAACTTTCCTGAGCCTCTTCCCGTCAACACTGTTCTCCAGCCATAAGCGGTGGCTAATCCACCTCCCCTCATGATAGTATTTACAATGGTATCGGCATTTATCTATCTTAGGGTCCTCTGAACAGAGCTTTGCAGTTAGTGAAGTCTTTCTGTTCACTAATTTCACATCAGACGTGAGGGGAGGGGGTGTCACGCCACCCTTGCGGGTGAGGAAACGGGGGAGTTTCAGAATCGAGAGAGGCTGAGTGACTTGGCCGGTTCTCAGCCGCAAGGACCCACGAGAAAACGGAGGTGCTAACTCCGAATTCTGCCGGGACGTGCTGCCCCGCCAGGATTGGTGGAGATCCTGGGCCAGGCCTCGGGACAACGCTCGCAGCACCTGTCTCCGTGTTCGGGCTCGCTCAGCACCTGCGGTACCCACCTGTGTCTGTAGGCAGCTTCGCAGTGCGTTCTCCCACGGGGGCAGCGGGGTCGGGAGCGCGGGTCTGCAGTCCCGCATCTGGAGAGGTTAAGAGGATGCTGGCTGTGCTCTGCTCACAGCTCCCCCGCGACTGACTGGAATCATTTGATACTAACTTTGCTAACTATGCGTTTGCACAAAGCGGCATAAATCAGCTCAGTTAATGTAGGGAAGGGCAAAAAGTTGCTAAGAAAACGTTCCTGGAGACTGATCCTCCTAACTCTGGAAGGGCGCCTGGCTTTACAGTGTCAGCTTAGTCGTGAAGAGCAGAGGTTGGGGTAAAGACCTTCACAACAATTAGGACGGCTGTGACAGCTGCTTCCAGAGACGGCTTGTGGAGCGCTTAATGGCTAAGCCTGTAACACAGAGTTTGTTAAACTACAGACTAAAGAGTAATGATTTTTCGTAACGCCAAACCATTTAAGGAAATTGACACTCATCTGTTTCCTTGAAAAATGAACTAGGAAAACCAGGTTTGCCAAATGGCCTGATATCATCTCCTGTACTGATTTCCAGCCCCCCACGCCCCGCTTTTCAGATTGAATCAAATTGGAAATTTATTACCAAATGACTACAGAGTATTCATTTCCCAGCTAACTGACCGGACTTGTGTTCCTCCGTCTTCTAACCTCAGGGTCCATCAGAGCAGCGCTGGCTTTGGTAGGAACACATGGAGATGTCAGAGGACAGGCAGGAAAGCGGGGCGGCCTCCTCCCTGGGGACAGGCAGGGCGAGACTGTGTGCATTTCAGGTGTATTGAGTTCTAGTTACTCCCAGAGGCCAAACGTGCGGGGGCTGTGACGGCCTCTGCGCCGTGCACGCTTTGTCATCAACAGGCTACGTAGTGTCCAGAAGCCACCCCTCCACACACAGCCTCGATCAGAGCGGCAGGCGTGCTCTACCGTGAAGGCAGGCTGTGCTTCCGAGACTATGATCATGCAGGTAACACTCCTGTTCAACTCTGTGAACCAAGACTGGGCCCACGGTGGATACTGAAAAAAATGGGTTCTGATGTGACCAAAATCATATAGAAAAAAGAGAAGTACACCGGTATTTTACTTCAAAGACTTTTTTTTCTTTTAACTTCCACAAAGGATTTGCTGTAAGCCTTCAAGTCATCTTGTCCAACCCCAAAGCTGTATTTAAGCGTCGTGGGTCCCAGCCTGGGATGCAGGAATCTGACTTTCTAAAGCAGATCACGACCGTCGAAGAACTGGAACCGAAAGCAAGTAACTGCACCAAGGTATTCATTGCACTCGTGTCTCTTGACCTTGCTGTGTGTCCCTTGAGAGCGTGGCTACCCATCAGGTCTCCTCCCCGCAGGTCCTCGTGTGGCACACTCGGACAGAGAAGGTGAACCTAGCCAACGAGCCCAAGTACCACCTGGACACGGTGACGATCGAGGTGTGACGGAGCCGCAGCTGGTGCTCTGGCGGGCGTGCGGGGTAGGGCTGCGGGCACCCGGGGGCCGTTTCCTCTGCTCTCCTCCCGACGGGCACCTGCTTACAGGGTGGTTGTGTCCGGAAGCTAAGCGCGGGTAGAGACATCTGCTCTTGTCTCTGTTTGTTCTGCATGCTCCCTTACAAGCAACCCGGAGGGTCTCTGTACAGCACAGCTAATGGCACGCAGGCTAGTACCATTCTCAGAATCTTCTTACATACTTTTTTTTTCCCATTTGGCCTTATAATTAATTGGTAGAACTGAACAGGTTTTCAAAACAAACAGATGACAAGTGTTCTGTCAACAACACATTCCCAATTTGTGACTCTGCAACGTGAAGTAACGTTTGTAAGATTGGTGGCAGTATACATCATCATAGGAAATAAAACCCACAAAAAAAGGTCTATGGATTCATCTGTTTAATACAGGGATATGACATCTGTCAGTACTAGGCACCATAAAATGTAAACACAATTACTGTCATAAACCTGGATACGCCTTCAAGGGTTGAAGTGGCTTGTTTAGTTACCCTGTTTGCATCTAGTGCAGAGAAAGGTCTCGTGTTTGTTAGCACTATGTGTACATAGGAAGAGATCCCAATTACAAGGGAGGCAGGTAAAATCTGACTTCTTCAAACATTCGTTAAACAACTAACTAACTAACTTTGTAGTAACATCCAGGCTTATCTTCCTTTCTCTAACCACGTTCCCGGTTAAGCACATCATAGCAACAGCACAGTGACGTGAATGATGACATAAAAGAATCTGGATACACTAGAAAACAAACAGTGCTCAGTGATACATTGACATTCTATTTATATGATTAAACATTTGATCATACAGTACCTTCCTACAGGATTACTGGCTAATCTGGGGGTGGGGTTCATACTGTTAGAGGTATTACTAACAAACATGATAGCTACTTCCCTTATATGCAAACATGAGAGCTATAATTTCCTCGAGAGGGAAACTGATCATGCACGTTGACCGAGCAGCTTCCCAGATACTGTGTCTATGAAATCCTGGGAAATGTGAGCAAAAGCTGCCCTCGACATGAAATGGTTTCTCAACCTGCTTTTCACCACAGCAAATTTAATCCATCAGTACAGACCAACACGGTCAATCAATCAGATAATTCTTAATATGAACAAATGGGGAGAAAAAAAAATATTATGTACACGAATGAACAGGGGAACCCGGCTGCATCTCCGCAGGAATGTCAGGGGGGAGCGCGGTGGGCCGTGCTGCAGGGTCACTTCCACAGCTGCGTGCTGAGCGTCTGACCTGACGAGGCCCCCGACCACCCCGCTGCCCCCGCCGTGGTGCTGGGGGGCTGGCTGAAGCCTGCTGCGGGGCTTGCGCCGCCCAGGCTCAGGCCAGCCATCTGCTGGTTCACCTGTGAACACACAAAAGGCATCCTTCACTTGTCAGGCCTGGTTTCTTCAGCCACTGCTAGACATTTTTAATGGCCAGCCTATTTTAGTAGAAGTGGGCCTTTACTCGAAGTTGATTTACTCAGAGAGACACGGACACTTAATAGCAACTCTAAGTATTTTTCATCCATGTGAACAGCTGTCCGAGCCCTGGGGTAAAAGCAGACGGCCACACGATGCTTTCTCCACAGAAAGCAAATAGCTACCGTGTTCCCTTCTTGGTTGCTATTTCCTTCCGCTTTTCAACCCTGTCTATAAAGTGGTCTCAAGTCATTTTATATTTATTCATTTTCTGGACTCAATTTCTTGTCCCCCAAAGATTAACCACAACTGGAAAAAGTACCAAAGCAATCGCTGAATTCATATCTGGATGTACCATGAGTCTGCTATTCGAACTTTCAACTATACTAGCAATACTTTCAACTATATACTTTCTAGGATATGCCTTCAACTATAGTTTAACTACTAAGGACTAAGGAAATGTTTGAAAGTAAACTCCAAAATTATGACTTGTATGATGGCAATTGTTCTGTCTTTATTCAAGTCTTAAATAGCTCTGTGTACTTTATTAACATTTTAAAAGGCCATAAAACATATTTTTCTTTTGCTATAGCCAACCATATAAATGCCTATTATATGACAAAAGGTGTAAGATTACATGTACTTTCCTTCCAGACTGGAGCCGTGTGTACATAAGCCTCCTAACCCTCCCCTGTGGTGCTCTCACTTCTAAGACTGATGGTAAGTGAAGGAAAGGCAAGGAGATTTACTACTAAGTAGAGTGGATTCAAAACCTATGCTCAGGGCTTCCCTGGTGGCACAGTGGTTGAGAGTCCACCTGCCGATACAGGGGACGCGGGTTCGTGCCCCAGTCCAGGAAGATCCCACATGCCACGGAGCGGCTGGGCCCGTGAGCCATGGCCGCTGAGCCTGCGCGTCCGGAGCCTGTGCTCCGCAACGGGAGAGGCCCCAACAGCGAGAGGCCCTCTTACCGCAAAAAAGAAAAAAAAAAAAAAGATTAAAAATCTACGCTCAGGGTTGAGATTGTATTAATAAAGTTCAACCGTCTGCAGTTCTTAGTTCTTCAAAAACCCTAATACTAACCACATCACTGATGAGGCACAGTGTCTGGAGGGGCAGGTCGCTTCTTCCTAGGTACTAAAGGATGTTTAGTACCTGTCATGGCCAGCAGACCCCACCAAGAGAGAGCTGGAGAAGAGCACCCCCTTCGGCGGGCCCGGAAGTAAGGTGGGGTAAGTCCTTACTGGTTCAGCAGGCACCCTAACCTGGGCTGGGTCTGCTTCAGCATTCCGGCTGCACAAAAGCTGTTACTGACATTTGACACTTAACGATTTTTGAGATTCCCAGAGTGCACAGACCAATGTCATACAGATATTCCTTTAAATAGTGATAGTAAAAAATAACTTGGAACATTCATGGGATATACAGTGATTTTGCTGATAATGTCGGTTAGAAATTGCTATATACTATTCCCTGAATGCTGACGAGAACAGAAGTCAAGGGCATCAAAATACCAGAGGAACATCAAATAAGGAAGTGTACAAGGAAGAAGAGTGGGACCACGAACCTAGGTCCGAGGCCTCTGTCTGTGAAGCCAGAGGAAAGTCAGAATGGATTTGAAAGAGGTAATACTAAAATGTCATCTCCTGGCTCTAAACTAAGTTAGGCAGAAATAGGATTTTGTAATATGAGGGGATGTAAGACACAAATATGGACTGGTTCATATCTTACGGGAATTCTTGAACTAGTGTATATATTTTTTAAACATAAATGTGACTATAAGTAAGAAGAAAATACAACTTTAGAAATGTATTTGAACAAAAAGATTTTTTATAAATCCACGCACAGCCTAGATCTCTCAAAAACAGTGCTCTGAGAATATGAGGCTGGGTTGTTTTCTAATTTGTGAAAGTTACCAAGAGCCCCCAAAATTATTAGTGAAAATAGGTTGGTCTAAGTGGTCTATACAAACAACCCACCAGGGGGCTGGGTTTAAAGCTTGGTGCTAATTTCAAAAGATGCCCAAGATAATTTCTAGCTGTTACAAACAAATGAGGGACATTCTCCATTACAGCTGTGTTATAATCAGAAATGAAAAAATGCTTAACATTCTCTACAGAATGTTCTAAATATAGGAACAATGACAGCTCATTTGTCTATTTGATTAGACAGTTTTTACCTTTTATAACATTATCCCTACTCAATTCTTTCTGCCAGATCGTTAGATTTAAAAACAAATAAAACCATTTAGAAAACAAGATCTGGTTTCTCTGATTTTGGAGAAATTGGAGAGAAAGGACCCTACCTGGGAGAGGTTCCATGGGGGCTGCTGAGCTGGCGGCAGGCCAAACTTACTCTGGGCTGCACCCGCGTGTCCCACCATCCCTCCTGGGGGGCCGACCACACTCTGCGGAAGTGGCATCACCCCAGTCTGTGCGTTTCCCATGAAGCCGTTGGGCAGGGGCACGCCCACCATCACGCCCGCGCTCGGCCCCATCACGCTTCCCGCAAGGCCAGGAGCTGCAGGCACAGGCCCGCCCATGGACGGGAAGCCTTGAAATGCAGCCGGTGCTTGTGAGGGAAACGGTATATTTGTGGGTCCCATAAACACACCTGCAGCAGAAGAACCGAGCAGAGAAAACAAATGAAGAGAACAGGGTTACCGCATAGCGCTGCACTCGCCTCTGTCGGCACAGAAACAGAAGCCCGTCTTGCTGAACTACCCACGGCAAAGGCTTTCCTTCTGGTCTGGCTCCTGTTGCTCAGAGCAGCTCACACCTGCACCCTCAGGGCTGGTTGCGTCCAGGAAGCAGACAAATCAGTTAGGAGCCTGAGCAAATTTAACTAGGGCAAATAAATCCTGTGCAACAGCTACATAAAATATCCACTGTGAAGACCAAACTATATAGCATGAGACTGTGTTTCTGCTGATTTGCACCACTGGTCTCTCACTACCAAGTAAACAAGTCAGAGTGGACTGTCTCTGGTTTTAATGGAAGCAGCTGAGACGTCATATAATTTCAGCTCTTACGTGAAATGCAGCCCATTATTTTAGAGGAAATGACAGATTAAAACTGTGTAAACATAAATCTTTACCATGCTAGTATTTCTTTTTGATATATTAAAAAAAAACCTCAAAGCTTTTTTTGATTTCATGTGGTATTTCAGACTTACTGTTTACGTGCAGAAAGAATACCACACTGTACAGAGTTATAAACTTCAGGCAAATCAAATTTAAATAATTCTTCAAAGATAACCCCTGTCCTATAAGGCTTGTAAAACATTAAGTGACATGCGACCAGCTTGTTAATCCTAAATGAATAAAGTTTTGTGCGTTCTAATCCTAATGCTTCTTTCATTTCAGTTTTGTAGTTGTGTAAACCACAACAACAAAAGCACTCACTACACAGGAAAAACAAGGAAGAAATGTAACTGACATTACATAAGCACAAAGAATACACTTCTAGTGATGTCACTGCAATTCACGGAAAGCAGATTTCAAATGCATTACCAGGAGCACTCTGCTGCTGGGTGGTCCCCGTGCCATACAGAGACAAGATGGAGTCTTTGGAGAGCTGTTTCTTGGCCACCTCTTCTGACTTAGTAGTTTGCTCAGTGAATAGATCCAGATCCCCAGATGTCACTGCAGACAGAGCGGCAACTGCTGGTACAGAGGACGTCCCCTGAGACAGATACCAAAACAAGCTGTCGAATTCTGCATAATAAAACACAGCTCATCCATTCCTTGAAATCCAAATGAAGTTATGAAATTAGAAACTAAACAACTGTAGAAGGTAACATGGTGACACTAAAGGGAATCGCTGACAAAGCCCATGCAAAACCTACGTGCAGGATAGAGGAACATTTCCTATTTTGAATCTGTTAATGTAAAAGGAGTAGACAGAACCTCTCTGATGCAGAGTTCTGCCCACTACATCCTGACCACAGTGGCTTCAACAACAGGCATGTGGTGCCGCCTGAGGACCAGCATTCCTGGGAGACGTTCGCACATCTCCTGATTGTTCGCACAATCCCTGCTGCCAAGAACTGGTATCCCTTGGAGTGAAGAACATTTCTACAACTACAGCAGACTGCAGGAGGGTCCTGCAATGGCCGATTTTGTCTTCTTTGGGGGGGAAAAGAAAAGTTTTGATTTTCAAAAGCAACATCATGATATTTTTATGAACCGAATCTAATCCGTTTTTACCGCAATATTAGAATGCTTCCAGTCTACCCAGATATGAGGTCCAGCAAAACTGCGACCACCTGCACTCTCCCCTACACCTTGCGTTCCGCTTGTAGACAGGGGTAAGAAGACGAATACAAATGAGCATGTGCATATTGTAATACAAAACAAAAAATTTCACTTCATCTCCTGTATCTTGCACACAGATAGTATTACACAGTCACAACTGACACCTCACTTTAATGATCTCTGCGGTCACTAAATATTCAATCACATTTGCGTATAGGGAATTGACTTAGATATGAAGAGTTTCAGAGAAGTCTATGAAGACTAGTAAAAACTGGATAAGAGTCTTCTCAAACTATAGAATGAGGTGAGCAGCAAGCAGAAGTTAAATCATAGTGTACATGATTTGGCTTGAATTTTTAAAAAATCAAACATTTAATGCCTTGGCTAAAAAACCTTTCAATAAATTAGCATCCAAGCATTATGCTCACAAACTAACTTAAGCAGAACAATATTTTGAATCTATTATGACATCAAACAAGAATTTTAAGATAGGAAAAAAAGCCACATAATTTTGCAAAAGATCTGAAATGTGTAAGAAACCGGACATGATGGAATTCAAATACAACAGTGGGCTTGAATCAAATATATCTGACGTAGCAATGAAGCAGCAGAAGGCAGAGGCCGAGAGCGTGGGCCCTGCAGCCAGCCTGCAGGCTCGCCCCAGTGCCCTCGGACCTGCCACTCCACCTTCCCACGCCCTCCTCTGGGCCCAGGGAGGAGCTGCCTTACCGCCACGCCCGACAGCCACAAGGAGTGCTTGGCAGACGCCAGCATTGCTGTTAGTGTTGCTAGGTGACAAAGCAGCCACACCTCACTAAATGATCCTCCAGCACGTTTAGTTTCTGTTCAGTCTAAGAACCTGCTCAAAACCCTGGGATCTGTTCCCTGAGGAGGACACAGACGTGTGAGAAAACCCGAAGTGCTTGGGAAAGCTACTATTATTCCACCTCAGGCTAGAGCAGCCCCGTGCTCCAGACGCATGTGTTTCTTCTGATGAACGCCTGCCTCCACAGGGACACAGTCTAAGCACAGCCACCTGGCAGCCTGGCTAGCAGGTGCTCGAACGGCCATTTACAGGGCAGGTGATGGGGGCGCCCCACGTGCCGGCAGGACCACTCCAAGGTAAAAGGAGAACCACTGCTGCTGGTACGTGCGCACTTTCCGGAGGCTGCAGGATCCCCAGCCAAAGGCTCTCTGGCCGTCTGGGATCCGGGGCCAAACCGAGGACAGGCCACAGCACCTGTGTGAGTCTAGATGCTGTGGGGATGTGGATATTATGGACAGAACAGGAAAGGGAGGGCTTCTACGTGTCATCTTGGGGGACACTGGAACGACGCCCCCTCAACCCCCAGTACACGCGTCCTCTCGGGTCAGCTGAGCGTCCCCAGCCCCTCAGGGAAGACTGCACAGCCAGACAGGAAAGCAGACGGTCACATCAATCCAGCTCACATTCACGTGAGGGGAAATCTTCAACCAGAATTTGCACCACACTCAGAAAATCAGGACTGAAAGAAGCAGGGTTCAGAGTAATTCCTAGTGGGGTCCAATTCAATTTCACAGCATAAAAAGCCACCAAATTAGTAAACTATGTACAGTGTGTGTGTGTAAAATGTGTGCTTTAACCCACCTTCTCTCTCCCTCCCCCAATTTTCAAAGACATTATTTTGACAAAATGTCCGGATTAGAGTCTTTACATGTAGTTTGGAGGGAAGATAATTCTGTTCACCAAATTATTTTAGAGGGCTCCATAAAACTGACACCATTTTGGTCCAAAAACATTCCAGAAAAAGAATGAGATGTGATTTTGAAGACCTGCCCTGTTTCCTCTCAGGTACAGAGGCCCAGCACGAAGGCCAGGGCGGCCCTGGGGGCACGAGGAGGAGCTGCACGCACACTGAGGGGGGCTGAGGTCCGCACTGTCCGGCTCGCTGCTCTCCCTGCACAGAACCCACGGGGCCTCGGCTGGCCTGGGGTCTAACGCGCAAGCAGCTGCAGAGCGGTTCCCGCCCCACAGTGGAGTCTAAGGAAGGCGGGCCGGCCGAACGGCCCCGCTAGAACGCTAGACCAAAAGAAGCTGCTTTGCATGCTCGGACTGTCAAGTATCCCAAATACTTCTTTCCACACCCAAAATGTTAGCGTTAGACTTTTTCTTTTACTACCACACGCATACCCACGGCTGCACACATTCACAAGGTAATTAATGTTAACCAAAACGATACTAGCAATACTTAGTTCCTCTTTTTACGTGTTGGGGGAAGGAGGAGAAGAGGCAAAGCCATAAAATAAAGCTATCTTCTCTGAAAATAAACAGCGATGCTGCAGATAAAGCTCCACTTAAACTAATGATTCCTCAGAAATCTATGTGCTCAATTCCAGCGTTAATTATACAATGACTATCATAATGACAATAAATATATATAATAAAAATATACGTAATTCGTCTTCCTAATAAGACATTGGTTCTTTCTTGTTAAAACTTTCCATCCAAACAATTCCCATTTGGCTCAGGTTTTCTAGAGAAAGAGAAATATTTTACCTCAAAAATTATACTTTACTACAAAAAACTAGTTGCTTATTTGTAAATTTAAAACAGAATCTCGGGCTTCCCTGGTAGCGCAGTGGCTGGGAGTCCGCCTGCCGATGCAGGGGACACGGGTTCGTGCCCCGGTCCGGGAGGATCCCACGTGCCGCGGAGCGGCTGGGCCCGTGAGCCATGGCCGCTGAGCCTGCGCATCCGGAGCGTGTTCTCCACAGCGGGAGAGGCCACAACAGTGAGAGGCCCCCGTACCGCAAAAACAAACAAACAAACAAACAAAAACCCAAAACAGAATCTTAAGTTGTGGGCTTAAGAGTAACCTATGTCCCTGAAAGTTATATATTAGTATCTCACCTTAAAGACAAATACTGCATGGTATGACTTATATGTGAAATCTTAAAAAAAAAAAAAAAGGCAAACCCATAGAAACAGAGCAGAATGGTGTTTGCCAAGGGCTGGGAGGCAGGTACACATTTTCAGTTATAAGATGTAAGATCTGAGGATCTAATGCATAACATGGTAGCTATAGCTGATTATACTGTATTGTATAAATGAAATTCAATGAGAGTAGATTTTAAGCATTCTCACACACAAAAAAGGTAAATTTGCGAGATAATAGATGTGTTAATTAACTTGGTGGTAGGAATCTTCACAACGAATACATATATCAACACATTACGTTATACATTTTAAACATATAATTTTATTTTTCAATTATACCTCAATAAAGGTGAAAAAATATTTAACAAAAAAAAAAAGATGTGATCGACAAGGGATTAATCTCCAAAATATACAAACAGCTCATGCAGCTCAATATCAAAAAAACCAAACAACCCAATCCAAAAATGGGCAGAAGACCTAAATAGACATTTCTCCAAAGACATACAGATGGCTAAAAAGCACATGAAAAGATGCTCAACATCTCTAATTATTAGAGAAATGCAAATCAAAACTACAATGAGGTACCACCTCACACTGGTCAAAATGGCCATCACCATAAAAATCTACGAACAATAAACGCTGGAGAGGGTGTGGAGAAAAGGGAACCCTCTTGCACTGTTGGTGGGAATGTAAATTGGTGCAGCCACTATGGAGAACAGTATGGAGGTTCCCTAAAAAACTAAAAATAGAACTACCATACGACCCAGCAATCCCACTACTGGGCATATACCCAGAGAAAACCGTAATTCAAAAGGACACATGCACCCCAATGTTCATAGCAGCACTGTTTACAATAGCCAAGACATGGAAGCAACCTAAACGTCCATCAACAGAGGTATGAATAAAGAAGATGTGGTACGTATATACAATGGAATATTACTCAGCCATAAAAAGAATGAAACAATGCCATTTGCAGCAACTTGGATGGACCTAGGGATTATCATACTGAGTGAAGTCAGAGAAAAGACAAATATGATATGATATCACTTGTATGTGGAATCTAAAATACGACACAGGGACTTCCCTGGCATTCCAGTGGTTAATAAGACTCCTCGCTTCCACTGCAGGGGGCGGGGGGCACGGGTTTGATCCCTGTAAGGTCCCACACATGCTGTGTGGTGTGGCAATCAATCAATCAATAAAATACGACACAAATGAACTTACTTACAAAACAGAAATAGACTCACAGACATAGAAAACAAAGTTATGGTTACCAAAGGGGAAAGGGGGGGAGGGATAAATCAGTTTGGGATTAACATATACACACTACTATATACAAAACAGTTAACCAACAAGGACCTACTATATAGCACAGGAAACTATACTCAATATTTTGTAATAACCTATAGGGGGAATGAATCTGAAAAAGAACATATATGTATAACTGAATCACTTTGCTGTACACCTGAACCTAACACAGCACTGTAAATCAACTAGACTTCAATTAAAAAAAAAAAAAGAATAAAGGCAAAAAAGAAAAAAAAAATTCCATGTAAAGTTAAGAAGGCAAGTCAAAATTTCTTTACCACTGATACTTTTTAAAAATCTTTATTGTTAGTATTACGTTCTAAATAATTTTTTAAAAAATCATTAAAATAAAAAAAGGCAGATTTTAAGGCTAAGAAATAACGTGTCTTCATAAAAAAGCATATGGGTACTGAGTTTGCTAGAATTTCTTGTTCTCAGTTTCCCGGCACCCGGAAGGAAACACTGTCCTGGGCTGGCCCGACAGAGCGCAAGAAAAGAACTACGGGCTTCTAGTCCACGTTCACACGCCAAACAGTTCAAAACCCTCTGAAGTAAGTAACCTTGTGGATCGCAGGCAAGGCTGAAACAGTCCGAGTTTTCCCACTTACTCATTCTAAGCACCGTTTGCCTAGAGCAAGAGTTAGCAAACTTTAGACAGTGACTCTTAGGCTTTGTGGGTCATGGAATATCTGCTGCAACTGCTCAACTTGCTTTTGCAGAGTGAAAGCGGCCACAGACAGCGTGTAAGTAAACGGAGTGGCCGTCTCCAATCACACTTTGTTTGCAAAAACAAGCTGCAGGCTTAGTTAGCCAACTCCTGGCCTAAAGATCTAGAGGCTTTCAAGTAAGAAACAATTCAAAATTGAAACTTTCCAAAAAGAAAATACACAGTGTAAAACCATACTCTTAACACATACCTGAGCTGGCGGCAGGACAGTTGCAGGTAAGGGATTAGAAATCATCGGTCCAAAGATGTCCAGATCATCGTTCAAGGCCTGTCCCGTGGCTGTGTTCCCATTAGTCACTGGCACCTCGGCAGGGCCGTCTGAAAAGAACGTAGATTCTTGTCTTAAAGATTCTAGAATCTCTTAAATTACTTGAAACATGGCTTTATTCTAAAAATATATGGTTAAAAGTTCAAAAAGTTAACAACAAAATGTATGCCCTCCTTCTACCCCAGGCTCTCTCCTCTCTCCCAAAGAAACCATTTCCAGTTTTGTTTGTTCTCAAAGAAATATTCTTTACCCACCAGTTTCTAAGTATATATGCAAACCCCTTTTTAACAAATGGTATTATACTATTGACATTATTCTGTGTCCTGATGCTTCCTTACATGTAAGGTACTGTTCTGAGTACTTTACATATATTAACTCATTTAATCCCATAACCTTATGAAACTGGCACTACTTTTGTGGTCACTGGCTAAGCTGGGATACGATACCATGTTCCTACGAAGGATGCCTCTCCATAAATATGCATGTGTGTGTGTGTGTGTGTGCGCGTGTGTGTGAGTGTTTCCAATATTACTTCATATCACGTTTACCTACCTTGGAAATAAATTTTAATGGTTTAAAATGTCTGGAATGTTAAATTTTAAAGTTACATAAGGAAAAAAACTGGACAGAAAGAAAACAAACATACACTATACACTGATTCCGTAGGAAGTATCCACAAAACACTGAAACAGACCCTTTCTGTACTCAAGTGCGGCCACCCTCAGTGTTGGGTGCACTGAGCCGCCGGGCGGCACCGACGCCCCTGACGTCAGTCCAGAACTCCCAAGTGTCGGGTGGGGGGCGGTGCAGAGAGCTTGCAAGCATGGGGTTTCAGGGAGCAGGACAGCTCACACAGCTCAGTTTTCCGTGGTCACGACCCAAGGAGCAGTTCAGAACATCACAATTCCAATCTCCGAGGACTTACATCCTAATCGAGCTCCCACTTTACAGCTTACAACCTCACTTGATCCCTCTGCTGAACCACACACTCCTCAAAGGCAAATGAGGCATCTTCTAAGACGTCTTCGACAAGGAGGGGGATGGACGTCTTGCACAGAGTGGATCCTTGGGTACTGAACAGATTTAACGCAAGATCTACCACGTACTAGGTATTTCTAACACAACCCACAGAAACTCACAGATTTCTTCTCTTTTTTTGAGGTGTAACTATAGAAATTAGTATCTTTTATTTCCCTGTTTAAGCTTCAGTGAAACAAATTATCATTAATTGCAATGAATAAATGGTCACAGTAAAATATTCTTTACTACTTAATTTATAAAAGTGTGTGTGAAACCCATGAAAGGTTAGTTTGGAAGAAACCAACTGCAAATATTTTTCAATAATTTTCCATGATATCACATTATCAGAGCCATAAAAAAAATATACTCAGCACATATGTTTATGCGTTACACATGTTATATCTCTATAAGCACTACGGACAATTTAAAGGTGAAGCAATAAAACAATGCGTAGATTATTACTAATTTATAATATACAGAATTTTAAGCTAACACACAACCATGACATAAAAGAATTCAAATATAACTCATACATGAAAGTAATTTTTTCCATTTCTAACTCATTCAAAGCGGCAACATTCATTCTGAAGTTAGACTTCTTTCAGGTGCTATTTTATGTTTTCCAGCCCATTCCACATTCCATTTACCTGATGTGTAGTACATCAGGTAATATGAACCAGAAATAAAATATTTTAGAAGGACAGGGTATTCTAGATTAAAAACACAACTAAAGGAACATCTCTGTGCCATCCACAACTCAGTAAAGAAGCTCAAATAACACTGCCATGTGAGTCCGTGGTGCTTGAACCCCTAAGCTACAGAGCTGAGGACAGGGGAGGAACCTCATCAAACAGACATGTTCATTCTATCACATGAACATGGAAGCACTTTATTAGCAGAAAATATGACTATTTCATGCAACTTAAACTCACAAACAGAAGCACATGTCCTCCAAAATAAACCACAACCAAGAGGAACAAAAGTAAAAATGAGCATAAGTAACTATTTCCAGTTTTTCAGTTAAAACTTTTTGCTGTTTCAAGTAATAGCAAACACTAACAATTAGGATAAATTTATATTAAAAAAACCTTAAACATGAGAAAATGCTATCATTAACTTATTATTATTACCACTATTATTATTTTTGGTGAATTGGGGAAAAAGGTATCAATCTATTTTTTGCCCCAGGACATGTCAATTGGCTTGTACAACATCAGTGAGTTCAGGATGCGCTGTGTGAGAACCAAGAGGCTCAGCGACTACAGGCAAATAATGTGTTTGCATTACTTTAGAAACTGAACATGTTTCAGAAATTTTAAGTCTGTTCAAAGTAGTACAGTCTTTTAAGTCTGTTCGAAGTCCTCCAGTCTTCTCCCCACACAATCCCCTAATATGACGGATTGAAACTCCCATCAATTCTCCTTGTTACTAAAAAAGCTAAGCATTCACAGAATTGTCGAAAAACAAATCCTTAACTTACATGAAAACGTCTTGCCCTTGCAAAATCAGTACACAAATTCCCAACGAGTTTTCCCACTGGATTTCAATGTCTGCTAATTTGACTTACTACATTTGGCTTGCTAAAACACATTCTCTACCAAGGACTGTTTCAATTTGTTTCAAAACTTGTGTTTTTTATTTTCAGAATTTAAAAAGGACAGGGGAAGGCTAGTAATCATTACCATTCACTATAAACATCACCTGCTTCCTGGACTTTCTAAAAGAACGTTTCCACGTTATCATTTCTGTCTCCATGGAGGATGAGAAGGCATCTCCTTCCATCACCCCCAGTTACAGAAACCAGGGCACAGAGAGATTAAAGACTCAATGTCGCTTCCCTAGTGAAGCAGCAAAACTTGTACTAGAATGAAGTCTTCTGAGCCCTGGACCAGTGCGTGCTCCTTTCTTTAAGCCACATTACACAAAAGTCATGTAGTTACAGCTGTAGATAAAGAAATCACTTAAAAGTCTGAACATTAAAAACCAACCCTTACATAGTTAATAATTATTAGTACAAAGTTAGAGAAGCAGTGGCATCAACAGTTCAGAAACCACTCCGCGCCAGCCTGTCTCCACACACACACACACCACCGCCCCCATCCTCCTGCCAGGCCCAGCATCCTCAGGGTACAGTGAGGGGCCCGGCCGGTGCGGCCACGGAGGGGCACCTGGGCCGCACGGGCAGCCCCGTCACAACCACTGCAGCTCAACGCGGCCTCTCCATCAAGGGTTCACCAGCGGCACAGTCCTCGCCGATCAAATAGAAGCTCAGAGGCCACAAAAGCCATGGAATACCAAGATGTTAAAAGCAGTTTTTCAGATAAACATTTAAAAATTTAGAAAGAGTAAGTCTTATTCAAATTAAATGGTTTAAACAATGTAAATGTTTACATTAGCACTATAATGTAAGAAAAATAATTAAATCCACATGGGCTACATTTTGAGTGTACAGACACATGGGCACACATGCACACACACCCAGACCAATGGAAACCTCCCCCTCCAGGGGTTGGGGAGCCCAGGGCCAGGCCACGCAGCGCCTCCAGGGCGGGAGTGGCCGTCTGTGCAGATAGCGCATCAGGACCTGCACGCACAGCACCTCCCCGTGCGCACGGGCTCCTTGCCCGGCTGCAGGGGCGGGGAGAGCAGGCCCCCTCATCAACATGCAGAAACAGTAGCCGGTGGACAGCAAACAGAATGAGAGCGCCAGAGTACAAGAACAGCCTGAGGCAAATGGCAGAAACTTAGCTGGAACAACACCAGAAAGAAGGATAATGAAGCACAAAGGACCCCTCGAAGAGGAAATGAGCAAACAAGAAATGAAGACAATGCAGTAAAACAGGGAAGGAATTTCCATTTTAAAGGCAAGGCATCAAGCCTACAATTAGCTGCCTGTGGGCAACTATTTTCTTTCTAGTTACCTTAAGATTTCAGACTAATGTTTGATCTGAAAACCGAGTTGGTAGACGACTGTTTTATACTGCACACATACCAGAAATTCACAAGAAAAGCTTAAACGTTTTGAGCCAAAGAAAGAAAGTTGTTAAAAATCAGTGCTACATCTCACACGAACAGAAGGCCTGCCCAGCGCGCAGTTACTGGCCTACTTCACATCATCACACTGGTAGATGCTTAGAAAGAAGGTAGCATTTCAAATATCACAACGTCATGAAGGCCATTTCTATCATCTAGAAACCTTCCATGTAGCTGTCGATTCTATTAATCGTGGCTATACCAGAACTCACCTGACAGCAAAAATCCAAATGAGTAAAGGTAAACAAAGTACTTAAAACAATATTTAGCGTCTTCTTCCTGGCCCATTCCAAATGCTTTTGAATGATACCATGTATAAACTAAAAGGAAATAAGAATAGAACAGTTTGGATTTTTAATAACCCACTATTAATACTAACATTTTTAAGTTCTGTTGCCGGGTACTCTGATCAAGCTCTATATAAAGTGTCTCAGTTTAACGCCCCCATCACCTCCAGAGATTCTGACACAATAAGACGAGGATTTCAACAGAAGTCTGGCGGTACAGATGGAAAACTCAACTGCTATAACCTTTTGAGCAGCCTTTCCTGGTTCCCCCAAACAGAAGCAGTGCCCCTACCGCGTCCAAGGTTAAAACAGTTCCCGGGCCAGCTGCCCCACCTCCCGAGAAGAGGGCACAGAGGGTGGGGCTGGCCTCACCGCCCAGTCGGGGGCGCCATCCTGGGCCCCAGCTCCCCACTGAGTGCACGAGGCCCCGCCCCCAGCCCTGCGACCCCCGCGGCCCCGCCCCCGGGCCCCCCCCCCCCCCCCCCCCCCCCCCCCCCCCCGCTGGCCAGGCAGCCTCCCAACTCCTCCCCCCCAAATCCAGGGGCTGCAAAGCGGCAGCCTTCCCAGGTGCCTTAATATAAGTAATGTCATTTTTGGTTTTTGTCGGCATGTGAACACACTGAGTGTGACGGGCACGCCCCACATGCTCACACTTGCACCACACTGACTGCCTAGGCCCTGTCCCCCCATGCTGTCAGAAAGAGGGCGCAGCTGCCTCCTCAATCAGTGTTGGCACAGAGCAAAAGCTCCACAAATACTGGTGAATTGAAATGCTTTCCAAACACAGACCAGAGGGTTTCTCGGGGACAGCAGAGCCGCGGGGAAAAACGACAGTCAGGGGGCAATCCTGCTTCTGTTGGGAGAAGAAGGGAAATAATGACACTGATTCTGAAAAGAACCAGTGGTCTGGTTACAAACCCTTCTTGGTCTCTGCCCTCTGCACTCCCCCACATCTGGCCCTCGCTGAGCCTTCCTCCCGGGAAGCCTCCTCCTCTGAGTCCACGTTCTCCTGGAAGATCCTGCAGCCACTGCTGCCGGTACCCCTGCCGTCCCCCTTCCTGGTCTCACGGCCTCAGCGCCACACAACCCGCCACCTCGGTACCGCGACTGCATCCCAGCTGGAATCCCTACTCCAGGCCACCGTGGCAGTGAGGCTGCAGTTCTCTCTCAATCAGAACCCTGTCCTCCAGCATCACTCTGTCCACAGCTGGAGCATCGCTGCAGCCACAGCCCCCCCCAACACACACACCACACACACCACACACACACACATACCGCACACACCACACACACGCCACACCACACACACCACACACACACACACACATACCACACCACACACACACACACACACACACACACACACACACACACACACACACACACACACACACACACACACACGACGGCCCATGCCTGGGTCGACCTCCTCCCTACTCCCCTCTCCACAGCTCTGCTCCAAGCACCATCACAGCCCTGACCCGTCGGTCATCCGAAGCTGTCTGCTCAACAAGAAGCAGACGGGCTTTAAATCACAAGATACTCTACAAAGGGGAGGCGCGAGGAGCTCGTGTGTCTGGGGGCTCGCTCGCCCTGCCCGGCGCCCACTCATGCTAAAGATGACCCCCAGGACACGTGAGAGTTTGCCTGACGTCAGTTTGCACAGCATGAAAAATTCATCTGTTCCTCCTCTGACTAGCAGCAGCAAGAAAAGTAACCTCTGAGTGGAGGAAAATAAAATGCAAATTGTGAATTTTGGCACTATGCCAGGTTTCACGCTGAATTTTCACAAACATCTCTCTTCCACAATCCCACTCTTCCCTGAACAACAGTCCTCTGTCTTCTCATCTCCAGACTGCACGTGGATGCATCCCCACTTGTACTACTAGACACAAACGGAGCTGTGCTCTCCCGTATTTACCAGAGTCCCGTGAACTTGGCTGGTGCTCAGTAAATATTAATGAATTTATCCTTTACTTGAATGTCAGAGGCATTAGCTGGTCATAATCTATTTGCACAAATGATAAAAAATCTCAAAGAGCAGCATGAGATTTTGTGTATTACTAATCTAGCGTAAGGCAGAGAGGGACATGGTAAGTAGTGGAAGTTATGTTTTTCATTATTGTTCTTGACTGACCGTGAACACTCAGCCTTGAGCACACCCTGGCTGCAATGTAAGGTGCCGAGTCTAATTCTTCACCCGTAACTAGTGAGGCGTCATCCTGAGAAGGAGCGAATCTGAAGTGGAAACAGCACGGATCAAAGAAAGCAGCCTGCTTCCATGAGATGCAGTGATGCTCTCCTTAACGGCAAAACTCCTTCTTCTTAAAACTTTGTATGTTTTCATGTTACTCAAAGAGCCCTTTTCATTTTCTACTCAAGAAACCATTTAAAGCCTTTTCCTTAATAAAAATGTTACTTGGAATTCCTTTATATTAAAACACACACTTGCCTTATGAAATGAAATAAACTCCCACGTGTGTTACCTTGTAAACTCAAGTCACAGACATTCATTTGAAGCATATTAAAATTTTCAAGCTTCAAACTGTTTTCAAAAGCTTAAAAAAAGATGGCTGAGAGTCAAGTGGAATTATTTATTTTTAATTTTTAGTTAACTTTTCTTACTGCTAAGTAGATGGCTTTTAGGCTAATCTACTGAAATGACTGAGTGGCCTTAACATTTGCTGTGAACCTCCTGCTCTGTTTACCCCTTCCTTTCCAAGCCCCTCCTGCCGCAGGTCCCCGCAAGCTGGGGGACTTTGGGGCAGGGGGTGCCCTGTGGACGGGTACGACAGCGCTGAAAGGGGTCCGCAGTGCCGCCACCTCTCAGGGGACACACACACTGACCGAGAGCATCTGAAACTGCTGAGAAGCGGTTTCAGAAGTAAACGTCGTAGAACTGATTGCTCTTTAAAAATTATATAAATATACAGCTTTCATATGTATATAAGATATATATCTCAAACACTTCTGTACCACTTTACAGCCTCAAGAGACAAGAACTCTGCAAGTATGAAGCCAGACTGTATAGGACAGGTCAGCTCTCTCTGCAGCCATCGCTCTCCCCGGCACCTCCCGCAGGAGCCCCGGGCACCCCCGCCCCCGACAAGTCCCCACAGAGACACGTGCTCCCCACTCTGTGCACAGTACTGTGCTGCCTATGTCACACGATCCACTCGTTCACGCTCTGGCCAACAACCACGGAGAGGCTCTTGCGTTCACTTCCTGGTGAAGACGCCAGAGCCCAGGGCACCGCCTCTAACTCCAGGGCTCCCCCGTGCCACGATGCTGCCAGCTGTTCCCTGGACAAATGGGCCTAATGTCTGTCTTATGTGACACAGTGTCAGCTGGCAGTCTCGGAATTTCATTTCCTATCAGAGCTCAACACAGTGTTAACAGTTAAGAACACGGGTCAGACTCTGTAATCTACCAATGGTGTGACTTTGGGCAACTTACTTAACCTCTCTGCGCCTCAGTTTCTTCATTCGTAAAATGAAAACAACGGTAGTTCACCAATTTCAGGGCTGTTGCAAAGATCCAACGAATAAATGTCTGTAAACACTCAAAACAGTGGCTGGCACTCGGTAGGCACTATCTCAGTGTTTCTTAAAGTAACAAGATGACAATTTAATTACTACTTGAGTCAAACATCTTGCTGCGGTTCATCTACGAGCCGAGACTGGACTGTGAAGTCAGGGAGAACTGGGTTTGAACCCAGTTCTGTCGTCCAGAAGCCGCGCCTTGGAAGCCAACTTCTGTCAGCTTCAGTATCCTTGTCTATTTAAAAAAAAAAAAAAAAAGTGGGGGGAAGAAGGAAAAGGGGCAAAGATGTGTGTGTGTGTACAGTATGCTCCCCGCTGAAGGGCCGTCGCAGGCTGACACGCACCTGGGCCAGGGGCTGCGCAGAGGCTTCCTGCCTGCAGAGCCGTCTCCACTGCAGAGGCCTCGCCCGCCCTGGAGAGAGGCCACGGGATGCAATTCTGGCCCAGCGGGTCCCTGAGAACTCTGCTGGGGGATCTTCTGGGAGAAGTTTTCCCTCCTGAGAAAAGCAACTGCTGCACCAAAGTTTGGACGTGGTCCTAAGGCCGGGGGGCTGGGGCCTGAGCTTAGAGCCAGGGCTCCGAGGGTGACGGGACAGTGGGCAGGAAAGAGGAGCCCGGCTCCGGACCTCACCGCCCCCCGCGCCGCCCCCCAAACTGCTCGCCCGCTACAATTGTCAGACGCCGCCCATCTCAGCCACGCTCAGACGCTCAGCCACCTGCAGTCACGAGGCGCCTCATCCACAGCCGTGTTCGCTCCTTCAACACCTGAGCGTCGCCTGCCTGCTTCCTGTGGCCGGCACAGTCCCCGGAGGCCCGTGAAGATGCCCTCCTGCTCTCGGCCCAGGTCTGGCAGGGCTGCGCCCTCGTCCCCGGGTTGCCGTGCTGGTTCTCCCGCTGGCCTGCCTGTCGCCCTCGGCTGCCTCCCAGCCCGGACTCGGGGCCACGCGAGGAGCTGCCGGCAGCCGGGTCTCCCCCAGCGACGCGGGCCCCCACCTGCCTGCTCTCCCTCCACAGGTGTGATCACACAGAACTACCACCAATTCCCGAGACCTCCTTTTTGAAAGGGTAATAACAGTCTATAATCGTTCGCGGACCATACTCTTGGCAGCAGAAAAAATAAACATTTTTATCGGGTTTTAAGCCATAACTGAAAAGCGTAACAGACTACAAAATTACTTCGGGCACTCACGCTAGACAGAGCGGCCCTTTTCCTCCCTCCTGGAAAACAGGGGTGGCACACAACTAGCCCAAGCCCCGGATCCGCCGAGTGTACATCTCCGGGCCGCAGGCGGGGTCCAGGGCTGGGCCACGGCTGGCATTCTTTCAGTCCGCCCAGTCACAAGCTTGCTTCACTTGACAGCGTATGGCCTTTGAAAAACAGAAATCTCCCTGCAGGAGTTTTCTGCTTTAAAGGTAACTAGAGTGTTTTCTGTGGGTGTTTCATCCTTTAGTTTGTTTTCTGTCCAGAAAATCTTATAAAAACAAAAAAATTTAAGGAAAAAAAGTAATATATTCACCTCTCATTATATAAAACTGGAATATATATTACTAGATAATTAAGCTGGTTATTTACTAAAAACCACGTTTAACTAGCATTGTCAACCCACCTGAACTTGGCTACTGTGATAAGCTAATGCTTTTATTTCCTGAAACAGAGGCATGAAGCGAAGACTTTAAAACTTGCCCAAAGCTGTACTTATGTTCCTTTGAGCTTTTCAATTAAGAAAAAACTGAGGAAGCCTCTATCTAAATACATCTCTATAGTTCAGTATGATTTTCATCACCGAGCTCACAGTCGATTCTCTGTGAGCTCTTTCGAGGTCCCCGAGTCACACACACACACTCACACACACACACACACACACACCTCCCGCCCCGTGCCCAATGGGCCTGCGGTCAAAGCCTCCTGAGCAGGGAGCAGGCAGCAGCGGTGCGCACACGGAACAGACACCCGCGGAGGGCTCCCCACCTCTGGGGAGACTGAGCTGAAGCCTGCAGTTTACGATGCTGCTCAAGCCTTCCACTGACAGCCGGTGCTCACCCCTGAAGACTCTAATCTCAGATGGGATCTTCTAGAAAAAGAAAGAAAAAAAAAGCCTGGGGGATTATCCTAACCAACTGCTAAGCAGTCTGTCAATTTTCATCATGTGAGGACAGACAGGAGCATACAGTGTAGGGGCGTGGCGAGCACAGGCCCTGGAAGCCAGTTTCAATTCTCTTCTCACACAGCGGGGGACACATTCTAGGCAAGCGGGTCTGTGTCTGGAGCATCCAGGGCTTGTTCATTCTGGGCCTCAGTCGAGAGGGGCCCTAAGATCTTGGTTATTTCCAAGATCAGAGGGCAGGTAATAACCAAGTCGATGACCCCACTTCTGATATCAGACAGTAAAGCACTGAATAAATAGTATTTCTACAAGCTTCCAACGTGAGTTAACATCCAAAGGCAAAGTCACCCTTGCAGGTACGATCGAGCACATCCTCAAGTCCAGCAGAGCTCAGCCTCAGTCACCACCCACACACTCGTGTACGCTTCGTGCCCATCACAGGGCACAGCTGAGTAAGGCCTGCAAAGCTAAAAACCTTTGGCCCTTTTCAGAAAAGAATTTGCTGACCCTTGCTGCTAGAAAGTATACAGACAGCATTTTATATTTGACCTTGGGATGGGGAGTAGATCTGGAAAAGTGAGCCGAAGAAAACAGGTTAAAAAAAAGATTTGCCAAAAGGCCGTTTGAAGGGAAGTTCGAATTTCTAAAACATGATCTTGACTCTCACGCTATAGGAGTCCACTGAACGTGATCCTGAGCGCACAGTAACCCTGGGATCCTGGCCCGCCATGGCTGTGTAACTGAACTAACCCTGTGGGAATTTTCTCTGTATTTCCTGCAAATGTTTTCAGTTTACGCCTGTTCTGGTCTCATTCACATGGGGATATGCCATCTTTTCTGCACGACCATAAATCAGACTGCAAGGCACCTGCCCCTCCTCCCCACTGTGTCTCACTTTACAGGGGAAAACCAGAGCGCCACGCTCACCTTGGGCAGCAGAAAAACAGTCTGCTGCTCAAGGGCGACAGCAACTATCGATCCGGTTTGGGAGTGCTGTTCTCTGAAAGTCTGGAAGTGCCTTTCAGGTTACTGAGAAGCAGCAGGAGGGAAGCGCTGCAATGTGCTCTGGGTAGGGCTCTCGGTCTCCTGCTGCTAACACTCCCTCAGCAAGACCCCCAATCCCTCTTTCTGACCCTAGCGCCCACCCTGCCACCTCTGGAGCTGTTCCAGCTCACGATCCAGAATCGCCCATCGCCCACAAAGCCCTCTCTATGCCCTTAACCTCTCCCTCAAACACTGCCACTCCTTCCTGCCCTAAGCAGACCTCGGTTCTCCCCTAAGGACACGGGTTCCTGACGCTCTCCCCCGTCTAAAAAGACAGCAGCCTTCCCGATCACAGGCCCGTGAGTGAGAGAAGAGGAGCCGCTGCCAGCGCGGCTGACTCTCCCAGACACTGACACCAGAAGAGGGGTGCTGCCATCCCCAAACCCTAAAACCCAGGGACTCTGAGACTGGGTGGTGGAAGGCAGGGACACGCGGACAGGAGCTCGACAAACGGAGATACCGTGTGACAGTGAACGGCTGGAAGGCAGAGACGCCCGCGCTGACCCACGCACTGAGAGCGAGAGGAACAAGCGTTTGCCGAGGTAAGGGGTCGAGCTCCAGGCTCGCAACTACGCAGCAGCACCGCACCAAGGGCTGGGCACCCGAGACCAGTTCCGCCACCTGTCCCCCGGGCGCGGCTCCTGGGGACCGCCTAGCAGGCCCGCCTGTCCCGCAGGGTCACTCCCCAAGGGAAACACCCTACAACTTCCACCCAGCAGCAAACCCCACTGGCGCTCTCTCTCAAAGCAGGCCCAGAACCGGCTACTTCTCGCAGCTCCCGTGGCCACTCCCCCCTTCCACCTGTCTCACCAGCCTGCAGCCTCGCCTTGCTACACTATTCTCAACAGGGTAGCCGTAAGGGCTCCTAAAAAACCCAAGTCGGATGAGGTACTTCTTTGCTTGAATCCTCCAATGCATTTCCAGGACACTCAGAGTAGCAGCCTTAGTCAGGTCCCGGGGTCACTCGCCAGCAGCCACGCCAGGGCCCTCCTCCTGGCCCCGCCCGCTCCCGGCGGGGATGCCCAGGGCCACTGCACCTGCCCTGGCCTCACCGCGCACGGCCAGGGAGCCCCAGCCTCCTCAGGTCTTCCCTCCGACAGTATCTCAGGGGGCCCCCAACACCCACCCCCCGAACCCTGCTTAAAATCACACCACTGCTTTCGTTCTCTTTTAGCTACAGCACTTAGCAAACATGACCATGACGTATCTTACTTAACTATCTCTTCACTGTTTCCCCAGACAGGGGTCAGGTACCTTCGTCTGTCTTCCCTCACAGCTCTCTCCCCAGTGCCTACGACGGCGCCCGGACACGCGGCAGACACTTCAGGAGGAGGTGAGAGGTCAGTGAGCGAGTCTGTAGGGTAAGGGCCAGGCCTGGCTCAGCTCTTATGTTTCTAAGTTATGGACCGATAACCAGGCACTCACGGCCGGGAAGGAAATGCTGCCGCCGAGACAAAGGCGCGTGGAGTCCTAGTAGGATCCTTCCGTACTGTGGCAGTAAGTCTTTTTTCTCATTTATAGCAAAGGAAATAAAATACAGAAATTATGAGAACTAGTATTCAACACAATTATATTTAGAGCCCCTGGACTAAGCCCTATTTTTATATTTCTGATATACCACTTATTTTCACCACCATAGAAGATGTTTATCTATAGGGGGTATATCTGCATGATACACCAGTTTCCTAAGTAAGACAAAAACATTCAGTTGTAATTCTTAAGACAGAAAACAATTTTCTCAATAGAACAAAGATCAATTTTTAGAAAAGCAGTGTATGAAGGTCGACTCTACCTTCCAACTATCTTTCACTGTTTTCCTGTTATTAATCTTTCCCTAAACTAAAAAAAATTTCTAAATTAATTACTGCTGAAGGCTCAGATATTACTAAAAATAACCATTTATCAAGCTATTTTAAAAGGAAGAGGAGAAAAATGTAAAAAGAGCTGACAGTATTTGTAGATAAAGACAGTACAAGCACTCCTTGAATGGACGTCTGTTTACTCACCAGGCAGACAACATCTATCTGTCGGCCATAAGAATAAATATGACATTAAAATGAGCACAGACATTCTTATTGTCATCAGACACATAAAATGAATCTAGCCACTAGATCTAGGTATAAAGCATGTTGCTTCAGCTAACCAAAATTAAAGTGTCCTTTAAAATAGCACATGTTATAATAAGGCTACACCATAATTATTTTGCTAAGGGACCCCCCTTCCAACAAAACTAAATAAAGAGAAGGCGGGGTGGGGTGGGGGGAGAAAACATTTCAAATGCTGAGACGTCACAGTCCACCAAGCCTTTGAAGAGTACTTTGTTATCCTCTCTCCCCAAGGAACTCATTACTTGTATTTCCATGAAGGCACTGCTGACAGACACCAGCTCCCTTATTAAAGATTTCCCTTTTGGTGGGAACTCAAAACACTAATCATACCATTTTCAAATTCAATTAACAGGTATCTTTTGGCACACTGATGATAAAGCTATTATATTCGTTTCAAGTAAACGTTTCAACTGTTTTGTAACTCTAATTAATGATGACTTGTATTTTTTTACTACTTACCGAGTCCTAACAGATCAACAGTGGGCTCTGCAGCTTTTTTAGGGCTGGTACTTTTTTTAGGCTCCAATTGCTGATCTTCTTTCTTCTGCAGCTTTAAAGTAAATAATCAGATTTATTATTTTTTTTCAAATAAACTGAACAAGACTTTTAAGCCCCAATTAGGCATAGTTTTGATAAAGTTAGTGTAATGTAGCCTATGAAGAAGCATAGTGTGATAAAGCTTAGAGCATTCATTATTATAAACTTAAACACAATCATTGAACTTGAACTGATAAACCGGACACGAGGACCCCAAAACAGTGAATGTAGAAATTTAATCTTAATGTAATTGTTCCTAAGCATTTAAAACCTTCACATGAACATTCCACATTATTATAGTATTATAATAGTGTATTATACTCGCTCGCTCCTGCTGCCGGGCAGGCCCGGGGTCCTCGCGAGCAGAGCAGAGGCCACTGGCACTAATGGAACCTGATATGATGTGCAGGCAGACCTTGTTTTACCGCTCTTCCCTTTACTGTGCTTCACAGATATCACGCTGCTTACAAACTGAAACTCTGTGGCGACCTGCGTGGAGCATTCTTCCAACAGCATTTGCTCACTTTGTGTTTCTGTGTCACATTTTGGCAATTCTCACAATATTTCAAACTTTTCATATTTGCTACGGTGCTCTGTGATCAGTGATCTTTGATGTTACTCTGTAACTGTTATGGGGGAGCCACGAACCACACCCATATAAGACTGCAAACTTAATCAAAAAACATTGTGTGTGTTCTGACTGCTCTACCCACCAGTGGTTCTCCATCTCCCTCCCTCTCCTTGGGCCTCCCCAGTCCCTGAGACACAATACAGAAATTAGGCCAATGAGTAACCCTACAGGGGTCTCCAAGTGTTCAAGAAAAGGAACAGTCGCATGTCTCTCACTTTAAATCAAAAGCTAGAAATGATTAAGCTTAGCGAGGAAGCCACGTTAAAAGCCCAGATTGGCCACAAGTAGGCTTTCTGCACCAAACAGCCAAGTTGTGAATGCAGAACAAAAGTTCTTGAAGGAAGTTAAAATCGAATAGTCTTAGTGCTGATGTGGAGAAAGTTTCAATGGTCTGGACAGAAGATCAAACCAGCCACAACATTCCCTTAAGCCAAAGCCTAATCCAGAGCAAGGCTCTAACTCTCTTTAATTCCCTGAAGGCTGAGAGAGATGAGGAAGCTGCAGAAGCAAAGTCTGAAGCCAGCAGAGGCTGGTCCATGAGGCTGAAGGAAAGGAGCCGTCTCCATAACAACAAAGTGCAAGGGGAAGCAGCACGTGCTGATGGAGAAGCTGCAGCAAGTTATCCAGAAGATCCGGCTGAGATAATTCATAAAGGTGAACAGATTTTCAAGATAGACGAAACAGCCTTCTATTGGAAGAAGATGCCATCTAGGATTTTCATAGCTGGAGAGGAGAAGTCACTGCCAGGCTGTGAAGCTTCAGAGGGCAGGCTGACTCTCCTGTTAGGAGCTAATGCAGCTGGCGACTTTAAGTGGAAGCCAATGCTCATCTACCGTTCCAAAAATCCTAGGGCCCTTAAGAATTACCCTCAATCTGTGCTGCCTGTGCTCTCTAAATGGGACAGAAAGCCTGCATGACAGCACATCTGTTTACAACATGGCTTACTGAGTGTTTTAAGCCATGTACTGCTCAGAAAACAAGGTTCCTTTCAAAATGTGACTGCTCGTTGACAACGCACCTGGTCACCCCAGAGCTCGGGTGGAGACGGACAACGAGATTCATGTTGTTTTCACGCCTGGTAATATAACGTCTATTCTGCCGCCCGCGGATCAAGGAGTCACTTTGACTTTCAAGTTTTATTCTTTAAGAAATACATTTTGTAAGGAGACGGCTGCCACAGATAGTGATTCCTCTGATGGATCTGAGCAAAGTCATTTGAAAACCTGGAAAGGATTCATCATTCTAGATGCCATTAAGAACATTCGTGATTCATGGGAAGAGGTCCAAACATTAACAGGAGTTTGGAAGAAGTTGATTCCAACCCTCATGGATGACTTGGAGGGGGGTTTAAGACTTCATGGAGGAAGGAACTGCAGATGTGGTGAAAACAGCATGAGAACTAAAATTAGAAGTGGAGCCTGAAGATGTATGGTGTTGGCCAAAAGATTCACTCAGTTTTTTCTGTAAGATGTCTCTAGTAGCACTTAGTTGTCTTTAACTTCATTCAAAACAATTTTGTTAGCTTGTATGTGACAGCTGTCATATCAGCGTGCTTTTAAAACAAAGACATCAAGATGTCAAATTCTAAATTATGCTTTATTATTTCAAGAGAGGTAAAAATGCAAAGGAAACACAATAAAAGATTTGTGCAGTGTATGGACAAGGTGCTGTGACTGATCCAACGTGTCAAAACTGGTTTGCAAAATTTCGTGCTGGAGATTTCTCGCTAGACGATGCTCCATGGTCGGGTAGACCAGTTGAAGTTGATAGCGATCAAATTGAGACATTAATTGAGAACAATCAATGTTATACCACGCGGGAGACAGCCGACATACTCAAAATATCCAAAGCAAGCGCTGAAAATCATCTGCTCCAGCGTGGTTATGTTCATCGCTTTGACGTTTGGGTTCCATGTAAGTTAAGTGAAAAAAACCTTCGTGACTGTATCTCCGCATGCCATTCCCTACTGAAACGTAATGAAAATGTTCCGATTTTAAAACAAACTGTGACCGGAGATGAAAAGTGGACACTGCACGACAATGTGGAACGGAAGAGATCGTGGGGCAAGGGAAATGAACCACCACCAACCACATCAAAGGTCAGTCTTCATCCAAAGACGGTGATGCTGTGTATATGGTGGGATTGGAAAGGAGTCCTCTATTACGAGCTCCTTCCGGAAAACCAAACGATTAATTCCAACAAGTACTGCTCCCAATTACACCAACTGAAAGCAGCACTCGACAGTAAGCACCCAGATTTAGTCAACAGAAAATGCACAGTTTTCTATCAGAATAATACAAGACCACATATTTCTTTGATGACCAGGCAAAAACTGTTACAGCTTGGCTGGGAAGTTCTGATTCCACCGCCGTAGTCACCAGACATTGCACCTTTGGATTTCCAGTTATTTCGGTCTTTACAAAATTCTCTTAATGGAAAAAATTTCAATTCCCTGGAAGACTGTAAAAGGCATCTGGAACAGTCCTTTGCTCAAGAAGATAAAAAGTTTTGGAAGATGCAGTTATGAAGTTGCCTGAAAAATGGCAGAAGGTAGTGGGAAAAAGAGGTGACTATACTGTTCAATAAAGTTCTTGGTGAAAATGAAAAATGTGCCCTTTATTTTAATTAAAAACCGAAGGCACTTTTTGGCCAACCCAATAACTAAATTGCTGCAGTCTCAGGATAAAACTCTCATAGATGAGGAGTTGCTTTTTACGGAGAAGCAAAGAAAAGTGTTTCTTGGGATGGAATCTACTCCTGGTGAGCATGCTGTGAAGATCGCTGGATGACAACAAAGGATTTAGAATATGACATAAACTTAGTTGATAAAGCAGCACAAGGGTCTGAGAGGAACAACTCCAATTTTGAAAAAATGCTACCGTGGGTAAAATGCTATCGAACAGCATCATATGCAACAGAGAAACCGTTCCTGAAAGGAAGCGTCAATCCACACGGCAAACATCATCACTGCCAGGCACTTTAAGAAACTGCCGCAGCCGCCCCACCTTCGGCAGCCAGCACCCTGATCAGCCAGCGGCCACCAGCACGGAGGCAGGACCCTCCACCTGCAAAAAGACTACGGCCTGCTGAAGGCCCAGATGATCGTTAGCTTTCTTTCGGCAATACAGTATTTTTAAAGTAAGGTATGGCTGAGTAATATTCCACTGAATATGTAGCCCACCTCTCTTATGCCAAGAAAATAAAACATTCATTCATTTGCTCATTTATTTCTCAAACCACTCCCACAAGATCATTTCCTCAGCTACCTAAAGAACTCATAGCTCAGCTGTTACATGAGTTCATTTGTTGTTAGCTGTACAAATGCATAAATTTCTAAGAACATACATATATATCTCCCCTTACTTGTTTCTGGTCACTTACTGTCTCCCGCTCAGAATCAGCTTTTTAACTAATTAGCCTACCAATCATTATAGATATCAATTCTTTTTTTGTGTGTGTGGTACGCGGGCCTCTCACTGTCGTGGCCTCTCCCGTTGCGGAGCACAGGCTCTGGACGCGCAGGCTCAGCGGCCATGGCTCACGGGCCCAGCCGCTCCGCGGCATGTGGGATCTTCCCGGACCGGGGCACGAACCCCTGTCCCCTGCATCAGCAGGTGGACTCTTAGTAACCTTCCCAAATACACAATTATCAGCCTGTAACTATATAATTCTCAGAAGTTTAACATAATTCATTTTGCATTCTCTTTTTCAACCTCCAACAGAGGTAAGACTTACCTTGCTTTTTAGCAAAATAATTTCAAAGAAAGCACAGTTTGTAGTAACAAAGTAAGCAATCTTTTCAACTGAATACTTAAACTGCTAGACCTTCCTTCCTTCCTTTTTTTTTAAACTGGACAACCTATGTTACTCTAAACACTTAAATCTGCAAGAGAAATGGGGGATTAAATGGCCACGAGAGAGCGCACAAACTTAAAATCCTCCCGGGGCAGGCCTTCCCTTGTCACACTCCTTGCAGTGCTCTGTATATTATATATGCAAGTGTCACATGTTCAGTTGGCACTTAAAAATCTAATCCCTGACTTAACTTAAAATCAGAAAGCCTTAAAGTTGAAAATAAACTTAGATAATATGGGCAAACTCATTCATTCTACATTATTAACTGAGGTCAGATATTATATGCCAAATGGGGACAGAGTAACTAAAATTTATATTCTGTCCCTCAATTCAGATTGATTTCTTTGGTATAATATTTTACTGAATCTTCTTCCGTGCAAAGAAGCACAGCACAAACCTGTGACAGATCCCTTCCTACTCACTTTCTACAGTCTAAGAATCCAGAACCTCTTCAGGCTAAAATGATTTCTTTTTAAAAATTCAAATTCTGGTTATAAGTTATCCTCCCACTCAATTAGAGAACTACCTTTGAAAACATTACTGAGTATGAACTTACCCGCCCCCCAACGTTTGGAAAGGGGAGAAAACGCCAAATCAAGTAACACCGAGGCCCGCTCACAAGCTGGGCTCCCACCCTCAGCACCGCTGCAGACAATCTGGAAAGTATCTTTCCTTCCAGACATCACACACCTACACGCATCCCAAGAGTTTCTCTTCTTCCTTGGATTTCGACTGCATCATAGTTTTAAACGGGTGTATGTCAACCATTTCCACAGGAAACTGCATAACAGAGAGCAGGTGTGTAGGTGAGCAGGGTAAAGAGAGACATGGAGGCGAGAATAAGGAAACGTCCGACACAGAGTTCATCAAACCACAGATGCGGCCCGCCAGTGGGTTCTTAAAGCCCCTTTTATGTATAACAACTAGATTTTTTTTTTTGGTATTAAAAAAATGAAATAGAACATAAAACAGAGCACACTGCACAAAGTAAAGGTAAGCACTCATGAACTGTTTTGCACATTTGTGCACATATGTGAGCGCATGAAGGCTGGACCATAATGTAAAACAAATTTCTTACCAGAGTCATGGGCTGAGAAACACTGTTCTAGAGATGGTCTGCTCCTTTGCTGCTACAGTGGGTCAGCTCACTTGAGTGAGCAATGTCTATGCCCTAAACCTTACCGACCACTCCAAATAGAGCTGCTCTACATGGATTTCAATAATTCAGACACGAGTGACCCTTACAGCTGGCATCTCATAGGCTGTCCCACAAATCAAAATGGCAAAAGAGTTGATCACTTTAAAAACTGTTTTGTATCCCTTCAACCTCAAATCCTGCTGAGGCAGCATCGTGAACACATCGGTGTGTGGCGGAGATCATTTTAGAGATCGTTCTGTAACTGCACAGTAATCCAAGTACTGCCTTATATGCATTAGTGAGAACTACAAAGACTGAATTCAGATGATACTCTTCTTTGCCCGTCAATGTAAACATAAGAAAGTAACCTCATTGTTTGTATTTTAAAACATATTTAAAAATTGAAGGACATGTACCACAGCAATAAACTACATAGGTAAGACATCTTCCTGAAATTCTAGTCAGAATAATGCTTATAATAATACCTTTTAGAGTTAAATATCCATAAAAAGATTTTAATTTTCTATTCAATTTCTTTGAGTGACTCTCCAATAACTGAAATTTAATTCTCAGCCATATTTATAATTATTTTCATAGATCTTTGTGTAACATGACAGGAATAGCCTTCCTAGCCTTAGCTGAGTAATAATATCTAAAAATATAGAGCCAGGAAATTCAAAAAATCTGTGTTTATATATTACCATTATGGAGGTTCAAAAAAACTCTAAAATAAAATCCTCTAAATCCGCCTGTGACAGTCTTTAAACAGCCTGGATTTATCAAGAAAAGAGATGCGCCCTGAGTTCATCCTGGAAACCCTGTCTAATGGCCACTCTGAAGTGTACTTAGTTTCTACAGCTAAACATAGTTGTCACTCCCTATCTTTATGTATGTAAGAATATACACATATGGAACCAGGTTAATGTCAGAGAAGAACTACAAGTAGATTCCCACAATGTATTCCAGTTAAACATGTTGTGTAATAAACAAACAGGTGTGTAACAGGTTATGCCTTCCTGAGCAAGCTCTTTTGAAATGAACACACCTGATTTCTACCAGACTTGCTTGTAACACAAGCAGTCCTATTTATCACATATTTTCAGGATATAAAAACAGTAAACCTCAAACAAAAATATTAATACACAAACTATTAATTTGACCTTCTGCTCTATAGTGTACCAATTCCATTGTACTTTGCAAAGAATAAAGATAAAATTGAGATATTTGAAATACAGCTATCATATAAAGCCAAATTTTAGAAGACTTAAGAATGAAAATGCTATTGTCTTGTTAGATTTTGGGGCAGACACAGAACACGGTGTCAGAACAGTAAGTCAAGACCCTGAGAGGCACATTTTCCCTCATGTAACTGTCACCCTTTTGATATTCAAGCAGTATGTACAGAATCATTCCACTTCAAATTCTCCTGCTACTGAAAACATCACATATGGAATTTGCCTTTTAATAAGTGAAGAATGCAGCCGGCTGTCAATGGGTAAAATTAGGCAATTTATAATTTATTAAACAAACTTTCCTAACAAGCAAGAACCCAGGTCTGCTTAGATAAAGCAATTTTATAAAAATGTAATTTTCCTTAGATTCATACCGAGCAAATGTCTCATTCAAATTATTAAAACCTGTATTAGCAGAAACTTCACTGGCCAATCCTTTCGTAACTCATAAAACTACATCACAGAATGTAACTGAATCAAAAACCACTTAGTTTCCAACTCCTACATTTACCAGCATCTCCTAAGCCTTTAAACAACAGAAATAACAGCTGAGCCTCTAGAATGTGATTCACTATTCTTCAGTTGACCAATTAACGTAAATAATAGTGTTAATATGTAAGACAACTTTCTACGGTCTAGACGTAATTATTAGAATTTTTCTTTAAAAACTGACTACATCATAAATTATGCCTTAACTAGTTTGTCTATAATCAGCTTCCTTTAACATTCACAGACTCATACAACTAGATGAGACAAAACATATTGTTTAATTCTCTCATTTTAAAGTTAAGGATATTAAAGTGATACAAAGGCAGGGAGGTCTGCAGGGAAGACAGGAAGGAGTCTAAAAGGTAGGAGCTGGTAAAGGCACCCTGGGAAGAAAACCGAGTGTGGAAAAGATGGCGGACCCACCTGCCTAATCTGGAGGTCTAGTGTCAGGAATAAAAGGTAAAGCTGAAAAAGTAAGCTGAGCCATGTTACACAAGGACCCAAACGGCCCACCAGAGCTAGGAATTGGATGAATTTTCAAGGCAGGTCGCAAAAACAAAGCTACTCCTCGCGGGGCAGTGCGCAGGAACAGCCCTGAGAAAGGAGATGACCACTGCCACTGCGGGGCAGGGTGTGCGGCCACGACACGAGCAGAGCAACGCCCAGGAAAATGAACACGAACCCGCCGCCCCATCACAGCCTGAAACCTGAAATATTCTCTAATAGCTACTCAACAACACACAGTTCCCAGAATACTACCTCGTCCGGGTGCCTTCTGAAATACTAATGGTGGGATTTCACCTTTACTACAGATTTTAGTAAAACTTTATGAATGACGAGTTACTCAAAGGTGTTGGGTTGTACATCATCATATATTCTACTCTAAAGCAGAAACAGAAGTCAGACTGTGTTATCCATGTTGTTCACCCATTGAAGCCGTTCAATGGCATATCAATAATTAATACAAATCACTGTCTTACGTTCCCAATATTTTTAAAAATTCCTTTACTGTAGATTTAAGAGGTTTGGGGAAAGAGCTGAGCTAAATACAGGTGTTCAAGTTGCTATCTTTTTTTTTTGGCAGCACCACACAGCACACGGGATCTTAGCTCCCCAACCAGTGATCGAACCCGCGGCCCCTGCAGTGGAAGCATGGACGGCCAGGGAAGTCCCACATTCCTACTATATTTTCATAGTTATAATTACCATGTTTGTATGCGTGTGCTTTCACAACCAAATTATATACAACCTGAGAATTAATCTTGCACGCAACTCTTGGTTATTCCCCAAATCTTCCTGTTTTACCTATTTAGAATCTTGCTAAAGTTTCCCTTTTTCTTTTTAACCATTCTTTATAATATACATATGGATCTTTTTCCCATTAAACCTCTCATTACACTGGTTTTGAATTTAATATTCTTTCTTAAGTCGTATTTTTAGAGTTCGATTTCGAACTGTAATCTACATTTGATTTCCCCAGCCACATGGACATCTTTCAGTAAATGGCTCTCATGGTCTAGGGACACTACAACCCCAAACAGTATGTCCCTGGGCTGGAGAAGCAGCAAAGATTTATATAAATTTGAGAACACAAAGGAGCCTCAGACGACATTTACTCAACTCATTACATGGCGCGTGAAGCACCACTGGGACATGTCACATACAGGGCCACTCTGGGTAAGAAAATCCCCCGGCGTTATGGAATCACTGGACATGATGACACAGCACATTGTATATTCAGACAATCTGAAGATGAGAAAGTTTCCTCCTCAGGCAGCCTGTAACATCTACCCGCTTACCTCTAGTCTCTGGACACCGCCATGCAACAGAGAAATGAGGAGTGAACAGATGGGGCACCAACTCCCAGCAGCCACGGCAGACCACGCGCTCACACCAGGCCCTCCGCCATCTAAAAGTCCCTGACGTTTTCTTCTGTGCTATCATATTCAGGGCAGTTGAGGTGCCAGTGCCTTTACTTCAGAATCTTACTGTTACCCAATTTGTCAGTATTTTGTATCTAAGAGTTTCTGAGGGACTAAATTCTATCGTGCAATGGCTTATTAACTAACCTTTGTTGCCTGGTCATCTGAAAATGCGAACAATATGACAATGATACGCTGAGTGAATAAAAACGCAGAAGAGAGCGAGGTCCAGGATTGAGCCCCGCGGAATGCAGCGAGCTCCCTCGACACTGACTTCACTTCTGTTCCCTGCACTTCTCCGGGCACAGCCGTCCATCCGGCGTTCAGTCCACCCACAGCCTGCTCACCAGGCCCAGCTGCCTACCTCTGGACCAGAAGGAGATCTGGGAACCTAAGCTTAGTCTGACAGGAACTGTTCTTAGGGAACCCATGCAGGGACTAGTGAATGTTGCTAACACTTTGAAAAAAGGACTAAGTCATTAGAAAGAAAATTCCATTTGAGTTCTGCATAGAATTCATGCCAAGACAATGATACAAGCATTCATGACCCACTTACATTTTCCTTCTGAAGATCTGGACATTTGCCTCTCTCTAAACTCCTGGGTCCTGACTTAGGGACAGCTTCTCAAAGAGTGGCCTACATGCTTCACACATCAGGCCTGCAAAGTTTCTCACCGCTCAGCACAAACATCGAGTGCCTACATGGGCAAGCTCCCTTAAAAGAATACTGTGCAGAATTTTTGTGAGGGTTAAAATAATATATAGAGTCCTTCTCACAGTGGCTGGCACATAACCGGGGCTTCCAAACCGGCAGCTGCTGGTGGTTGTGAGGGTGCCTTTCATAAATACGCGCCAGAAGCGTAAGCACTAGAGACACAAGGATGAGTTAAGACGTGGTTGCTAAGCTTAAGAGGCGTATATTCTGGTCAAGCAAACGGACACAAACATAATTCCAGTTCCGTGTGGAGCGGCGCAGTAATGGAGTAAAAGCTCAGAGGAGCAGCAGGCCAGGGCTCCGCAAGCGTCTGAGAGGTGTCCTCTGAGACGCATGGCCCTAGGGTGGCAGGGCGGCCGGACGCCCCAGTCTGCTCGGGACAACCCCACTCAGTGCTTGTGATTCCAACTTCCGGTTTCACTCTTAGGAGGACCCAGTTGCGAATACCCACCCCAATTTCTTACCCTTGTCTACACAGTAGTCTGGAGGTTTGCAGAGAAGGAAAAAGAAGGTAGTTTTTTTATAATTCACCACTTACTTGTTAGCAAAAGTATGAAAGAAAGAAAACAATTAAATGGGGCACCGCTGAGAGGGGGCCACCGCCTGCCCGTCACACACGCACATTCCCAGGACCTGGTGCTAAAGCGTTCGGCCGGCCTGCTTCTGGGTCGGGCTCTCCCTCACTGCGACCTGCTGAACGTCAGCCCTCGACACCAGGGTTTATGAGGGAGGGAGGGAGGGAGGGAGGGAGGAAAGGAAAAACAGCCCAATTTTAAACCCAGTCTGTATGGGAAGCTTCAACAGGTCACTTGACACCTCTGATTAGGGTCACTTCACAGGCATAGGCTGCACAGCCCCCAGAGCCCACAGAGGTTTAATACTCTGCAATTACATCTGGAAATTCTTCATTTTATCTTTGAACTTGACCTTGTAAATGCAAAGGGCAAAGGGCCAAGGGAAGGTAAGCTGACGCTCCAGAGAAGCTGCGTGTGTCCCCTCGGTTGGTGCCTCGCTGCCCGCTTCATCCAGTGGACCAGGGCCCACGATGCTCCGTGAGCACAAACCCCGGTGCGGGACAAGGGCAAGAGGTACACTGCGAGGTGGGGCTGATGCCCTAGCGGGCCACGCCTTCTCTTCCCAACACACAAGGCAGCAGGGGCGTGATTCTAAGGCCCAGGAAAGACCCAGAGCACCTTCCTCGCCTCGTACTCAGCAGACCACTTACAGGGAAGACGTGACAGCACAGGACTAAAAATAACTGTGTGCATGTGCAGCTGGGGCAGTTACGACCAGTAAGATACAAAGAGGCCACAAAGCAACCGCCATTTCTGAGGAGCTGGGAGCAAGAGAAGGTCCTGCGCATGAGCCCTGCACACAGCGCCACCAGGGGTGGGCAGACCGCCTGAGCCCCTGCTCCTGCCCGATCCACTGACCCGCCCCTACCCTCGCCCCATTTAAGGGACCCGCTCGCCACCCCTCGGGGCACGAGCCAGGGCACCTGCTTCCTGGTTCTGCTCCCTGGGCTCCCAGCAAAGCCTTGCCTGAATCGCTCGTCTGGCTTCTTATCAGTTTCTATTGATTAAAGAGTCCAAGGACCCACAATCCCTGGCCTAGGGAACCAGTGCCCACCATTCCCGCCTAAGAGCAAAATTCATGGGCATGTACACGCTAAGAAACACAAATTGTATAATTTAGATGATTCCACATCTATGTGCTCTTGTGTTTGCAATGAAGATTTTCACTGTGGAATATAAAAATGAGTAATAAAATTCATGTTAATGATGTAAATTTTTAATTTTTCTACCATTAAAAGCAAATCAACTTTGAGAGACAAGTGGAGAGACTGCAGAAGAACAAAAAGAGCTTTATAGGCACTCCCTGGCAGTCCAGTGGTTAAGACTTCACCTTCCAATGCAGGGAATGCAGGTTCGATCCCTGGTCGGGGAGCTAAGATTCTACATGCCTCGTGGCCAAAAAGCCAAAACATAAAACAGAGCAATATTGCAACAAATTCAATAAAGACTTTAAAAATGGTCCACATCAAAAAAAAAAAAGAGCTTTATATTTTAGTACCTTTAATGGTACTTTTTTCTTGTTTTTTAACAAGGGGCCTCTAATTTTCAGTTTGCAGTGGCTGCAAATTATGTAGCTGGCCTTGTCCCTGGGCCTCAGTAAAAAAGGAATAATTGTCATATTGACTTTATGACTACTAAAACAGTAACTAAGATAAATATACCCAGGCTAGTTTTTGGTCTAGCATGTGAGCAGCTGGAAAGTCATCACTCCATCCTAACAACAACAAGTAAAAAACTGAAAAATCAACAACTCTTCTTAGATCCATCAGAGAAGTAACATCACGGGCAAACCATAGCCGCTCCCCAAGCCTCACCCCAAACTGGAGAAGACTGGAGAATACAGAGAATTATAACTCACTAGAGCAGAAACCAACACCAGGGTAGTGCTGGGGCCCAGGACAGGCTACCCGAAAATATGCCTCAGTGACATATTGATTATTCTAAATCAAAGCTGCTTGAGGAAAAAAAAAAAGATATTAATTGGGAAAAAAAAGATAGTTTCTTAAAAGATATTAAGAAAAAGCCCGAAACACTCTGACCCTCCTCTGTCCACCTGAAGCGGAAAATAAATCTCCCACGTGGAGGCATCCTCCCTACACCAGGAGGAAAGAAAGGACTGTTATCACCATTTAGGCAATTCACGGCTAAGAAAGCTGCATAAACAAACTCTGTTACTTGGGGAAGGGAAATAGCCAACTTCAGCACACCGCCCCCGCCCACCCAGGCCATCCTGTCCCACCTATGGTGGGGAAGGGCAGAGGCACTTGTAGAGTTCACAGCCCAGGGACACAGTCTCAGCAAAAGACAAGACCTAATCACAGGACTCCCGAACACTGCCCCGCCCTCACACCCCACTGCCACGTTACTACAGGCTTATTTACTGGAGTTCCTTTGCCAGTACATTATGTTCAGCCTCAACAGAAAATTTCAAGGTGTACAAAAAGGCAAAAAACACAGTTTGAAGAGACAGAATGAGCATCAGAACCAGATTCCGATATAGCAGGGATGTGAGAATTATCAGACTGAATTGAAAAGAACTATGTTTAATATGCTAAGGGCTCTAATGGAAAAAGTAGACGGCATGCAAGAACAGACGGGTAACGTAAGTAGACAAATGGAAATTTCAAGAAAGAATAAAACAATGGTACAGATCAAAAACATGCAACAGAAATGAAGAACGCCTGTGATGGGCTCATCAGCAGACTGAACACGGCTGAAGAACGGAAGAACATTAGAGGATGAATAAGTGAGGGTAATAAGATAAGTATTACAACAGTGCTTTGTAAACTGTAAACATAAAAAAATATAAACATTTGAGATTTTTTTTTTCTTTGCGGTACACGGGCCTCTCACTGTTGTGGCCTCTCCCGTTGCGGAGCACAGGCTCCGGACTCGCAGGCTCAGCGGCCGTGGCTCACGGGCCCAGCCACTCCGCGGCATGTGGGATCTTCCCGGACCGGGGCACAAACCCGCGTCCCCTGCATCGGCAGGCGGACTCTCAACCACTGCGCCACCAGGGAAGCCCAACATTTGAGATTTTAATGTTACTATTATAACCTGACTCTTCCTACTCTCTGTCTTCACTAATATCTCGGAAGCTGGTAGTTTTACGTTTCATCGCACCATAAGGTACTAGGAGAGAACACAGTGTTACCAAACACACTTGAGTGGTACCACATGAACGTCAGCCTGCTTTATCAGATATCTTAACACTATTTCAAGATTTCCTTCATAGCCAGGTTGGGAACTCTCTAGAAATTACAGCAATTTATGACTAAATCACAAGAAACCTAGAGGTTTTCATCCTTTCATTGTCTGCCTTAAGATGATGCATTAAGTCTACAGCGGAAACTGAAATTGAGCGTCAGAAACCACTCACTCAATTCTCAAACACAGAGGGTGTCTGTCTATTTAAAGTTCTTGGTTTTGATAAAGTAAAATATCTGTTAATAAAGTGAAAACATTGTTAGCAAAGAACAGAACTGATACTTTATAGTTACTTTATTTCAGAATGTTATTTATATATTATTAGGAGATAACATTATTTGATACTTAGTATGTCTAAATCATGTTACAAGTATTCTAGTAATTTGGTAAGAAATCCATCCAAAGATATAATTTAATGTTAGCACAACCAACACAACCACAATTAACAACTGCCATTTATGCAGTTCACATGCAATAAACCCATGTTCTAATTTTTTTACTTTTATTAGTTAACGGCAGAATCTAAGAGTCACCTTGATGTGTAAGGGTTTGGAGACTGTGCTCATTCAGACAAGGCACAGTGAGCTGAAATGCTGTCTTGCCACTACAGTTACTAATAGCACTCTCGCCTCTCTACTACAAACACCACTACGATTACCGCTCCCCTTCTGCTCCAACCCCCCGCCCGTTACCGTCCAATCCAAGCTGGCCTATCTTCCTTCTCTCCTGAAGACTGGATATCCTCTCTCTTTGGCACTTGGCTGTGGCTGCTTCCGAATAATATGATGCTGTCTTTCAACACTTCACTTCCAGCTTTATATCTTCTTCTTAAACCAGGGCAAAGGTAGGTAACCACAAGCTCCTGTCTCATGGTCTGCCGGAGAAATGTGGGCCCTCAGCTTAGGGAGGCTACGCAGGGAAGGACGTGAGGAAAAACTTTCATGGCTACCAAACAGAGTGTACAAGTTATCAGGTGTTTTAGCAACAACCAATGAACAGACTACTGTGTATGAAAAACTACTGCTCCAGTTCCAAAGTCAGAGACAAAAACAAAGGCTGCAAACTATTTCCTGCAGGTCTAGGTAATGGATAGAGAAGGCTGCCTGCATCGCTGGATCTGCACACTCACTGCAAGTGCCAGGTGCACTGTTCCCGATTAAAGACAGCCGCTCCCAACACCTTACACCGGCAGAGCTTCTGGTCGGGAGCCGTGGGGCTTCACCCCGGCACCACTTACAGACGGTCTCAGCGCACTCAGCTCGCAGCTGCTTATGCCCTTACCAGCTCTAACACAAATAAGTATCTCGTCTCTACAGAACTCCTGTGTGGCTGTGGGTACCGCTGGGCCTTCCCAAGGGCTAGTGCATACGTTTGCATACAGCCTGCCAGCTACTGCACCAGAATCTCCAGAGCAGGAAAACACCTTTTTAAATGACAACGTCCATATATTAGATATTCTAAGATGTATCATTAAAAGACATAAATTAGCTTAGCTATCAGCACCATATTAACCAATCCTCTTAGAACTGCAAAGACTTATTGATAATTCATTTGCTAGGAACTTTTTGCGACAACAGCTACAGATATTACTCTTTAAAAATACCTTCTACAGTTTGGCTAAGTACTTTCCAGTATTATAAAGGTGGTTTTATCTTTTTTCCCTATTTAAAAAAAAATTTCCCTACGGTGGGTTATTAAAAGTATCAGTTGGAGAGAAAAGTACCCTGAACACTAAGCTGTTTATATACCCCCTGCAGGCTCAGTGGTTGTGTTACGTGTTTAACCACATGTGTCGCCTCTGTTCATTCAACACTCACCCTGTCTAGTAAAGTGACCTGACAGTGAGCCGTCTGCATTACAGGCAAAGTCAACAGCCAGGAACTAAACTCTTCTCTGGTCTGAAGTTGCAATGACCCTTCCCTCAGCTCTCTCCACTCCCCTAAACTGTGTCAGCTTCACGTGCAACCTTCCCACCAGCACATCATAAAGAGGATCATTTCTGCCACCATCATTTTCCACAAAGAACGCTGACTCCACTGAGAGTCATTTTTTCGATAATTAAGCCAACACATACATGCTTGGCAGTGTGCAAGGCACTGACATTCTACAGTTTGCATTTTGGGGATGGGGGGAGGAGATGCAGAGGGGAGAAACAGACAATAAAACAAACGACCACAAATAAAACAGCAGACGGTGTTAAGTGCCGTAGGGTAAGTTAAAAAAGGGCATCATAATCAAGAATGACTCAGGACTACTTTGAATTAGGCGTTCAGGGTAGCCCTCTGTCTAAGGTGTTGTTTAAAGTAAAATCTGAATGACAGGAAGGCAGTGCCCATGTAAAGATCAGAAAAGCAACTAAATACACTTGATAGACTGTAAGCTCTAAAGGGCAGGGATTTTTGTCTGATTTGTTCACTGTCGCCCCCAAGACCGTACCCCCGTGTCCATCACAGTGCAGGCACCCCTTATGCATCTGCTGAATGATTTGGGTGCATCTTTGGAATTGGGCAGGTGAGTGGCCCATCCAAAAATATTTATCAACTATGATTTCTAATTACCATTTTAATCATAAACACTGAGGTCTTTCTGACTCTAAAGTCCATATTCTTTTCAGGTACCATACTGCCATTATTTAGCAGAGATGGAATGCTGAATCACTCCAGGAACACTCGCATTAGAAGCTGTGGGCCTCAGAGAGAAACAGCTCGCTACTCCCTGATGGGTATTAACAGTTGTTTAAGTTAATCTACAGCAGACGTTCACAGGAAGACAGTAACTCCCTATCAGTGGCCTCCTTTTTAGAAAGACCTACTCGACCACTGTGGGACCCTGGGTAAATCTCACTCTCTGAATCTTACGTTTCTCCTAGTGTGATGACTGCATGATGACTATGTCGGGTTTCTGTGAGAATTAATTAGCACACATAAGATGCTGCACAACGCAAAGCACTTAGTAGACGCTCAGTTAATCCCTTGACCATCCTCCTTTCTTTCTCCGCTTTTGGTTGTAACAGTAACACACTGAGGGGCAGTAGTTAAGAGCAAATACTCTGAAGGCAGGACGTTCAGACTCAAATCTCAGCCTGGCTACTCAATAGCTGTGTGACCATGAATAAATTACCAAAGCTGCCTCTCTCAGGTGCTCAGCAGTAAAGGAGGATAAGAATGGTGTCAAGCTCATGGAGCTGCTCTGAGGACTGTGAAGTAACACACACTGAGGGCTCAGAACAAGGTTGGCAGAGTTAAGCCCTCAGGAAGCATGGACTCTTGATTACCTGCAATGACCCATCAAACCTAACTGCTGACCCTTCCACCTTGGCTGCAACATTCTTAAGCACAGGCTTTAACTTAGTAAGTCTACCCTTCATCAGAGCATTTATTGAGGAAAGATTTGCAGGTACCCTTCCCATTTTTAATGTACTAGCATATTTAAAAATAGGATTTAGCGACGGGGGTAGTGAAAACAAGTGAGAAATGGGACGCAGGGAAGCACCTCCTGCCGGGCTCTTGAGGAGCCAGGTCACAGTGCAGCCGGGTCACCGCTGGCCGTCCAGTTGAGGGAGACACATCTTTTCAAGTAAGAACACAGTAAACTCAAACCCACAATCTGTTCTTGATTTGCTACCACTATTAGCAACTTTTTTCTATAAAATGACAGGTGCAGGGAGTAAACAACTTAAATCTGAGAAACTATGTTATATCTGGAGTGACAATGAGCATCCTCAGGGCCTGTACTGTAATAAAACATCCTTTTCCATTAAAAGGCACCAGGGCTCCCTAGTAAAATGGACACAGGTCCGGGGCAGGCAACGTAGAAGATGAGCTTAAAACAATTACCATACCAAGTATCAAGGACATTATCATACGACTACAGTTGTATCACAGATACAGGAGCCAATATGAAGAGGTTTTCCATCAAAGGATAATAACTGCAGTGGATGGTTGCAAACATACTATACCTGTTTAAATCCATGAATATACAGTGAGACCCCCCCCCCCAAACCCTAACTGGACACAACGAGAGGATGCTAACGAATCAACTTATTATTTTGAAAACTGGTCGATTAGGGAAAGAATCAAGCTGCCTCTCCTATATGAACTACCACGTAACCCAAACTAGTAGAAATATTTCAACTACTAGAAAAGAAATAACAGAATTAGGAAATCACCATTTTGCAGGGCCTGATGACTTGCTAGAAACAGGTACTGACAGAAAAAGAAAAACAAATACCGTATGCTAACAATGCTAACACATATATATGGAATCTAAGAAAAAAAAATGGTTCTGATGAACCTAGGGGCAGGACAGGAATAAAGACGCAGACGTAGAGAATGGACTTGAGGGCACGGGGAGGGGGAAGGGTAAGCTGGGACGAAGTGAGAGAGTGGCATGGACATATATACACTACCAAACGTAAAATAGATAGCTAGTGGGAAGCAGCTGCATAGCACAGGGAGATCAGCTCCCTGCTCTGTGACCACCTAGAGGGGTGGGATAGGGAGGGTGGGAGGGAGGGAGACGCAAGAGGGAGGAGATATGGGGATATATGTATATGTATAACTGATTCACTTTGTTACACAGGAGAAATTAACACACTACTGTAAAGCAATTATACTCCAATAAAGATGTTAAAAAAAAAAAGAAACAGGTACTGAGGTGAATGGGCTAATAGACAGAATAAGAAACACCAGACGTTATGTGCCTCTTGACGGAGAAATAATAACACCACAGTCTACGTAAAATGAAACAATAAATCAAATGGAAATCCGAAGGACAAAGGGACAACAGGGATGCTGATCAACAAAACTCAGACTGTGGGAGGGAGAAGACCCCCTCCCTCAACAAGTGAGTTACAGGAAAACAGAGGTGAGGGAGGGACTGCTAGGCTAAGAGGCTTCAATGACAAGCCAACCCGATCTGTAGCTTGCCGCAAACTAACAAACTGGGGGAAAACTCATGACTCGTGTAAGATAACCGGAAATATGAATCCTTTATAGGGTATTTGATGAGGAATAATGAATCGCTGTATTTTTCGTTTTAGTATACAAGGATAATGGCCTTTTATTCTTTTTAAGAGACCCTGTCTTTTAGAGATATATAATGAAATATTTATGGATGAAATGACAATTTCTGGGACTTATTTCAAAATAGTAAGGGTAGAAATGAGGTACCACTTCACACTGGTCAGAATAGCCATCATTACAAAGTCTACAAACAATAAATGCTGGAGAGGGTGTGGAGAAAAGGGAACCCTCCTACACTGTTGGTGGGAAAGTAAACTGGTGCAGCCACTATGGAGAACAGTATGGAGGTTCCTCAAGAAACTAAAAATAGAGTTACAATATGATCCAGCAATCCCACTCCTGGGCATATATCCAGACAAAACTATAATTCAAAAAGATACATGCACCCCTATGTTCATAGTAGCACTATTCACAGTAGCCAAGACATGGAAGCAACCTAAATGTCCATTGACAGATGAATGGATAAAGGAGATGTGGTACATATATACAATGGAATATTACTCAGCCATTAAAAAAAAAATGAAATAATGCCATTACAGCAACAAGGATGGACTTAGGGATTATCATATTAAGTGAAGTAAGTAAGACAGAGAAAGACGAATATTATGTGATATCACTTACAGGTGGAATCTAAAATATGACACAAATAGAACAGACTCACAGACTAGAGAACAGACCTGTGGCTGCCAAGGGGAGGGGGTGGGGGAGGGGTGGAGTGGGAGTTTGGGGTGAGCAGATGCAAACTATTACACACAGGATGGCTAAACAACAAGGTCCTACTGTACAGCACAGGGAACTACATTCAATACCCTGAGATAAACTATAATGGAAAAGAATATGAAAAAGAATATGTGTGTGTATATATATATATATGTGCAACTGAGTCACTTTGCTGTACAGCGGAAACTAACACAACAATGTGAATCAACTCTACTTCAATAAAAAAAAAATTCCTCAAAATAATAAGGGTAGAAAGAGTAAACGTATAGCTGACACAAGATTAGGTAGGTATGATTTGATAACTGTTGAAGGTGAGTAACAGGTGTGTATACATTTGACATTTTCCAAGTAAAGTTTCATAAAATGAAACTTTAAATATCTGGAATAAATTTACACTTACAGATAATGTACACTTTGAGAAACAAATCCCAAAGATTTATGATCTTGTAATAAAGGCAATTTTATGCTTAAATGCCTATATAATTTATGCCTAAATTATAACAATTTACCCCGGCAATTTGTTTTTTCAGATTTTATAATGTAATTACAAACACTTTTGCTTCAAAGACAATTCTCAACATCCTTGGGTTTTCCAAAATGGGTTTCAAGGGAACACTTTACTCCCTTATGGATCTTATTGGCTTCTACTTGGTTTTCAGGGAACTCAAAGTAGCCAGGCAGCGAAAAATAAATATTAAATTCATTTTGTGACCTCTCTTTACAAATCAACAGAGAGATGGAGTCAAAGAGGTTTTAAACTTTGTGAACAGCTAATCAACTATACTCCAATATAAAATAAAAATTAAAAAAAAAAAACACTTCGTGAACAACTTTGAGAAATTAGAAATACAACCGTTACAAAGGGAATAATAAAAAAGAACAAAGAAGAAACAACGAACGCTCTCAGTAAGTCAAGCACCTAGACTGTTTGTCATTTAAAAGGTCATGAGCCACTGCAGTCGCTGACCTTCAACCCCCTGAAAGGAGTTCAAGGTGGAGATCAGTAGTGAGGCCCTCTGTGCTCTGGGAAAAACGGCAGAACAGACCTTCATATAGTTAGATATTTTCTGGAGAAGACTGTATGAGCCCGATTCCTGCATCTGCTGGTATCTAAAAAAGCACTACCATCATCAATGGTGACGTCTGCTCCTCAGGACCAGCAGCCAGCCTCTGCCTCAACGTGTGCTTGACTGCACGTGCCCCCTTCACTGACATCGTATAGAATACCGCCCTTCCCCTTAGCTCCTGCGAGCGGTTCCTCAGAGCTACCCGAGAGGCTGTCTCCAGGGCTATAGTCCGCATTTTGCCCCAAATAATTCACAGCTCTCAGGTTGTGCGTTTTCTTCAGTCGACAATAACACCATTAAGGACTAACATTGCTATTGTAGAGCTTGTCCTTAACATACAAACTCAGGCTGCTTCTCCAAGGCAAGATGCACTAACAGGCCCCCAAGCAAGCCATGGACCACCTGGCCAGAGAATCATAAACCAGACACCCTGACACTCAAAACTGTGATTAAGCAAAATCACAAGATGACGGTCAATCCCAGCCTCTTTGTTCTTCCGCTTTAAAAACACCCCCAACTCAAAGCCCAAGCGGGATCGGCCCTGAGGCTGGTCTCCCACTCCCTTGCTTGGCGCCTGCATGGACCCTAACTTTGTTGTGAGTGTGGCTTTCTGCACCTCAGGCCCCTGCTGATGGCTCCAGGGATCAGAAGATGAGCAGAAACCAAGTAGATTTTTCCCCAGATGTTTTCAAATCAGTGATGAAGAAAGGAGTGCTTCCCCTTCTATCAGTTCCACACATTTAAAGTTTACAACGCCACAGAAACAAGAACCTACGGTGTAGTAAGAAAAATAGGGACCCTGGACTAGTCTCCTCCACTCAGCAGTCACAGAAGTTTGGCTTCGGCAGGATGGGCAGTTGAGAAGCAGAGTAAACGCTACCTACTGCCTCTTCCCGCTGCCTTTCACCTCCATTAGAATCTGTGTGTTAACACACAACATGCGGGGCCACCGGATCTGCTGAGTCACAATAACTTGGGGTGGAAGGAGTCTCACAGTGTTGGAGCTACTGCTTCGGAGGTCCTGTCACTAACACCCAGCTATTGGCTGGGGGGAGAGATGGAATTGGGAGGATCTGTTATACTCAATGCAATGTCTGTAAATCACCAATGTATCTGAAAGAGGCATCTGCTAAAATTCCTTGAAAAATAAGTAAATGCATATTCATCATTAAAATCAAATGACTAGATCATTGAAGTCTTTACCAATGCTATAAGTTTAACGTCTACCTTTCAGGAGATAAAAATAGAGCTGGCATCATAATGTCTTTTTAGGCATTTGGCTAACGTAAAGGTGGTGGTGGGAATTACCAAACAGCACACCAATATATTGTATTGGTAAAGAACCTTACATGCATGTGAAACGATTCTGTATACATTCTAATATGAAGGCAGGAATTCTGGTTTTGTTTATTGCTGTATCCCTGGTACTGTGTATACAGTGATTGCTTAATAAATATTTGTTGAGTGACTCTGAGACAACAACCCGTTAGAGTCTGACAAGGCTATTCATTAAAAAGCCGAGTAAAATGCATTACAGCTAAACAGTCTGTCAATCGTTCTTCCTCAGGAAGCAGATGGTGACAACCTCCAGCCAGCAGTCTACGTCAGGCCCTCGCTGTCTTACTGCCTGGACTACAGGTTACGGCCTCTCCTCCCATCAATACATCTCCTGCAACCAGGCACCATCCTACTAAACCATCATTCAAATCAATGTACTTCCCTACTCAAAACCAGCGATCTAGCGTTTATCAGGAAACTTACGGTTCTCTCAGTATCATCTCTGCCGTCTTATCCCTCTAGTTCACTCTAACTAAACTGAACTAGGCATTACTGCCAAACTACACTTCCCAACGTCAGCCACCTGCTCACACCATCCCTCTGCCTACTGTGCTGTGCTCCTTCCTGACAGTCTTTCAAAGCTCACGTCAAGTGTAAGCACCTCCATGAAGACTTTCTTAATAACCCCGCGTGTTCTCTTTCACTTCTCTGAGCCTCCACCCTCTGTACCTCCCCAACTGCCCTGTAACAGCCTTTGCTAAAGTGATTTTTCCTGTCATCCCCTTTCAATCACTTGGTCTTTCCGAATTTTAAGATTCTTGAGGGTAAGCTCTGTCTTCATTTTTAAGTTGCTTCCAACACTTTAGCTGCCTTGTACACTGCAGGCACCCTAACAGTGGCTACATTCAATCCAAATATTTCCTCCCAGAAATCTTTCACCATACCTCTCCCCTGGATACAGAATGTCAGTAGCATTTAATCTACTGAAAGGCAACCAAACTGTCAGATCAACTCCCTCTTATGGTTACTTGTATCAGCCTTGCACTTACACCACACAGAATACCACAGGAGCTGGCACAGCAGCACCCACTGGTCCTAGAGCACACTTCACACAGTCGAGAGAGGAGGGCTGAGCCTGGGTGGGGGTGAAGAGGTCAGTCGGGGACTCAGGGAACTGCATTCAGGTGAACCGTGGCCACAGATGTAAGATACAGGCACACGGGAGCTGTGCAGCCCGTGAAGCTCAAAGGAAAAGCATCCAGTGACAAAAGGCCTGGAGAGCCCTGGGCACAGAGGCTGCACCGTGGTCTCGCTAAGGCTCTTCATTCACTGCTTCCAGTGTCCGCACCAGACTGTAGGGATGTTCTCACCAGCTGGTCAGTGATGAAACTTGTTCTCATGATCCACACATAAAAACAATGCCTCAAGACTGCCTACCACATCCACCAGAAAAGAGAGTGCCTGTCTATCTCTCCAGAGGCGCAGCTAAGAAGGTGAAACGCAGTGGTAATAACCCGGCCAGGCTGACTGCAGGAGGCCATGAGCCCAAACAAGAGAGGCCTGGGAGAGCCAGTGAGTGGCCCTCAGCAGAAGGCAGCAAGGCAAGGAGAATCATAACCCCGGGGCCAGGGCTTCCTGTGCTCCGCACAGGTGGGTACTTTTTTTTTTTAATAAATAAATGTATTCATTTATTTATTCATTTTTGGCTGCGCTCGGTCTTTGTTGCTGCACGCGAGCTTTCTCTAGTTGCGGCGAGCAGGGGCTACTCTTTGTTGCGGTACGCGGGCTTCTCATTGCGGCGTCTTCCCTTGTTGCAGAGCACGGGCTCTAGGTGAGCGGGTTCAGTAGTTGTGGCACACAGGCTCAGTAGTTGCGGCTCGTGGGCTCTAGAGCGCAGGCTCAGTAGTTGTGGCGCACAGGCTCAGGAGTTGCGGTTCGCGGGCTCTAGAGCACAGGCTCAGTAGTTGTGGCGCACGGGCTCAGTAGTTGTGGCTCGCAGGCTCTGGAGCACAGGCTCAGTAGTTGGGGCACACGGGCTTAGCTGCTCTATGGCATGTGGGATCTTCCTGGATCAGGTCTCGAACCTGTGTCCCCTGCATTGGCAGGCGGATTCTCAACCACTGCGCCCCCAGGGAAGTCTCAGGTGGGTACTTTTTAAAAACAGAGCGGGGATGCCTCCACGTGAATGAAGAAGCACCCCGGCCTCTCATCACTGTGCATTTTTTACTTTCTGGTCAGATATTATTGCTTTTAAGTCAAATGCCACCCGTCAAATTAAGGGACAAAGAACATAGAGAAAATATCTTCAAGTTCAACAGGAAACAGGTTTTGAAACTTTTCTTGAAGTTTTTGTATGTTTAGAAAAAAAAATTTCAATTTTTTTAAAAAACAAGTATTTACTAGGGAAAGCATGTGTTAATATAGCCAGAGCCCTGTAAGTTTAGGACAAGTATAAGTCCTTCCCCAACAGTTTTTTTTTTGGCAGGGGCAGGAGGGGAAATAGGAAAATAAAAGGTAAAAAATGATACATCAGGTTTTTCTGTTTAGAGTTTTACGTAATGAAGAAAACATAACATTAAGCTTTAATCCTTCTGAGCAGTGTGTCACAGTGTGTAAATGGCTGGTGGCGAGAAGCAGCTCAGAGCACGAGATGCACTCATCTCATTAAACAGGTTACGCACAAATCTGTAAAACGTAACCCTAGTTTATTTTCAGTTCATTATCGTTCTCACTGGTAAGGATGGCATAATAAACAGGAAGGTAAACTGCCCTTATCCACATCTGTTACGTGGCAGGTGGTCACTGCTCCGCTGGACAGACGGACCCTTCCCCGGATCCTCTGGATGCCTGGACTCCTTCCCCACACCAACACAGGGAGCACACACAGCACCATACAGGGCCAATCAGTTATGCCTTGTTGTCAAAGTTTAAACGTCATATTTAAAAAAAATTTTTGAAACACCATGGTTACAAAAGAAAAGGTTGTAACTCAGATAAACAGAATATTCCTCTGAAAGGTAGCCAAAATAAATGCCGTAATTCGTGAGTCTGAATATGTATTCAAAAGAAAAACACGATAACATAAATTTTTTTTTTGCGGTACGCGGGCCTCTCACTGCTGTGGCCTCTCCCGTTGCGGAGCACAGGCTCCGGACGTGCAGGCTCAGCGGCCATGGCTCACGGGCCCAGCCGCTCCGTGGCATGTGGGATCTTCCCGGACTGGGGCACGAACCCGTGTCCCCTGCATCAGCAGGCGGACTCTCAACCACCGCGCCCCCAGGGAAGCCCAGCATGAAATTTTTATACCATAAAATTCATTAAAATTGGATTATAAAGGAAAAGCTGTATATATTTACAAAGTACCTTTAAAGTTTTATTTACTAACTTTTAAATTGTGGTAACAGCCATTTCTAAGCACAGAGTTCAGGGGCATTAAACATTCACACTGCTGGGCAACCACCAAAGCCATCCATCTCCAGAACTCTTTCCATCTTGCACAACTGACATTCTGTACCCATTAAACAATTACTGCCCTTCCCCCCATCCCACCTGTACCGTGGCAACCTCCATTCTACCTTCTATCTCGATGAATCTGACTATTCTAGGTACCTGCATGAGGTACCTAGAAGTAGAATCACACAGTATTTGTCCTTTCGTTTTTATTTCACTTAGTATAATGTCCTCAAGGATCATCCATGTTGTCGCCTATGTCAGAATTTCCTTCCTTTATAGGCTGAATAATATTCCATTGTACATACACACCACATTTTGTTTATCCATTTATCCACTAATGGACATTTAAGCTGTTTCTACATTTTGGCTATTATGAATAATGCTGCTATGAACACAGACATACAAATATCTGTTTGAGTCCTTGATTTCAATTCTTTTGGGTATATACCCAGAAGTAGAACTGCTGGATCAAATGGTAACTCCATGTTTAGTTTTTTGAAGGATTACCAAACTGCTTTTCACAATGGCCACACTAGTTTACATTCCCACCAACAGGGCACAGGGTTCCAATTTCTGCACACCCTCACCAACACTTGTTATTTTCTGGGTTTTCTGACAGCAGCCATCCTAATGGGTGTAAGATATAAAGTACCCTTTTAAAATCCTATAAAAGTTTTCATTTCTACTTATATATAAGAATGCCATAAAGTAAGCTAGAAATTTAGAAGATACAAAATCTTATTAATGTTGTCCATACACTAAAATTCGTGGTAATACAAATATTGGATAAGAAAACACTCACTATATAATATTAAGTGAGGGATGAAGGAAGAAAAATTTTTTTAAAAATAGTCTACATAGAAAAAAAAACTGAAAGTAAAAACTAAAAGGTTAAAGGTGATGAGACTCTGGATAGTAAGATGACAGGCTTTCCTTGACAGTTTTTTCTTGTATTTTCCATGGTTTGTATAATAAGGGGAAAATGGCTATAAAAAGAAATATGGCTGATAGCATTACCACAATGATAAAGATTTAGGAGGAGCTAGACTTTGAAGGGCTCAGGTACTTTATTCTATAAGCAATTAGGCTCAGTTATCTGTTAATCTTTCCCAGTGTTCGGGCCCCCACCAAGTTCTGATGAAGCTGGAATTCTTTCTTTTCTGCACCCAGTTTTTCCGGCAAGGCAATGCTCTGAAATAAATGCAGTAATCCAGACAAATAACTGCAAGTACCACAAAAGTAAGCTTCCAGAAGGGGAATAACAACAAAGTTTATGGCTACAGGGCTAAGTGCTATCTATGGCCCAAGACCATGAATCTAATCCAGTTTTTACCCTAACACGCTGTTCTGTTCTCACCTCCAAAATGCAGATGATTCCAATAAGATGGGAACTGGATGAAACGACGTGTGATTTTACAGGATAAACCTGACTCTGAGTAACTTCTAATTAAGAAAACGCCCATTTCAGTTTCCAATGCGCTTATATTTTACCTCCCACTTAATGGCATTGTTATAAACTTTTTTTCATACGTATAACTATATTATTTCCTTTCAGCATCTGAGTAAATCTGCTGAGAAAAAGATTTGTGTCTATATCCGAAAGAGCCTTGATCTCACTGGTGCTCTCCGGCGAGTCGTACAACAGGCAGGCTTTCATTCTTCCACTGAGATCAGTTCCACGGACCTGGAATGTGAATCAGCGATTCTGAAGCCAGGAGCAATTTTGCCCTCAGGGGACACGCAGCAACGTCTGAAGACATTTTTGACTGCCAGGACTGGCAGGATGACGCTAAACATCCTGCAAGACACAGACGTGCCCCTGCCACGCTACTCCTAGTATTTAAAGTAATGCTCGGCATGTGGTGGGTACAAAAATGCCCATTGAATTAACAGTTTTACATATGAGGAAACTGAGGTTCAGAGCGGTCAACTATTTAGTAAACAGCAGAGAATGGAATTAAAGTCTTCTTACCAAGTCCAGGCTCTGCCATCTTTATCTTCCAATAGATCTTTAGTATTTTTCAAAAGACTTTTTAAAAGTCCAGATCCTTTGACTCAGCAATTCCAGTTTTAAAAGCTCATCCTAATCAGTGATCACACAGCTGTACACTGATTATTTGTACAGATTTTCATTATTCAAAAGAGATAAATTTTAAGAAGAATCTCTCTTTATTCAGAGGAAGATAAATTATGATACACCCATTCAGTGGAATGTTATTAAAGATAGAAAAGCATATGCATATTTATCAACAAGAAAGGATATTCAAGATATACTGTTGTATGACAGAGGAGCAGAGTAGGTTACAAAATAATATGTGTAGTATGATTCCGTGTGGATACATATACTTCCACGGGAAACAATCTAGAAGGATGAACATCAAAACGTTAATGAGGGCTTCCCTGGTGGCACAGTGGTTGAGAGTCCGCCTGCCAATGCAGGGGACACAGGTTCGAGCCGGGTCTGGGAGGATCCCACATGCCGTGGAATGACTGGACCCGTGCACCACAACTGCTGAGCCTGTGCTCTGGAGCCCACGAGCCACAGCTACTGAAGCCTGTGCGCCTACAGCCTGTGTTCTGCAACGGGAGGGGGGGCATGCAGTGAGAAGCCCGTGCACCGCAAAGAGGAGTGGCCCCTGCTCACTGCAACTGGGGAAAGCCCGTGCGCAGCAACGAAGACCCAATGCAGCCAAAGATAAATAAATAAATTTATTAAAAAAAAAAAGTTAGTGATAATTTTTCTAAGTCGTTAGATCTACGGTGATTTTTTTTCTTTTTGCTTATGTGTGTTTTTTAACTTCTTAAAAGAGACATGGTTTGGGCGTTATGGGTTGTAGAAGCGAGATGCTACTAAAAAATCCACTAGGTCTCTATGTACTCAGTCTCCTGGTTAAAGAATGAAAAACTATAAATTTACTAGACAGGACATATGATTTCTTTTTACTTAGGAGCAGCACTGTGATCTTTTCTTTCTCAGAAAGAAAGGATTTACTTAAAGAAAGAAAGCCGTCAACAGGAGCTAGCAATCCATGCCCTAATAAAACATGGACCACAGAGAAGCGGGACCAAAATGCTTGCTAAGCCTAAAGCACAGTAACATTGACTATATTACTTTTAATCTACAAAGAGTATTATCAAACTAATCTCCAGTGTCAGCTTTTTAGCTAGAAATGAAATGATTTGTGGAAAATACAAAGAATCTTCCAAACCCACTTATAAAAATGCTCTGTAAGACATCTGACCTGCTTACTCACCTAGACCATGTGTTTCCATGATTTCTACAAAAGCATTAATTACTGGAAATATCTTATTGTCAAATGCATACACGCATCACATGAACTGTTTATTTAGCCTAAATTACACTGAGAGCTTGGTGGCTGCGTAAGTGTCTCTGTCAGACTGTTAAACAACATAACCTACCAATTCAGCATCTGGCAATGAGCCACTTAATTTCACTTTAATGGTTTACTAAGAACAATTTATTTGATTTACAACTGGTTGCTTACTTTTACATGGCTATATTGAAATTTCAAATTCAAGAGATTTGCAATTGTACCTTTTGCTTATATTGGAAGGTAGACCATTTATATTTATCAAGTAAAAATGCACTTTTTAAAGTTTTATTAACATAAGGTTTGTTCAGAAAAGCAACTCTGCTGGTTGTTTTTGGTTTTTTCCCAACTAGTTAAAAACAATCACTATTTATCTATATCATCTTCTTAAAGATTTGAATACTTGTCATATATTGAGATCACTTTTCGATGACAGTGAGTATGATCCAAAGTGGGGGCCGCCTCCTTCCCACAGCATCACTGCTCCGCCACTTTCCCTCCTGGAATTTTTTATTTTACACTGATATACGTCATGAATTGACTTGCTCTCATAAAAACTTCAAGAAGCTAGTGGCAAGTATCTACACAAAAAAACACTTTAAAAATATTACATTAAAAAAAATTACAACACATAGTTAGGGAACCACATGCCATTCACAGAAATCTCTAAAGAATTCCACCAAGGCACATGTAAGACACTGGTAAGAATACACACATGTGCACACAAGCATAGAAAGTTATACCACAAAAGGTTTAAGACAGTCATCCTTAGGTAGAGGGATTATGAAAAGTTACATATTTTTTTAATGTTTGGCCTGTTTGTATATTTTATTTTTTCCTACACAGAATATGTAATACTTAATAAATATATAATAAAAGTTTGAATACTAGAAGAAGTTTAACTCACAAAAATATAAAAATATTCCAAGACAGGTGCATAATTATGTCCTAATCTCTCATCATAATTATCTCAGAGAGATTTTAAGAAAGTCTATGAAAATATAAAATCATTACTTTGATAGAATAATCTAAATTATCCCGTTAATGCACCCATTACATATAAAACCAATGACGCAGTAACACCTGTACAGATAGACACCTAAACAGAAATACCAACTACCTTAAAGTAAGCCAGTTTTTCTGAATACACACACACACATACATGTTCTATGTAAATACAGAAGTAGCTTGCCTTAGGAAGAACTGAATACTCTTTTCCTAAATTATACTTTGTGTTTTAATAGGAAAACTAGCTGATTAAAATATAATAGCAACTAAGGTGAGTGAAAAACCAGTTTGAAACAATAAAGAGAATTCGTTGAATAAAAACCAACTCTGTGGAGTTGTAAAAGCCATCTTTAAGGATACAGTCAGATGATTTTAGGAATCTGTCCCTATATTCAGTAGGTGTAATAAGTAACTCTAAATTTAAAACTATTTATTACCATAAGGATCTCTAGAGATCATCTAAGCAAAGCTTGTCATTTAATATATGAGGAAAAAGCAGATCTGGGCAGTTAACTGACTTTGCCAAGAAGACAGTGAACACAGACCAAGGCTTGAACCTGGCTATCCTCTCCTGACCCTGCTTCTCCCACTGCGACCAATTCTCAGCTGTGGGGAGGCGTGAGGGGGACGGTCCTCAGCAAACTTGACCGCCTGTTTTTGCAAATAAAATTTCATTGGAACACACTCATTTACTGCTTTTGTGCTACAAAGAAAGAGCTGAGTAGTTGTGAAAGACACCCGACGGCCTAAAATATTTACTCTCTGGTAAATGTTTGCTGACCCCTACATTAAAGGTTTCTTAGCATATAATTCTGAAGTTTCAGAACTTAAAACATAATAACCCATATTGTAACAAACCGTATTATAATAAATAGCAATAAAACCAGAACCACTACTGCGGTTATTACCTTAAATTACCTTAAAAGGGTTTAACTTCCCCATCCCCAAAACTGACTATTTGCCCATTTTCCATGTTTTGATATGCACATCTTTAAGAAAAGAAAAACTATAAAACTCAGAACCTCCCAAAGGAGAAATTAAGATCTGCTCATATAAACTGAAAGAGAATTCATGTACATTCCTTTAGTAGAGTACTTCTCATCTACATAAACATATTTATAGATCACTGGCTACTTGGGAGATAGCCTAGTAGATAAATCCAAACTAAGTGAATTAGAAATGTCAAACGTATGACAGAATATTTTAGAAAAAGTCAAATTTATACACAATTTTCCAGCAGAATATCTAAAGCACAGCAGAGAGACATCTATTTAAGTGTCAAAAGCATCTGTCCTATTAATCACTTGATTCATTAAATTTTTAGGTTTTACCTTTCTCCTCTCAGAAAAGAAAGTAAGCCTGGTTTCAGCTAACCCCACTGGCAACAGATGCTCACACAACACAAAACGTAAACCTTAGGGAGACCTAGGTACAAAATATAATTTAAGCAAAGTGGTAGACTGCTCAGGGAAAACAAGTGTATTTACAGAATGAAGAAGTCCCTACCGGACGCTTAACAAATCAGTAAAAATTATGAATTCACTAGTTAGGACAGTATGGGATGGCGTTGTATATAAACACACTGTTCTTTTTTAGAGAGCTTTGGACTGTTCATTATAAAATGATGTAGAATGTACAAAAGGACTAAAAATTGCATCAAGAAAGGAAACTGAAGACATATATGTCAAATCAAAACACACATACACACAACGCGGGACTTAAATCAGAAGAAGACATGGGTTCAAACCCCTGAGCTGTCACCAACTGTTAGCACTGAGCAAGTCACTTTTCAGTGACTCAAGAGTCCTTCTAGGGTTTAGTTAATTTTTTTATAAAGTAAGAGAGGTAAGGTTCCTTCCAACCCCCCAATTAACATACTTGTAAGTAATCATTTATTAACTCACTGCTATGTGCCAAGAACCATACTAATGGCTTTAATTGCAAGTGGACTCAGAACAAGTGTTCTGGGAAAAAATAACACCTATCAAGCATCATTCTTTTAAACACATAAAGAGACACGAGATGGAGTTTAGCCTTTAAAAAAGAAATAAAATCTATTTTTCCAAACCAGACTCCATAAATTCTCTAACTAAACAATAACTGTAGTTTTTGTAAGGAATGAAGATAACACAAACAGCTTTCCCTCTGACGTCAGGAATAAGACAAGGATGCCCTCGATCACTGATTCACAAACCAGAAATAAAAAGAGCAATAAAATTAACCACAGAGATAAGATATTTGCAAACCCGTAACTGGAAAAGGACTAGTTTCCTCTATATATGTGTGTAAGTGTGTGTGTAGATTGTTACAAATCAATAAGGGAAAGGTAAGCCATCCAATTTAACAACAGGCAAGAGATCTGAGTCAGAACTCCGAAAGGGGGATTCCAAAAGGGCAATAAACATATGACACGGGCACTGGGCCTCATTAGTAATATAAGAAATGGACATGTAAAATACAATGAGATATCCTTATATACCCATCAGACTGCAAGTAATAATACCTCTGACAATACCAAATGTTGTAAAGAATGTAGTGTGACCAGAATACATTTGGTATACACATTGGAAAATAGTTTGACGTTATGTTGTGAAGTTCAAGATACAGATACTTTGTGACCCAACAAGTCCACTCCTAAGTACATCCTAAAGAAATACATACTTAGGTGCATGTACAAAAGTGTTCAAAGCAGCACTATTTATAACAGCTAAAGCCTGGATATAATCCAAGTGTTTATCAACAATGGGATGCATAAAGTAAGGAACATATAAATAATGGAATGCTACACAACAATTAACTGAGTAAACTGTATCTATACAGAACATGATTAACCCTTACAAAAACAATGTTGACTGAAAAAAGCAAAACACAAAAGAATATTTGTGGCATCATTTCATTTGTATGTTCAAAAAACAGAGAAAAACAGTATTTCCTAAGTAATATTTCTATTATTTAGAAACACACAGAGAAGGTAAATCTATTTCTAAAATACAAGGAAATGATTATCTCTGGGAGAAGAGAAGTGATTTAATTGGGAAGAGCTGGGGAGGGCAGCTTCTGGGCAGCAGCCATGTTCTGTTTCCTGACTAGGTGGTGAATACATGGCTGGTCACTTCACATGTAAGTGTACATGCACAAGTGTGCATGCAAGCTGTACACCAGCCCAGCTCCTGGCAGATACCAGACAGCCAAAGAAGCCAACTCTTACCTACTTATGAGAATGATATTCTGATTACTATTGCTATGATTTTCACTGCTATTACTGCTAATTTCTCCTCTAGATTATACATGCCCCCTGAAAACATCAGCTCAGGGAGAACACAAAGAAAAACGCCTAATGTGAATGAAGTAAAGCTTTCTTGTGCTATTGTTCTTTCAGTCTCCCCACTGTTACGCTTGTAAATGTATCTTCCTCCTTACATAACCTACAATATCCTGACCACGAAAATCTGACAGGAACTAAAGCTTTTCCCTCTGGGTGATTATTCCTTCCGCAAGGTTCCCACCATTGGCAACAGGAGTCCTGACCTCTGCAGGGTGAGCAAGAATAACAGATGAAGTGTGAACTGGGTTTATTTAAAGCCTAAGTACCGGACTTCCGTGGTGGCGCAGTGGATAAAGAATCCGCCTGCCAATGCAGGGAACATGAGTTCAATCCCTGGTCTAGGAAGATCCCACATGCGGCGGAACAACTGAGCCCGTGTACTGCAACTAAGGAGCCCACCTGCCACAACTAAGACCTGGTGCAACCAAATAAATTTATTTAAAACAAAACAAAACAAAACACAAAAAACCTAAGTACCAAAGAGAAATGGTAACGGAATAGTGCTGGATTCCTCGCTGTTCACACGCCCTGAACTGCTCTTCTCAAGCTCCCAATCCAGAGACTGTTCCCAGGTAACCCTGGCGGCCCCTCTCCACAGCAGGCAACAGAAAGCAAGTGTTTACATGCAAGACCATGAAACACACATGGTCACTACATCAAATGCTCACTATATTTGGATGGTAAATATTTTTTAAGAGAAAAAATAAATATATTTTGTTTTAAAAGTGGTTAAATTTTACATCTTGCCAAGTACAACAATAAGGCATTATATAAACTCTGATACTTCCAACTTTTGGAAATAAAAGATAAAACCTACTAGTGATTTTTAAGTTCCTTTGTAATCAAATAGGAAATTGTAAGAGATTTCACTTACAGCTTCTTACTGATGCATGCTGAAGAGAAAGTTTCCAGAGCAGAATTAAAGCTATTTAAGTAATCAGGCTATAATTACCAACTTAATCACTCCTTTTAAAAAGTTTTATAATACTTAGCATCTAAATTTAATTTGGTGAAAGGTAAGAATCTAATTCAGTAAACAATCATTAAAACAATTAGTGATAGTCAAAAAAACTAACTTTAACTTAAAAGTACTTCAAAAAATATCTCAAAGAATTCCACTTAGCAAGTCTTCAGTATTTAACAAATTATTCAGAAATAAATTGCAGTTTATTGTTCTGCATGACCTTGGGATCAAAACATTAACAGGAATTATGAGATGGAAAACATCAACTAATCAATGTACATGTATTTATCCTAAACATCTGATACACACAAGAAACTGTCAGAAATACAAAGAAACCTAAGACTTGTTAGTCCCCACCTGATTGACACCTAATCTCAGGAAACAGAACATAAATATGGATGCATCTGTGTTAGACAAAGAAATTTATCTAACAATACAATTAAACAATAATATGAGGCAGGAAGTAATAAAGTCAAATGTAGGACAATGTCACCAGAACTTTGAGGAAGGGAGAGAGCCTATGAGGTTGGGGCGTCAGAGGGGCTGGATGGACGAGGAGGAACGAGTAAACCTAGATAAGAGGTGCGGAGAGCAAAGGACATCCTTGGCCAGGCAGCTCAGTGCCCAGAGGGATGGCTAGTGCGCTCAGGGGGAAAGACGCAAGTCTGCCCGGTATGAAGGACGGGGGGCGACTGCTAGGAGGGGGATCAAGGGGCAGATGGTGGACGTGTTTGGTTGCTACATAAAGGACTAAGGAGCCTTAGGATACTTAGCACATCTTAAATGCAGAAGGCATGTTTATAACTCTCTGAAGGTAGAGACTGTTCTAATAAACATGATGGGAAAAGAACCAGTAAATACTGACTCGCACACTTTAAATGGATGCACTTTGTAGTATATAACTGATGCCTCCATAAAGTTGATTATTAAAATTTCAACAGTTAAAATCAAGGATGCTCCCTTTACTGACAAGTCCCTTACTGTGCTTCCATTCTTGTACGAGGAAATGCATTCAAGCCAAGCCACCATGATTATTTAACCAAGCGCTTGACAGAAATCTAATGTTCTCTCTGCCTCTAGTAGGTCTGATCACTTCTATCCTGCTTATCACTGCAAAATAATCTTCCAGTAGAACCCTTCTGAATTAAATGCTGCCCACAGCCTTTCCTTCAAAAAAGAATCAATCTGGACCTTAAGGTCCCCTACAATTTGAGCTCAATCTACCATTCTGGTCTTATTTTTCATTACTTTCTATACACAGACATAGATCTTTCTTCAAACTCCACTACTCATTTATTTTTCTAAAACATACTTTGTCTATTTCCAGTTTCCATGTCCTCAACGTTCTCTCCACAGGATACACTCCTGCCTCACACTTTAATCCTTCCTACCTACACTTCAAAACCCAGCTCAAGTGCTACCTTCAGCATGGAGTCTTTTCTGAAGGCCCCTGCAGGTATGTCTCCGCATCCTCTCAACTTTCGCTGAAGTCTGATCGTGCATGAAGCTAAAACCACCACTTCTTTATGTCAGGAATAATACTTGCCCTTGAGGAACTCACATGAATCTATACCCACACATATGTAGCCGATTACAAATCATACAGGACAAGCCAGACGGACATGCTTAGCACACAGTATTCATGCCACAAATACTTGTTGAAAGAATGATTATTTGCATATCATGAATATCCCAAAAGTCATTCATATATAACTATACAAATAAGGTCGTAATCTTTGTAGATTAAAAAAAAGAAGAAGAAATTTTACCTTTTCAGTTGTAAGAGGTTTTGCGGGCTTTTCTGGCTCCTTTTCTCTCTTTTTCTCTTCCTTTTTTTTTTCTTTTTCTTTCTAAAACACAGCCGAAAGTTTTGATAAGTTTACTTTTTAAAAAATGTTAGCTCTTAACACATTTTTATTACTTTGAGTCATCATTTGAAAAGGGTACAAATAAATATTCAATCATGACAATATCCAGTGATACTGAGATGTAAAAGTAAGCACAGCAAATTCATACTCTCATTGAGTATGTTGATAACACAATAAAGAATAACTTTTCTAAAAAAGAAATACAGAAGTGAGACAATTTAGAACTTCTTTGATATTTTAGAGTTTGTTTTAAAGAAATGAGACCTCTATTCAATAAATTCTCACTGCATCTTTACATAAGGTCAGGCTTTCTAACAGCAACCATAAAGTTGAAATTTGAATACAAAGAAAAAGCAAACTAACTGATGGAACAGAATTCTTTATCACACAGATGAAGACCAATTACAACATGTAAACATGAGGAGAAAAGGGTAAAAACACTTTAATTTTTTAAAATAACACAAAACATTTTCAGTCTGTTACCACAGCGTTGTGATTTTTAAAAGTGCAAATACAATAATTTTCTCACGAAAAGAACGTTGGAGATAGTGCTTGGGGACCAGAGCCAGCTGACTAGTTGGCATATTTAATCCAACCCAGTCTAGATAAACTATAATGGTATTATAATGTTCACAATTTCCAAGAAGGTTGAAATAGGATATAATAATAAAAACTTAAGGTCCATAAAGATGCTAAAAAAAGGAAAATGAAGCAAAGATTAAACAAAGAGCATTCATAAGGCATGTAGAGGGAAAAGATGCCTAGAAACCTAGAACTGGGTGATACTGCAACTGAGTGCCGACCTAGTTTCCTGGCAGCAAACATGAAAGATAAACTGGTGAACCTAGAAAAGGCAGAATAATAAACACATGAAACTTAGTCAAAATGCCTAGAGGTCGCATTTGCACCTGTGCCTTTAAAAGGGTGTTTGACACCACCTCTCTCAAGAGTAGAATTTTTGCTATTTGTAAATCAAGAAAGCCAACACCGGCAATTCCTAGGCCATAATGTAAGAGATATAATTAAAGGTCCTATGGGCCAGGCACTGTGATAAGCACCTTATTGTCTAACTTAATTTTTACAGTGATGTCTGGGGAAAAAGTCATTATTGTCATTTTACAAATGGAGAAACAAAATCTCAGGAAAGTAACACACAGAGCTAATCGTAGTAGGGCCGAGGGGCTGCAGGGCCCAGACTGTCGAGCGTCAGTGCTTCCTGCCGCCCAGCAGAGGGCTGCCGTCTATGCAGTTTTTCTTCCCCATGGGGACAGCTAACGCTTACTGGGCCCTTCCCATGTGCCAGACACCATGTGACCCATTTAAATCCTCACAACAACCATATGAGGTAAGCAGTATCACTGCCACTGTGTAAGTGAAGAATAAACAAGATGTGCAAAAATCCTTCATATATTGCAAAATGCTTTCCAGATATTAGTCAAGTTTAGGGAGGAAGGCAATGTGGTTGATCATTCTCACTACTATGCTGGGGATGAACGGTTCTGTAACTGCTCAGAGCTCTCAGTTATTTCTCAAGGAAGTCACCGTCATGAGATGGGGGAGAAGCCAGTCTTTCTAATCGCTATGATTGGTGGGCACATCTGAAATCAGCAACAATAAAATAAATTAGTTAGCTATGTTTAACAGAGGGAGATGCTCTTGAACACTGTAATTTCAGCTGTCAAAATATGGCTGTAATCTACTGATGCCAGCAGCGGTTTTAGAACACAGGCTTTGAAGTAAAAACATGGGCTCTAGGGCTTCCCTGGTGGCACAGTGGTTGAGAGTCCGCCTGCCGATGCAAGGGACACGGGTTCGTGCCCCGGTCCAGGAAGATCCCACATGCCACGGAGCGGCTGGGCCCGTGAGCCATGGCCGCTGAGCCTGCGCGTCTGGAGCCTGTGCTCCGCAACAGGAGAGGCCACAGCGGTGAGAGGCCCGCGTACCGCAAAAAAAAAAAAAAAAAAAAAAAAAAGGGCTCTAAACGCAGATCATACAGTTTGACCGACAGATGACCCCCATCTTTAGAAGCAAAAGCTGCTGAAAGATCAGAGTACTGTGAGAAGCTAAGTTGCTTTAAACTATTTTCTCATCAAGAATAAAACACAGTGGTGTTTGGTATTGTAAAACAGTAGTTCCTGAAACTTGGTTACTATATATCCAAATGATATAGTGAAACAGGAGACCTCCTGCAAAAGAAAACTGGAATGAATGTTCACGTCCTACAAGACAGAGAGAAGTAAATCTTGGGTTCATTATAATCAAACTACACTTGAGTGATTTAATTAAAGATACGGTCTCAAATTTTTTATGCACTCTTATCTTAAAAAGTTGGGAGCATATATACTCTACCACATGTACGTATATATTTATAAAGCACATATAGCACTATATTATACACATTACAAAACATACATAAAAATAGAAATCTTAAAAGGGTAAGAAAAAGAAAGCACGAAGAGACATTCTAGTGGACTCTCCTGTGGGGCTCCCCAGTGTCTAAATGCTATCAGGCACGATGATTAGTGCTCGGCTGGATCAGACCCCTGCTTTCTAGGACCTGGCGGCAGGCACCACACAGCACAGACACGGAAACTGAGGGCTTCCACCCTCTGGACCAAGTGTCGCTGCCATCCTTCCACCTCCTCGCGGCCACCTCCGCCCTCCTGCGGTGCTTCTTCCCTGGGCCTGCCTGCTGACCTCTGACCCCTACAACACTCTGACCTCTAAAGCCTGTTCACCTCCAACCATGCCCTTCTTGCTCCAAACTGTCCCCCACTGTCCCGGGGACCTCCCCTCGCTCTGCTAACTCTTCAGTGCACCCAGCTTTCCACTCTCATGGCTCTCCCCGGGCTGCCGCCCCCTCCCCCCTTCTCCGACCCGGATCTCTCCTCTGGCCTATGGACCTGTGCATTCAAGCCCTGACCAGATACCCAGACGTCCCGCCGTCACCTCACACGCAACACACCCAGCGTTTAGTCCCGCCCTCCCTGCTCTCTCCTCATACCCGCTCAGCCCGGATCCCTTCTCACTGGGCAGCGCCGTCATCTACTGAGGTGCTCGGGCCCGAAGCCAGGAGCCATCCAGGCTCCCAAAGCGCCTCCCCAGTCCACTGATCACAAACCCCACAGGCTCGAGCTTCTCGAGATCTCTGACAGCTGCGCTCGCCATTTCACTCCGTCTCCACTTTAGCACCCCGGCCACCATTTATTCATGGACCAGTGCAACAGGTCCTCAAGCCCTTCCGCACCCATCCGCACGAAGTTGGCTCTCCGGAGACAGTGAAGTAGAATGCTATGACCTGAATACTCCTTCTGCCCCTGAAACTCATCGAAGTGCCAAGGCCTTCAAGACGAAGGCCAAACACGCCAGCAGGCTCACAGGAAGCCTCCTCTCCGCTTCTCTCCCCGGCCCACGCGTGTCCCAGCCACGCCCTTCTCCCCGCAAATCCCCAGCTCTGCCCACGGGCTTTTCTCCACAAGATGCTTTCTCTGCTTGCACTGTGCCCTAGTCCTCACAGCTAATGTTTATGAAGAGGGTAAGACGCATCAGAAGGACGCCTGCTGCGCTCAGAGCAGCACCGTGAGCGCATGGCAATCGCAGCGCACGTTCTGCCGCGCTAGAAACCTCTGTAAAGTTCTCCGTTTTCCTCTGTTAGATGGAAGCTGCTCCAGGGCAGGGAGACACACCTTGTTTACCTTTGCATCCCCCGTGTCAAGCACACCATTTATCAAGGAGGAGACACAGAAACAGTGTGAGTTGAAAGGACGTCTCAAACTAATTCACTAAGGTCAGGATGACAACAAAAAGATACACAGTCAAAAAAATTAAAAACCTTCAAATATTGGTAGGCATGACTTTACAAATCCATAACGGTAGTACCGTGCACCCTAACCACCCCTACCCCACACACACTCCAACAATCATCACTGATGATTCTACACTCCTACGTTTTATCTATGTGATGGATACTATTGTTTAAAAAAAGAAACTTGACATTAACTTTCTTCAAGTGCTTATAATAACAGAAAGAAAACATTTTTAACCAAAAACCTTCCAAATAAATCAAAGAATTCAAGAGCAACTACAGAAAAGCTCCATTAAGCGTAGGTGGTAATGGAAACAACAAAAAACGAATTGCTTATTAAATGCTGAGATATATCTATGGTAACAATAAATTAGTCATTCTGAAATTAAATGCAGATTAAAACCCTGTGATCCTACCTGTGGCATAGAAAAGTATTCTTGTTGGATTTAACATTTTTAATACTGGCGACCATTCAAGACATAAACAACTATTACAGCATCCCAAACGATGGCACATTTACCACCGAGCGCTATGGAATGAGGCTATAGCTAAAACACTACCATACCTCCAATTTGTTCTTCTCAACAGCAGCTTGTAGAGAAGGAGAGGATACCAAAGGCTGAAGAGGAGCATCAGAGGAGGAAATCTGTGGAATGCAGATGGAAAGTCAGGAGAAAAAAACAAAAAGAAGACAATCAGAATTACAGGCACAGGAAAGAAACACACACTCGTGTATTTCAGAGATACAGAAGCACTCAGAAGTATGTTAAATGAAAATAATGCATCAAGAGAAAAGTCTTGCTTTCTAAATGCTTCCATGTGGAATTTCTATAAGTAAAAGTACTTACTACAGAAGAGTGTACGATTTAAAATGGATTTCACTATGACATAAATATAAAATGCACTCAGACAAGATCATCCCCCCGCAAAGTACGTGAAGAACAACTAAGCGTCACTGGTGGTTCCCTTTCCATCAGCGCTACTGCCAAGGTGCTCATGCTCTGAAGTGAAGACACACCGTTCCAAGTGGCCGGAGAGCACGAGCGAGTTCTCGTTCTTACTGACCGTAACTGCTTCAAGAATGGAAAATAACACAGAGCTGAAACAGTAAAAGTCAGCTCAAGTTTTAATCAACTGTTTAAGAAAACAGAAAGAAGGATGGGAGAAAAAAGAGTGGATTAATGGAGCATAACAGCTGAGCAGCAAACAAGACTTATCGTGAAGCCACTCCTACACTTCCTTCTTTAAGCTCCGTGCACACAGACACCATCTCCAGGGCTGCCCTGGCTGAATTACCCCAAAGCACTATGAGACAGTTACAGATGCAGCAAAGGCAATTTATACATGGAGACAATTTCGTCTAAAAGCCTTTTCACACATCTTCCTACCCAATTCCTACATGCGTGGTTCATCACTTTAAAGTAAGCGTTATCTTCCTGCCCTCTTTACTGCCAAAATAAAACTGAAATACGTTTACAAAATACGTAGTAGATCTTTGGAGCCATAAAACTGACATCTCTATATTGCCCTATCATACCAACAGTGACTACGAGGAATCTTTAAAAATAAAAGGTGCGATTATAGAAAGGTCATTATGCAATGTCAAAATAACAGTGTGAGATGACAAGTCCTCATTCGAATCTGCTTGTTACTGAGTTAGTTACAGCTGCAATTCTTGACTCACAACCCAAGCCCATAATCTTTAGGGGCGTTTTCCCCTGGCACACTGTTAGCTCTGCTAAAAGTATGCAAACTAGCCATTCAGTAACTACTGACTGAAATTACATGTAGAAGAAAATATTAAAAAAGACAAACTGTGCCTTAAAGCACAGCTTCAAAGCTGGTTTATCCCACTGGACATTTACTTGCTAGAGCTATGTAGAAAACAAGAGATTAGAAAAAGCACATAAAATCACTTAAGATAATAACCTGTATCATAAAGACCATTTTTGCCCAAATTCATGTAAAAGCTGAACATAAAAATGTAAGAGAGGAATAGGGACACTTAATATGTCGAGTGTTACTAAGTCAACATAATTCCCTGTAAAAGTGCTTGTTCTCCTTCCCAGAGGATGATAAACTGATTTGGCCACTTTTAAAATTCAGAAGGAGCAACATAAGACTATTCAATAAATCTCAGTCATTTAACAAAGCATTTTAATGCAAAAATAAAAAAGCATTAATACTAAGTTCCAGCTAGGAAAAAACAGAGATGCTTGGTCAGTAGGAAACACATGTGAAAAGTCAATGGACAAATCCACAGGTGAATGTGAACAGACTGGTGTACCCATAAATCAAACCACTATCAGCCAGTAAAAAAGGGATGGTCTCATAGTACACGTGAAATCAGGGGTGAATTTCAGAAACATGCTGAAAGAACCCAGACATCAAAGAGTAAACAGGGTATGATACCATTCATATGAAGCTCCAGCAGAGACAAGTACAATCTACCGTGATAAAGAGCAGATCAGCGGCTACCTGGGCCAGGGGTGGGAGGCCAGGGGCACAAAGCAACCTTCTGGAGAGAAGGAAAGGGTCTACGTGCCAATCGACTGTGGTCGTGGTTACATAGAGTATTTATTTTCCAAAACTCACTGAACTATAACTTAAACTGTCTGCCTTGTATTGTATGTAAATTCTACCTCAGTAACATTGGTTTTTTAAAAAGTCGATGAGCGGGGTAAGCCCCATCATGCAAGCAAGGAATTAAGAACTAGAGTCTACACGTCTTGCTTCAGCTGGAAGCAAGAGACGACAGAACAGAGAGATGGGGGAGAAGCAAAAGGCAGGTGGGGGGGGGGGAGAAGAAAAAAACGCAGAGGCAAGAAAATCCAGGCGCTCGTGTGTTCCTTCCAATTCTCTACAAGTGCTGCCCACCACCCCTGCACTGACCACCAGCAGGGACCCACCAGCCTCCAGCGCCTGGATGAGCACTCCTCACGGGTCGCCTTGCCCAGGTCTTGCTCTTCTACAGACTGTGACGATAGCAGATGCAAAGGTGATCAGCACCTAACCCTACTTAGGAGGCTTGAACAGTTCACACACATTACACAAGGCCAGAGTCTAAACCCCTTAACCAGACCACAGGTCCTCTGCCTGTCCCCGCCTTCCCTGACCTGCGACCAGGCATCTAGCCACACGCGACTCCTCTGGTGCCAGCGCTCCAGTCTCTGCCCCAGCCTCCAGGGGTCTCTGCTCCTGCTGCTTCCTCTGCTGGAAGCACCCATGCTCCCAGCGGGTCCCACCCATCCTGACATGGCCTCCTCCAGGAAGTGTCCCCTCATCCTCCAGTCTCCTACAACGCTTCCCTCTGGCAGACATGATCATGTGATGTCCAGTACAGAGGCGATTCCTTATCGGTATTCTTCGTTCATCTGAAGTTCTCTGAGACAGACGTTGTTTCTCTTCTGTTCACCATCTCCAGCATGTGACATTCAACAGGTCTCAATAAATTTTTTTTAATTGACAAAAAGGAAACAGGAGGATGAGAGCATCTCAGAAGCACAACCAAAAGGAGGCTCCACATCAGCAGTTCTCACTGTGCTCTGAAAGTGCACTGGCTTGCTCACATACTTCTCTGAAATCTCATGTAAGTGGCCAAAAGATTCGTTCAGTTTCTTCTGCAAGATGGCTCTAGTAGCACTTAGCTGTCTTTAACTCCATTCAAAACAATTTTGTTAGATTGTACTGTGACAGCTGTCACATCAGTGTGCATTTAAAAAAACATCAAGATTGGTGAACTTTTGCGTAACCATCTTAATACTGAAGATGGAAGAAAAAAAGCATCCTTTTCGGCACATTATGCTTTATTATTTCAAGAAAGGTGAAAACGCAACTGAAACACAAAAAAAGATTTGTGCAGTGTATGGAGAAGGTGCTGTGACTGACTGAACATGTCAAAAAAGTGGTTTGTGAAATTTCATGCTGGAGATTTCTCGCTGGACGATGCTCCACGGTTGGGTGGACCAGTTGAAGTTGACAGCAATCAAATCGAGATCTCAATCAAATTAATTGAGAACAACCAACATTACACCACGCGGGAGACAGCCGACATACTCAAAATATCCAAAGCAAGTGCTGAAAATCATCTGCACCAGCGTGCTTATGTTCATCGCTTTGACGCTTGGGTGCCACGTGTTAATGGAAGAAAACCTTCTTGACCATATTTCTGTGTGCCATTCCCTACTGAAATGTAATGAAAATGTTCCGTTTTTAAAACAAATTGTGATGGGCGATAAAAAGTGGATACTGTACAATAATGTGGAACGGAAGAGAGCGTGGGGCAAGGAAAATGAACCACCAACAACTACATCGAAGGCCGGTCTTCATCCAAAGAAGGTGATGTTGTGTATATGGTGGGATTGGAAGGGAGTCCTCTATTATGAGCTCCTTCTGGAAAATCAAAAGGTTAATTCCAACGGCTCCCAATGAGACCAACTGAAAGCAGCACTCGATGAAAAGCGTCCAGAATTAGTCAACAGAAAACGCATAATCTTCCACCAGGATAACACAAGACCATGTCTCTTTGATGACCAGGCAAAAACTGTTACAGCTTGGCTAGGAAGTTCTGATTCATCCACCGTATTCACCAGACATTGAACCTTCGGATTTCCATTTATTTCGGTCTTTACAAAATTCTCTCAATGGAAAAAATCAATTCCCTGGAAGACTGTAAAAGGCATCTGGAACAGTTCTTTGCTCAAAAAGATAAAAAGTTTTGGGAAGATGGAATTATGAAGTTGCCTGAAAAATGGCAGAAGGTAGTGGAACAGAAGGGTGAATACGTTGTTCAATAAAGTTCTTGGTGAAAATGAAAAATGTGTCTTTTACTTTTACTTAAAAACTGAAGGCACTTTTGGCCAACCCAATACACTCATTGTCAAATTCAGAATTTATTTTGTAACTAGATGATAATTCCATTTCACTGGATTCCAGTACTTTTACAGAGAGAGGGGACAAGACTTTGACCTTGAAAATGGCGCTGGGAATTGGTGGCGCTGGCAAAGGCAGTCGTCATGCTTTACTGTCCCTCTATTCCCCACCCTTCTCTCCCCCACCCCCAGCCATGAGAGAACACACAGTGGGAACTCAGTAAAGATCTCCTTCGGGAATAGGAGCTAACGTCCTCCCTTCAATTACTCTTAAGACCAGAGGTTCTTCTCTAGGCCACCACCGAAGAAACTCCCAGAGCAATCCAAGTGTACAAACGCACCTACTGAAGAAGGAAAACTGACCTGGTAAAACAGGTTTCCAACTACCACGTTCCGGGATAAGGTGAAAAAGTATCAAGTATTCTAAAAATACCAGTACAATTAGTTGAAGGTAGTAAGGCAAAATGCTCATCTACCTTTTCAAGAAAAGATCACATTATTTTCTTGATGATTTTTTCTTTTTACTGTCTCACGCTTTTTGACAGAATAATGTTGTAATAAAAATCTGGTGCTTCAAAATGCTGGAAAATACCTTATGGATTAACTGTAAGCAATACATCACTTCAAACCCATTTTGGAAATTCTTGAATATATTTTCCAAGTGAAGATTTGATCACGGCAGTTCTCAAATGGGCTATCTCATGACCTTTCAATACACTGTGAAGCTTTACTTTTTCAGGAGTTGAGAAATCATTTAAAAAATATAGTTTCCAAAGCAAATTACCTTCCATGGTATGTGTTAGGTACAAAAGCTGAAAGTACATTTACTGAACTGAAGTCATACAAAAGAAACCATCGATTAAACTCATCAGTAGGAGAGTTAAAAGACTTTTTGACAAGCTTAACTAAGTAACCATAGCCACCAGATATGTAGAAGAAGCCTGAATTTTAATATGCTAACTTTAAAATCATTGGATAAGCCACTAAGAAATGCAGAATTCTGGAGAAATTTCAAATAGAAGTCCTATAACTGCCACATCAGTGGCCTGGCAGCCCATAATTTAAAAAGGGCTGACTGAAATGTGGCAGTATTAATCCGACAGAACTCAAGTCAGTGGTGCCAATGAGATACAGCCTCTGGGCGGCATGTGAGCCCCGCGGTTTCTAGCCCCACCCGCCCCTGCGCTTGGGCCCCTTTGCTCCTGCCCCCCTCCCTCCCCGCCAGGTGCCCCTCCCTCCCCACCAGGCGCCCCTCCCTCCCCACCAGGCGCTCCTCCCAGGAGCTCCGATGTGTTAAGCGCTCCTGTGCCAGGCACGCAACAGAAATGCAGCGGGCCCTACCTTATTTAACTCCCGTAAGAATACTGTCAAAAGTGGATGCCGTGATCATCCCTATTCCACAGAAGAGGAAACTAAAACTGTAACAAGAAGAAGTAACAACAACAACAAAAGCCCAACTTGAAACTGCTATTTCAGGGTAATCTTAAATCACCACCTGATCATTCATCGTCTAAGTTTCTCATCCCTATCAGGAAGGACATCTTAAAATTTATTGCAATTCACACTGTCTTAAAATTATTGCTCATTTATATTAATGAATTATATAATCACCAGTTAACTGTAAACAGAGCTTAATGAAATTACTAGTGCTAGCTCTTTTATTATAATACAGTACAGAACCATTGTTTCCACAATTTCTAAGTTGAAATAACGGATTTAATTTTACTTTTGTTGTACTAAATACTAGTCTTTACACATATATGTGTGTATATACATATATAGATACACACATATGAAACAAAATAAGCGAAAGTTTTCCTGTTTTTAAACTTTTATATAATATCAATTATATGGCAACTGATTGGAATAGTAATTTCATGTGAAATTCAGACTGGAGAATTAAAACCTTTTTGTGATGCAAACTCAAGCATGTACTCAAACTGAGTTCAAGAGGTTACTTGTGAGGGATGAGAAGTGGCAAAGGAGGCAAGAAATATGTAAGAGAAACTGAAACAAGAACAAGTGAGTGCTCATTTTAAAGCTACCAACTCCCAACAACTATTAGCTGTTTTTCCAAGACAAAACTGAGCCAGTCAGGGGTAAGGATTAAATAGTTAGGGTTACCTATACATTTTCCTGGTGTAACAGATTTTCTTTTTGATGATTATAATAGCAAATGAATCACGTGAGGATGGAAGTGTGTGGTGGGGGAAGCGAGGGGGTGGTGGGGAGGGAAAGAAGAGGCGGGGGAGAGGGGAGAAGAAGAAGAGCGAGGGGGGAGAGGGGAACAGAGAAAAGTTGCTGCTGGAAAAGGGCAAACAACATGGCAGAGCTCAACCTCATCTGCTCAACACCTGCTAGATCTCCTAAGAACTCACCTGATCGGTGTTGCCAGCTGTGTTGCACCACTACTTACGGGGAGTGAGGGGCGGACAGACAGGACAATTTCTGTACTCAGTTTTTCAAATGTCCCCTATCACTCATTCATTAAGGAATACCAAGGAGGGCAGACTCATTCTGCATCCCCGTGGCGGAAGAATTCTAAGGTGGCCACCAAAATTCCCACCCCTGGTTTACACACCCTGTATTTTAAAATGATTTCTTAGAATTTCATATGAAAATATATTACTTATGCTTTAAAGTTTGTCATTTTTCCCCCACAATGCTGTAAGTAAACTTAATTTCATGGATGGGATAAGCATCACTCTCAATATTGTCAATTTTTACTGATCTTTCAAGAGATTTCCTCTCCTACACCCACTGTAAATGCAGCCTAAACTCTATCAAGGGTACCTTTGCTCCAAAATATACATTAATCATACTTTAAACATTGTTTTAAAAGATTTTTTTTAATGGTCAGAGACCATGCATTACAATATCCTTACTTTGTTAGTATTTGGTTGAATTTTTTAGTATACTGCTTCTCCATATGGACTGAAAAGGAAAACCAGCTTATATGCAAAATGAGAGGAAATTATTGTCTCTAAATTGCGTGACAGATGAATTAGCCACACAATTAACTGGCTTATAGCTTTATTATTAATCTTGGAATCAAAGACTTAAAAAATGACTGCAGCACTAAAGATAATTAGCCTTAAACAGCATTTAACTGGGATAGGAAAATTTAATCAGAAAGAAAAACTTAAAAAGGATCAGTGATATAACATATTTGGATCACTACAGTTAAGGTCTCAACTATTACTTGATAATACTTGATAATAACCAATTAAAATGCCATGTTTTAATAAACTTATATCTGGACAGATCCACCAAAGCCCTTAAAAGAAGACGGATTTTCCTTTTTCGTTCATTTCCCGAATCTAGTAAAAATAATTATCTCTCCCCCATTTTTCAATTAGTGACTTTATCTTTTTGCAAATTTCATAAAATTAATTAAATGCCATTTAAGCAGTTATCAGACTCTTACATAGAATATGCTCCTTTCTGAATCAAGGGTCCTGCTTTGTGAAAGCTCATTAACATTATGTGACAAAAACTTCCAATATTCAAATTTTTCAAGTATGTAACTAGCACATTTTCACAATAAATAAACAGAGCTGTATCGTATGTTAAAAGTTCCAGATCTACTCAACAAGCATCAGTTGGCAATAGAGATGAAGATTTTACTTACATTTGTAATAGCTATAGCATTTTTATCGTAGTATTTCTTCTTTTCATATTTATCTCTGATGAAAAATTCCACTGCTCTGAAAACAGATAACTTAAGGAAAAGCATGAGTTCAGTGACATGTACACTCCCCTTTATTCATTCGTCTCCACAAAGCCTGGACTTTAAATTCAATTTTCCTACTCTCCGGTCTGTATTTTACTCACACACTATTTCTGCAACTAAATTCTGCAACCTACTTTTCTTTCTGCCAAAGAGTCTATCTCTTTCAGGAAATTTTCCCCACTCAACCTGATTCTAAAAAGAAAAGTAACCACATTTCTCAATTCCACCACGCTCCACAGCCCTCTACCCTGACTCAGCTCTAAATTCACTTAATGTTCATTTTGGATTCTCGGTGTAAGTAAAGAAACTAACGCCCATGCAATAACCACAGCACACCAGACACTGTGTGCTGTGTGCTGTCCATAGTTTTTTTCTGGCTGTGTTGGGTCTTCGTTGCTGCATGCGGGCTTTCTCTAGTTGCAGCAAGCGGGGGCTTCTCTTCATTGTGGAGAACGGGCTCTAGGTGCGTGGGCTTCAGTAGCTGTGGCACACGGGCTTAACTGCTCCACGGCATGTGGGATCTTCCCGGACCAGGGCTCAAACCCGTGTCCCCTGCATTGGCAGGTGGATTCTTAACCACTGTGCCCAGGGAAGTCCCTGTCCATAGTTTTTTCCTTTAATCCTTCCTCAACACAGTAATGTGCATATTATAATTTCCACATCATAGATGAAGAATCAGCAACTTGGAAAGACTAAACAATTGTGATTTCAATACTTATGTCCCTTCCACCATACATGGCTGCCTCTGATTGTATCAGAGAAGATTCTCTGTATATTAGAAAAACGGTGGCTATTTTTTTTCCTGCAAAGGTTCTAGAAACGGAGAAGTCAAGAAGCTAAAACCAAGGTGAGAACTATTCAATTTTCTGAAGTTGGGGGGACCAGCCCCACCTGTTGATAGGTGAGTCATTTCTAGTGGGATCCAAGAGCCCTGAGTTATCTTACAGAGATGACTTCTCTTAGCAGTCCAACAACCATGGCTTTACCATATTCCACTAAAATGGAACTTCTTCCATCAGGGATTTGTAACTTTTTAATTTTTTAGTACCATGAACCTCTTTGATAGTCAAGTAAAGCCTGTGGAGATAGCGCTTTTAAATGCATAAAATAGTATAAATTGGGCACTGACTTAATAAAAACAAATAAAAGCCTTAAAAAAAGGGACTTCCCTGGTGGCGCAGTGGTTAAGAATCTGCCTGCCAATGCAGGGGGACACGGGTTCAAGCCCCTGCTCCAGGAAGATCCCACATGCCATGGAGCAACTAAGCCCGTGCGCCACAACTACTGAGCCTGTGCTCTAGAGCCCGCGAGCCACAACTACTGAGCCCACGTGCCACAACTACTGAAGCCAGCACGCCTAGAGCCCATGTCCCGCAACAAGAGAAGCCACCGCAATGAGAAGCCCACACACCACAACGAAGAGTAGCCCCCGCTCGCCACAACTAGAGAAAGCTCACGTATAGCAACGAAGACCCAACGCAGCCAAAATATAAATTAATTTTTTAAAAAGAATGCACTTAAAATAAAAAAACCTTAAAAAAATGCATAAAATAAAATACATAGAATTACAAAGGAAATGAATTACACTGAAATACAATCTCTCTGTAGATCCCCAGGTTAAGACATCCTGTTCAAAGAAAAGTTACCTGAAGCAGTAAAACAATATATTTTCAGTCAAAAGCTCCTTATTAGAAATTAATCAAAGCTCTTTAAATTGACAGTTGAGGCCATAGGTAATAGAAAGAGTTGACAGACAACTATACAGTGGGTATTAAAAGAAAGCACTCCAAGGGGGCCAGGGAGGGCAAGTAAGACAGAAAATCTAAACGTTCAATTTATTAAGTAAGCTGAATAATTGAAAGCCATTTTTAAAGATGGGTTTTTATAAATTGAGTATGTGAAAGGTACTTTATCTCCTTTTGTCCTCGTAAACTATGAGGTAGGTGCCATTTTACAACTAAAACCAGGCACAGAAAGTTTAAGAAGTTCTCTGGGATTCTACAGTACAAGGAAGGGAGAGTTGTGATGATTCGAAACCAGAATGTCTGACTTCCACTTTTTTCAGAATGTTACTGGTCATCACAAGTTCATTTGTGAATCAGTCATTTATTTCTGCTAATGATAATAAATGCTTTCAAATCTAGAGAAGAAGGTCAAATGTGGAGAGCGCCTTTTATTTTCAAGGTAGCCTTGGAGACCTTTCAAGTGAAAGGCCCCAGAGCTGTCAGAGGCTGATTATTTATTTAGATATGTGAACATTCTGGCAGCCAGTACCAAAAAATTACCAAAACACCCCAAGATTTTCACAAAATGCAAGAATGTTTTTTATTCCAACTATTTCACATGTAAATAAGCTAAGTGTTAAGTTCGCACATGACTGTAAATCCATGTTCAATATTACATTATTCTAGTTTTCTAACAGGAAAAAATGAAACAATCAAAAAGACAGGCCCTTTGGATGAGGTGTGTGAATGTGGTGTATCGAGCAACTTTCACTGCAGAGACAACTATTTACCACCACAACAGGGAAGAGAAAATAGAATTTACGTAGACTGATGTCATTTCCACTCTAGATGACAGGAAATATGTTTACTGTTTTTAAAAACTGTATACTATTTTAAAAACAGTAATTCTATTTATTTCTAGATATAAATATTACATATAATATGTATATAGTTATTTCTTAACTAAGAAAATTTGGGGAATCTAAATTCTTTATTTTTAAAAATTTATTTATTTATATATTTTTGGCTGTGTTGGGTCTTCATTTCGGTACAAGGGCTTCCTCTAGTTGCGGCAAGTGGGGGCCACTCTTCATCACGGTGTGCAGGCCTCTCACTATCGCGGCCTCTCTTGTTGCGGAGCACAGGCTCCAGATGCGCAGGCTCAGTAGTTGTGGCTCACAGGCCTAGCTGCTCCACGGCATGTGGGATCTTCCCGGACCAGGGCTCAAACCCGTGTCCCCTGCATTGGCAGGCGGATTCTCAACCACTGTGCCAGCAGGGAAGCCCCTAAATTCTTAAAGTATAATTTTTATGTTTAAATATCTGGGAGGTGAACAACACTGATATTTTTCCTCCTTAAAGATGGAAACAACAGTCTATTTTGGATATTGTTTAAAGTGTACTACATATTTTTTAAATATTTATTCATTTATTTTGGCTGCACTGGGTCTTGGTTGCAGCATGCAGGATCTTAGTTGTGGCATGTGGACTCTTAGTTGCGGCATGCACGTGGGATCCAGTTCCTGGACCAGAGATCGAACCCGGGTCCCCTGCATTGGGAGCACGGAGTCTTAGCCACTGGACCACCAGGGAAGTCCCTCAAGTGTACTACATATTAAAGCCTGGAAAGATTTTAATACTCTCATTTATGAAATGTTCATGACAAAGGAAAGATTGTTGTTTATGACCAAAATTTAGTTTTAGGAAACTAATCATTAAGATTAAAAATAAAGTATATAAAATAATTTTACCACCACTGTAAAACTAAAATATTGAAAACTATGATGGTTTTATAAATATCGATTTGAAAAAGGCAAACATTTTAAGTATACAATCTTTTGGAGTGAAAAACAATACTAACATCTGATGAAATGATATGTTGTGTGAATTTTCAGAAATGACAGATATCTGTGAAATCTTAATTTATACTTAGTGTATTTTAAATAAATAATTCAAATATAGCTGAGTCTGGTTACTGTTTATGATATTAAAGAAGAAACCCTATCAGAAATTATCTAAGCAGTAAGTAATTTTAAAAACTTAATATGAGATGAAAGTTGATCTGTTTTTCAAGGACATAAAAAAATTAAAGCATCAAGATAGGACAATGTACTAGGATATTCCTCATTATTAACATAAAACATTGCTTTTTAAAAAACAAAGCACACCACAAAGTGAACTTTTAAAACTCAGTGGAGTCACCTGAGAAGAACTGTGATTCAGGGAACATGCCACATCCTTGGATGCTCTCAGGCCCTACATGGCCTCTTAGGCCAAGAATGTATCACATGGTCCTCGTGTATTTTTGTAAAATGTCCCAAAAGCAAGCCAATTCTTCACTGTTAATTCACCTAAAGAAACGCTGATTTATTCCCAGGGTCAGCAAACTTTTTCTTAAAGGGCCATATAGTAAATATTTTAGGTTCTGTGGGTCAGTTGGTCTATGTTGCAACTACTCACTTCCGCATTTGTAGCTCCAAAGTAGCCACAGAAAACTGATAAATGGATGGGTATGGATATGTTCTAATAAAACTTTATTTACAAAAACAGGAGTTGGCTCATGGGCCTGTAGTCACTGATGCTTGAATTCTATTCCAACTCTAGTGGGCCAAGAACAGCCCAGTTGGATTTACAGAGGGTCTCTGTGTCTGCAAACTGCCACTGTAGACAATGTAAGGGATTTTCAAGGGAAATTTGACAATAATTTTGCATTATATGCTGACTATAGCACTAATTCTCAAGGAAGATGGTCTCCAATGCATACCCTCATTTCTGGTACCAGTAGTGAAAATGACAATAATACTCCATATCTTACCAAATTGCTGACAGTTTTGTGGATAATATAGATAAAGCCCTCAGCATAGTACCTAACAAACAGTAAGCATAAATGAAGTTAGCTTTTATTTTTGTATAACTTGGTGTCAGTTTCCTCACCTTTAAAATGGCGATAACACCAAGACTCACCTCGCAGGATTAAACACGCTAGTGTGTGGAAAGGCCTAAGAGCAGTGGGGGGGGCAGAGTGACTACTGTTTAACCCTCAGCTCTTATTATCAATCACCATGCTCTGACAGGCCGCTCTTTTAAACACAGGGCCCACAGCAGAGGAGGAAACAGAAAACTGCTGAGCCAAGGCTAAGATGGCATGCCTATCATCAACTTTAAACAGATGAGCAAGTGAGAAGCAGCAACAGAAGAACCAATAAATTTGAAGATCAGGGAATACTTACCTTCATTTTCCAGCATCCAGGTGCCATTTGAGACAAAAGGACTTATTACTGACAGAGATCAATAATACAACTCCTCCCCCACAAAAAGAAATAGAACAGTAATATTTTCAGCAAATCAAGGTAAGGAATATACCAACGACAACGCAAGTTTAGGTGGCTGACTTGGGACTTAGCACACAAACAACGAAATACCCCAGAATACCCTCCATGCCTTTGGTCACAAAACACTCAGCACGGCACCAATCACTGTCCCAATCCTCAAAACTAACAGACAGCAAGCACTGCAGAAGTCCAGAAAAACGTTCACATCACTATGTGTTTTATCTTTTCACATGTATTTATTTGTATTTTAAGATTTTTCCTTTCTTTAAAGATGCCACTTAAAATACAAATTAGTATCTATTCCCAAGAACAAAATGTTCCAGTTCCAGACACAAAACACAGAGAGCAGTAAAATTTTCAAAAGCTCCAGGGAGAAGCACCGCTGATTAGCTCTGGTACACACCAGAACTCATGGAACTGAGGTAATTAAAGTTATCAGATAAGACGAAAGATCCTAATGAAAAGCTTTAATGTAAAGCTTTATCGCTTGTCATGCACTCATACATGCCACGTAGAATTAACCACAGGCCGCATGAGAAATTACACTTTCACAGCAGCTTCTGCCTAACTTTTGTAAATTGCAAAGCTTTTAAAAAGTAACAAATCTTGTTAAGAATGCAGTGAGGTCCCATATTATATGAGTTTTACTTGCCTCTAAGGATGAGACAACTATATTTAAATCAGTAAAAGTGCAGAGATGTTAGGCTTCTCAGAGAGCACTGAGCTTTACAATGATTGATGAAATAAAGAAAACAAGGGGGCTGGTTTTACTAGTCTTCCTAATAATAGCTCCAAATCACAGTGTTTCATAATTAAAAGAAGGGATAAAAGTGACGTAGCTGTAATAACTAAGGTAAAAAACATTTTTAACACCTTTGTTGGAGTATAATTGCTTTACAATGTTGTGTTAAGTTTCTGTTGTATAACAAAGTGAATCAGCTATACGTATACATATATCCCCGTATCTCCTCCCTCTTGCGTCTCCCTCCCACCCTCCCTATCCCACCCCTCCAGGTGGTCACAAAACACTGAGCTGATCTCCCTGTGCTATGCGGCTGCTTCCCATTAGCTACCTGTTTTACATTTGGTAGTATATATAAGTCCATGCCACTCTCTCACTTCGTCCCAGCTTACCATTCCCCCTCCCCGTGTCCTCAAGTCCATTCTCCACGTCTGCGTCTTTATTCCTGTCCTGCCCCTAGGTTCTTCAGAACCATTTTTTTTTTTTTTTGGTAAAAAACATTTTTGAAGACTATAGTATTACACTAGATATAGAAGCTGGTCTCATGGTCCAAGAGATGTCATCTTATACTCTTATCATTAGTAGTCATCTATCTCAAATGTCTTTAGACAAAATCCCTCTTTAGTTTCTGACAAACTTAGATTATCTTTCTGTAAACAGCAAGAGGTCAACACCTCATATGAACATGACCATAATTTGCAAACGCTTTACAAGTAACATTTAGTTTGAAAAATCAAACACACATGCTTGAACTAACAGTAGCAAAGACACACATTATCTAAGAGCCTGACCTGAATCATACCAGGTACTCAAAAACTGACATTCTCACCTAGACCTTATGGTCCTAGCTGCAAAGAGTTCCAAACTATAAGCCTATCTATTTTTAAAAGCCACCCACCAGGACTCAAATGTGACAACACTGATTTTACTCAGACTATCATCATTAAGTATAATAATATCCAAGTGTCCTTACACACGAGGGAAAGTCTGGAGGCTTTGGGAAGTTTCTTAACAGCTCTTTGAGAACCCTACCCTCTTGCCTGCCAAGAATAAAAATATTATGCTCTATCTGAGCTGCTCTGAAAATTTAGAAAGCTAATGTACATAAAGTGCCAAACTCAGGGCTTGGCACACAGTGAACCCTCGCTGAGCAGGAAAGCTACTGCAGTTGTTTCCAATGCCACACCCTCACTGTGTCAAAGGTCAAGGACTTACTGATACCACACACCAATCAATTCACTACAAAAATCTCATCTCTCCTGAAATGTTTAGATAAGGACCAAACATTTAAGGACATGGCAAAAAACACCAGAAAAAAGAACTCACCATCTCACTAATCCTTTACTTCTATTAGGTTCACCATAAAACGGATAGTAATTACTTAAGAAACAGAATTCCTACGACTGTGTACCAAATGGTACACAGAAGAGGGCAGTGTAAGGGGACACCGAGGTCCTGTCCTCCCCTGAATACCTTCAGGACTTTGTCAAAGCAACACGGCATCATGGGGATGAACTAAATACCTTGGAAGCCACATTCATCCACCAGATACCACATAAAGGACACTACCCCAAATCTCAAGAACCTCAAGTCATTTACCCTCTTAACGTTCAAGAGAAGTCCAAAAAACCCAATTCAAACCAAACCAACCCCCCCCCACACACACAAACACACACATACACACAAACTTCCAGACAAGGGACATTCTTCAATTTGAGGGATTTTATATGTTAACTCAGGCTTGGGGGTGAGAAGCAGAGAAAGGAATAACCTAATACAACTAGCAAGCAGTGGTAACAACCACCTGGAACACAGTTTATTTGCTCTGTGGTATCTCCTTCCACCATGCTCTCTTCCTCAGGATTCTGCCCTATGCCCTCACTTTCCAGAGGAGAAGGAAAACAGCATTCCCAAGATTCTCAATAAAACCGCAAAAAAGAATACAGGACCAGGGACTTCTCTGGTGGTGCAGTGGTTAAGAATTTGCCTGCCAATGCAGGGGACACTGGTTCGAGCCTGAGTCGTGGAAGATCCCACGTGCCACAGAGCAACTCAGCCCGTGCGCCACAACTACTGAGCCTGAGCTCTAGAGCCCGCGAGCCACAACTACTGAGCCCGCGTGCCACAACTACTGAAGCCCGCACGCCTAGAGCCCGTGCTCCGCAACGAGAAGCCCCCGCAATGAGAAGCCCCCGCAATGAGAAGAGTGCCCACGCACTGAAGCGGAGAGTACCCCCTCTCTCCGCAATGAGAAAGCCCGTGTGCAGCAACGAAGACCCGAGGCCAAAAATAAATAAATAAATATATTTATTTAAAAAAGAATACAGGATCACTGCCCTAGGTAAACACAACTTTAGCAAGCATTTTTCTACCACCTACGTGCTAAGTGACTCTCCTGTCTACACTGCATTTCCTGCTTTCTTTTAGGGTCCAGACTCCTGTTTCCAGCTTCTAGATGGGCATCTCCATGCATGTGTCCCACAGACACCTTATCCTGCCCAAAGTGATGGCTCACTGTCTTCAATTTGTAACCCTCACACTTTCATCTGGTACTGAATTCCTTCCCCGATGAAGAAGTTTACCTCACTCACAGAACCTCAGCCAAGCTAGGAAACTTGGGGTCACTGCAGTGTCTTCCCTGGAAACAAAGGCAATCTTTTTATTTTTTTTGCAGTACGTGGGCCTCTCACTGTTGTGGCCTCTCCCGCTGCGGAGCACAGGCTCTGGACACGCAGGCTCAGCGGCCATGGCTCACGGGCCCAGCCGCTCCGTGGCATGTGGGATCTTCCCAGACCGGGGCACGAACCCGCATCCCCTCCATCGGCAGGCGGACTCTCAACCACTGCACCACCAGGGAAGCCCAGGCAATCTTAACCTAATCCAACTGCCCCTGCCTTCCCAGCTCCCTTCCAGTCTCCCCAATTCCCTCCTGCCTGTTCTCAAGTCTCCCACGTAATTCATCTCTTCATCACTGCTCCCCTCAGGGCTGTACTAGTATTCTACATGCCCTCTGTGACTCCACGACCTCCTCCAACTCATCTTCCTTGTGGTAGAAGCTAATATTTCTAATGTTTCTCCTGCCTCAAAATTCTTCATGGCTTTTCAAATCCTTCAATCCTTTGGGCCAATGAAATGAGGTACTGCTCTATATGCTACCTATATGCTGCTCTACATGGTACTGAAAACCCTTCACAATCTGGAAAAATGAGCTTCTTCTGCCACTGGCCCACAAAACTTAAATCTTGTCATATCAAAACTTTAAAACGTCAAGTGTCCTCACACCTTCATACTTCTGCTCACACAATTTTTTATGCCTGAAATGTACCACCCACTCCTACCCCAGGATCTTGCTATAATAAAAATAGCTTGGGATATCAGACTGCTAAATGTGTGGGAAGAAGGTGGAGGAAGCAGAAACAGAACAGGACAAATACTAACTTCTTGAGTATAACCCAAAAGGTTTCTATACCAATATGAAAATATATATATAATGGCCTGTATCTCTGAGAAAAGATCAATTTTTTTCATTGTTTGATCACACAAACTGTTTTAGTATACACATGGGTAGTACACAGCTGTTCTTTTTTTGTTTTTTTTTAAGCTACACATAATTTTTTTAAAAATATTTATTTACTTGACTGCGTCAGGTCTTAGTCGGGGCATGTGGGATCTTTCGTTGTGGTGCGTGGGCTCTGCTCTTCCTTGCAGCATGGGGGCTTCTATCAAGTTGTGGCACGCGGGCTCAGTAGTTGTGGTGTGCGGGCTCTCTAGCTGTGGCGTGAGGGCTGCACGGTGCGCGGGCTCTCTAGTTGTGGCACGCGGGCTCGGTAGTTGTGGCGCAAGGCTCTCTAGTTGTGGCACGTGGGCTCGGTAGTTGTGGCACACAGGCTCTCTAGCTGTGGCATGCGGGCTTGGTAGTTGTGGCGCACAGGCTCTCTAGTTGTGGTGCGCGGGCTTGGTAGTTGCGGCACGTGGGCTGGTTCTCCGACCAGGTATTGAACCCGCGTCCCCTGCATTGGAAGGCAGATTCTTAACCACTGGATCACCAGGAGAGTCCAGTACACAACTGATCTTTAAGAAACTAGATTATATTGCCAAAATCACCTTTGGATAAAATCACATATACCTACAGTCAATTAGATAATCTTATTCTGATGAGCTTTTTCTCAAACTTCAATATGAGTTCGAGGAATCCTATAAAATCAAACGATTTCTCTTTAACATGTGAAAAAAAAATCCTCACTAAAACGCCTGTGAGAAAATATTCCCCTCATTCATTAGGTCAGATGTGAAAGCAGAGAGAGCCATGCAGCCTGTGACCCACGGAAGGTCAGCAGTGACATGACCCCACATCCCTGCCACCATCCACGTCCACCAAGTATGGGATTTGTCTGTCAACTGCTTCACATAAACATAATGACCACATAAAGGTGATCAAAGGAAATTCCTCCAGGGACTTCCCTGGTGGTCCAGTGATTGAGAATCCGCCTTCCAATGCAGGGGACACGGGTTCGATCCCTGGTCAGGGAACTAAGATCCCACATGCTATGGGGCAACTAAGCCCATGTGCCACAACTAGAGAGCCCATGCGCTGCAACTACTGAGCCTGTGCACTCCAGAGCTCGCATGCCAAAACTAGAGAGAAGCCCAAGTGCCGCAATGAAGACCCAATGCAGCCAAGACCTGATGCAGCCAAATAAATAAATAAATATTCAAAGGAAACTTCTCTGGAAATGATTTTTCAAAAAATACTCAAGATGCTCACAAATCAAACCTCTAATAATAGTCTAAAGTAATAAACAACCTATATGCGCCAATCAAGAGTTGGAGATCAATCAAGAGGAATCAGTTTGGGGCTTCCCTGGTGGCACAGTGGTTGAGAGTCCGCCTGCCGATGCAGGGGACGCGGGTTCGTGCCCCGGTCCTGGAAGATCCCACATGCCGCGGAGCGGCTGGGCACGTGAGCCATGGCTGCTGAGCCTGCGCGTCCGGAGCCTCTCCGCAGTGGGAGAGGCCACAACAGTGAGAGGCCCGCGTACCGCAAAAAAAAAAACAAACAAGAAAAAAGAGGAATCAGTTATAATATTTTATACTCAATAATAATTACATAAAAATACTATATAGATCATGTATTACCAGATTCCTATTAAAAACTTACCATATACAAAGCATAGCTCAGGGCAAATCAATTTCTATTTTTCATGAACAACAGTATGATAAAGGTCACTTCTTCCTAAATATTCAATACAAAGTTAAAATATGAACTAGAAAAATGAGCTGATTCTTTTAAACCCCACAATAAAGAAATGTTAAAGGATACTGATCTGTCTGTGGTCTTCGAAAGTTCTCTGGAAGATTGGCTTCATATAGTAGTCTTGCTTTAGTATTTCCCATATCTTGCATGCACTATAATAAAAAAAAAAATCACATATTTTCATTACTCATATAAACATTAAAAAGTAATTCCTATACACACATACATACAAACACCAGACATTTATCATTTCCAATATTCTTTAGAAAAATAATTTAAATCACAACTATGAAATTAATTACTCAAGTTCAAAACAGAAGCATAGTTTTAATCCTTCACATGTCTTCAACATACGTGGATCTGCAGTTTTTGAATGTCTTTTCCCGTGACTACAATACCACCTTCATTTACACTCACTACTTCCTAAAAGTGGATTCCCTGGAAGTTCGTGGTATTACTATTGTTTTAAATGTACCACTTGAACAACACTGCCATTTTTATGGCCAATAACTCAAGATCAAATTTTCTTTGTTTTGAGCTTCAAAATACTCTGAGGTTTTCATGATTTACAACCAAGGCCACAATGGAGAGCAGTGAGGCAGAAATAGGGCCGCCCTAGAACACAACAGAAGTGGATTCAATTCTTTGGGGTTATTAATCTCTTTTAAGATTCTGCCAAAAGCTATGGATCCTCCTCTCGCTACCAAAAAACTGTGCCTAATGGCCAAATTTTACATATAAGTTCAGGAGTTCACAGGACTCTCCCTAAAATCTATCAACCCCAAGAGTAAGAACCATTGCTAAGGAGGCATAAGATAATTAAACTGGTTCAAATGATTATTAAATTAAGTTTCTGGATCACCTATGAGTAAGGACTAACCAAAGAGTACTTCCAGGATATTCTATTACATTAGAAACTGAACTAACATTTACAAACGAAACATTACTCTATCACTATTTTACATCATTTTCAGGGAGCTTAAGTTCCTTAAAATGTTTTAACTGGTTGAAAGATCTGCTTTTATAATTCCTTTTTCCCCTGATTTCCTGAACACACCCCCCCCCACCCCGCGTCCCCAAGAAGACCAGGCTTAACAGATCACTAGATGTCATCCTTGGGTTGTAGCCCTCAAGGGGACACAGAACCATCTTCCTTCAGATAAAAAAAATACAGTGACTTTTCTCCCAACTGAGAGTTCTAAGTTATGCAAGATACTAATGTAAACCCATTTCTGGATACCTACACCACCCAACCTCAACATAAGAATTCTTTCAGGGTAAACGAGATTTCTAAGTCATTCCTCTAGAGATAATGAGAACATGAAGTAATAAAGGGCTGGGAAACATTAAGGGATAGTAAGCTGAAAAACAAGAAAATGTTTTGCTATTTAGCTCTGGAGAGAAGAGAGTAGGCCAAGGGCTGCCCCGTGTCATGAGGCACAGTAGCATGGAGTCAGTCAGTGTGAGGAGGGCTAGGGAACAATCCTCTGAGTGGGGAGAAGAGCAGAGAGACTTTCAGGACTGGTAACCCTTCCTGAAAAAAGGAAGACTGCTTTCCATCGCAAGCATTCAATGATGCCGCATCTTTGTGCGGGGGCACGTGGGAATTCAGTAGCAGAGACGACCAACTCACGTCATCATAAACGCATCAAACGTTTGGAAAGAACGAGACCAAGAGAAAGTGTGCATAATATATGCAATGAAGCAAAAAGTAACTTAGATACAGCTCACAGAAACTACAAAAATAAGAAAACTTGAAGTTTCTAACACACAAACGAGAGTACATAAAAATTTTAACAGAAAATTTAGTAAGACTAAAAACAGTAACTGCTATACTTGCCATATCTCATTGATCCAAAGTTACATTTTTCTTCATATTATAACATTCATGAAGTAGAACTGCATCTTACAACTGATCGTGTCTTGTAAGTGATCATTTTTTTCTAATTAGTCCATAAAATGTAGTTGTTTCTTACAATCAGTGATATTATCTTATATTCAATACATATGACTCTATACATTTTATATAAATATTCTCTTTAATATAGGTCATTAATATTTTATTTTGGCAAAATAAAAAATTAAGAACAAGGCATACAAGTACATTATACCAAATTATTTAATTTTGTTCTAGGGATGCTATCCATCACAGTTAGACAGGAGGAAAAAAAGGTATAAAATCTGAAAGGGAGAAGTAATGTGAAATTATGAGCCATTTCTACAGGAGACCACTGCCAAAAAGTGACCTGACGCAGGTGCTCGCGTGTGTGTGTGTCTCTGTTAGCTGGGACTGGGGGAAACAAGGATTCAATAACATCATGGATGTAGAGAGATCATTTTGTAAGGAGAAGGAAGACACTAGTAAGCTCAAATAATTTCTAAGTTTCTAAAAAGTAGAACAGAGTAGGGTGGAAGGAAAGTCTGCAATGAAAGGATTAGTGGAGATGAAACTGGTTCAGCCACTGGAGATGGTTAGAGTGAAGAGAAAAAAACAACAGGAGCTGGCATTCTGGGGAGGTGACAGGAGTGTGGTACAAACTACCTGTCCTCAGAGTGTCAAGACACTACAGGCAAGGGCCCTACAGAACACGTGAAAATTTTTTCTATTGGACTTAAGAGCAAATTCTGGTAATTGGCAGAAGAAAATAATGAAACAGCCTAACAGCTACAATAACAAGCATTGGCCTCAATATCTTATTAATATATATAAATAATACAGTATTATAAATTAGATGTATTATATATAATATATAAATTGCATATATATTATAATACATCAATTGCTTATATATATGCCATTTCAAAGTTTTTAAAATCCTGATTTAGGTATTATTACCCTAATTTGACAGGAAAGGAAACTGAAGCTGCAAGATGTTAAGTAACAGGCCCAGGAGTCTCCACTAGAATTAAACTCGACAGAACCAACATCGGCCACTGGCAGTCTAGACACCTCAGGCTGCAGCCAATGGAACTGGGGACCATATCACGCAAGGCTCATGAACACCAGGCTCTTTGCTTTAGCAGCTCAGTTTTCATTTTACAGATGAGGAAACAAGCACAAAGAGGTTCCCTGCTGGGTAATTCAAGGAATTAGTTACAGAGTTTTAAAAATATTTTAAAAGAAATATTTATTTACATAGTAAACTATACTTCATCTCAAAACTGATTTTTTAAAAACAAGGCAAGCATCCAGTGAGCAGAAATGTATTGATATTCTTGACAAACCATTGTGAGAATATATGAAATACAAAGTCACATTCATTTTTACTTTAAGAAAAGATATATTAATATATTGAAGAATAAGTGAAACGTGTACTCCGCAGTTATGATAAATGCCATTTAGGCAGGACATATTTAAAAATTAATGTTATTTACTATGCCCATTAAATTCAATCTGTCCTTCTTTTATACTTTATATCGTCCTAGAAAGATGAATTTTACATTGTACTTTTTGATGAACGATCTTCATCCAAAACCACCACCATTATAACCGCAAAGGAAGGCTTCACCTGGAAATGGTATAATAGGACACACTTAAGAATCCCAAAGCCCACTATTAAAAGCACTTGTCCTCATAATCTGAGTGCTTTCAGTTTCTCCCCCACAATCCAGTACACAGAGCAACAGTTGACCAAAGCCTCACACATCACTTGAGATTCAATTTTTAAAAATACTGTTTGAATCAAAATGCTGAAAAGCCTCTGTGGGCTAAACACATTGTCATCACAATCTAATGTAGATGAAGCATTTCTATTTCTGAAACTTTATAAGTAGACAACATATCACCCAGTCCCAGTTTTTGCACTAAAAAACAATAAAACTGGGCTTCCCTGGTAGTGCAGCGGTTGAGAGTCCGCCTGCCGATGCAGGGGACACGGTTTCGTGCCCCCGTCCGGGAAGATCCCACATGCCGCGGAGCGGCTGGGCCCGTGAGCCATGGCCGCTGAGCCTGCGCTCCGCAACGGGAGAGGCCACAACAGTGAGAGGCCCGCATACCACAAAAAAAAAAAAAAAAAAAAAAAAAAAGAAAACAATAAATCTTATATTCTAAAAGAGTTCTAAACTTTTTAACGTTTTACAGAGAACTGAGGTTGTCAATTTAAAGTTTTAATTGGCATTTAGTTATTGGATTGTGTAATTTAATAAACATACCGCAAACAAATGTAATAGGAAATTTTATTTTTATGTAACACTACTGTGTATGTTTAAAAAAAAAAGGCATTGTTTTATGTCAATGGGGCATCTCCAGTGGAAAAACATGGTAATTAAGCAGCACACAAAAACAGTTTTACTGCAAAAAGGGCCATGAAATGAATGCAAAGATAAAAGGCAACAGGAACATACAGAAACAAAGTGTGCCCAAGTTTGTCACTGTCAATATCAGGAAATAATAAAAGACAAGGTAAGTGACAGGCCACCTGAAGTTCCAACTCAATGATTCATTCTCCTGAGAATAAAATCCGTCACATTTTTTCTTTTCTTTAACCTTCCAAACTCCTGGGATGTGGAATCTGATAACTACGTGAAGCCAGCCACTACTCCAGGGCAGGCTGCTCCTATTTGCCCTAGCCCGCGCACACCCAGCGCAGTCCAGCCCAGGGCCTGGGTCTGTGTTTAGGAGCCAGGCGCCTGGGCCTCCCCTCTCCTTCACCTTGTGCGCCCTCCCCTTTGCTCAGCACCTACCCCAAGTGTCCCTGGAGCGTCTCCTGTACTTTCTCTCTCTTGGCAACAACCATTTATGAGCAAACTGAAACCCACATTAATGGACTGTTTCAGGAAGCTATCTGCATAGTTTTCATAAATTTTTATGTGTATACTGACTTGCCCTTTGGGGTTTACTGGCTATTTTTAAAAATGGAATAAGTGGAAAAAAAGAATAACAGCTACAAAACAAAGCACTGAGATGACTAATTGCTTTGTTGCAAATGACTAGGTTATAATGTGGCAATTAGATCTTCTAAATTCCCAATGGCAAAAATGCAAAACATCAAAATAATCAATAGAATCTTACACATCAGCATGTCATGGAAATACGCTACAGGTCTATGCTAAATCTGGAGAAAAAAAGGTAAAAAACTATGTAAATTAGAACACTTCTACCCATTTTCTGAGAAATAGACGGGGGTGGGAGAGAGAAGACTCTTACTCCCAGGCCAAAAGATTGTTGTGTAAGGATATGAAAATAGCTAAAAATGTGTATCACCTGTATGTTTGTATATATGCATAAAACGTTTCAGGAAGAATATACAAGAAACTGAAAAACAGGGTTGTTCCTACAGAGGGAAACTGGATGACTGAGGGACAAAAATGGGAGGGAGACCACCTATCTTACACCTTCTGTACCCTTTGATGTTTGTACCGTGTCCATATGTTTCCCACTCCCCAACACAATAAAAGAGTTAGAGGGGGGCTTCATTAATCCTACACTGTTCCTAAATAAAATACATCCAGAGGGAGCTTGGCCAGGGATCCAAGCAGCATGTGACTCAGAGCAAGGAGACCTCCTCTCACTAGGGCCCTCCACCTCCACTAAGAGAACAGGGTCTCCTGACAATCCGAGACGTTATGATCGAATAAAATTAATACATTTAACAAATCCCATCCAAGAATATCTCACAGTCAGAATACATTCAAAATATAAATATGGCATTTACATGCCAGGTGTTTTCCCAGTATCATTACCTTCATTACTGTTGCTGAAGATGACATCACTAAACTTTCAACTATTAGTTTTTGCTTCTTAAGATTTCCATGTATGTGGTTTTGTGCGGGAGAGGGAGCACCACTTGCTCTATTTTCTATTCATTAAAATTTGTAGAACACAAAGACTAACATTTCAAACTGCCTTAGCTGAACGTGCGTGCGTGTGTGTGTGTGTGTGTGTGTGTGTGTGTGTGTGTGTATTTTAAAACCTCATAATTAAAGAGAAATTGTAGTCCCTGGCAATTCTTCATGTCAGTGACTCACCTCTACTACCACTTGAAATCTCCCAGAATAGTTAGTTCTCTATCTTCCTCTCAAAAGCCACCAGGATTTCTTGCATAGGAGCAAGCTTTTCAGGACTGGTTTCAAGATCTTTTGGGTTCCAGCTGCTGGAAAAGAAGGGCCACTGTTTTTGGTCTCAGGAGCTCTTTGGAAATATTTAATACAGAGTCCATTCCTTCCGTTTTCATGAAATTGCGTTTTAGGGGAGTTGATCTCTTTCTGTTTTAATTGTTGTTTTTAAGAACAAAGTAAGTAAACCACACGTATTTAAACATTAAAATTGTTAAATGATGATGTGGAATCAGAGGTACCAGTTTTCCTATTTTTCACAATTTCTAGATATTCTCAGATCTTGATTCATAAGTTGCAGCACTGGCTAAGTTGCTACAAATTCAGAGAATGAATTCTTTTTTCTTTTAAGCAATAAAATTAAACATTGTTATGACAAAACTGGAAAAGTTTCACATTACAGTCTTCTGTTATCTCTACTTACTATGAAATCATACCATTTGAAGTCCAGGGATAAACCACTACTTTCGTCCTAGGTGATTAAGACCCAGCTCAGGAGTCATCTGGACTCTTGCCCCTTCTGTCAGAAGTCTTAGTGATTCTAACTTTAATATTTTTGTAGGCTTATCCCGTTAATCAACCTCATTGCCACTACTTCAGCTGAAGATCTAGTCACCCACTGCCTAGGCCACTGCAGGAACAAGCCCCTTGGATTTACGTTCTTAAAAGGAACATAACGTTAGGTGTCGCTCTTCAACTGAGAACACGTTAAGAGCTCGTAGGCTGTCCCTCTCCCCATCCCCCATCCCTCACAGGATCAAGGCCAAACCAGCCCCTGCCCACAACTTCCACCTTCACCCCCTATGCACATACAACTGCACCCGATAACTACCTTACTTTCTCAAATACGACATGTTTCCTATCTTTCTGCCTAGAAGGCCCTCTGCACACTGCTGCAAGCTTTTAGAAATTAATAAAGGTCACTGTCAAAAAGGTAATGAGACATTTAAAAGATATGTTTAGAACTTATGATATCACTAGACACTGAGGGTATTTTTTTTTAAGGGAAAAAAAGGAGCCACTACTAAGTAACTTGCTGAAGATGGCCCGTCATTTAGCCAACAAAGCCTAACCCCGAGCCCAGGTCTACAGAGTCCCAGGCCAGCGCCCTGACCACACCTGCTATTCTCGATCATCTTACATTCACAGAAAGCAGGAAGAGAAGCAACCTCGCCTCTAAAATACTGTGTGCAATGAAATTAACAATAATTGTGTTCCCACATGATCCACTCACACAGGTATTCTACATTCACTGCCACTCAACAACTTCCTACCCAATAGAGCACTCCCTATGGGACAGAAGCCCTTATCTTCAAGTAGCTTGCGATTTCTTCGGTTACACTCTCAGTCCCACCTAGACAGTACGGAATTAATAGGGTTAATGAGTGACTTGAGCCAAGAACTATAGCCAGTCATTAGGAAAAGGGAACTCTAAAAAGCATTACTGATATTTTTAAAAGTTTAACCTCAAAAACAATTAATAAAATCAAGAGAAAAATCACAATCGTGCACATTCAGATTCAAAATAAATGTGACCTTTTCCCCCAATGGATTGTTTAAAATGCAAACATCCTATTAAACTTCACAAATTAAATTTTGCTATAGACAGTATCACATTTCTTTCTGCACATCAGGTAATAGATAAACCCCACACTGTGCTGCCACCTTACTCTGCTTCTTTGAGGACACATTTAACGATCCTGGAAAGGAGGTGGCCTAAGCTGAATCTCAGTCAAATGGTTCGCAGGGCAGAAACTGAGACACAGATGTAGAGAACAAACGTATGGACACCAAGCGGGGAAAGCGGCAGGGTGGTGGTGGTGTGATGAATTGGGCGATTGTGACTGACATGTATACACTGATGTGTATAAAACTGATGACTAATAAGAACCTGCTGTATAAATAAATAAATAAATAAAATTTAAAAATACAATGAGAATGGGCCATTGCAGAAAATCTGTAAAATGGATACACAGTTAAAAAAAGAAAAGTGTGTACATGAGGCCACAATTTGAGAAATTTCATCAGTTTGATGGAATTATAATGAATCCTCCCCACAAAATAAGAAAAAAGTTGTTTGACCAGGGGTCTCTTGAATAAGTGTATACCAAGAATTGTGAACTGAAAGCTTATTATGTGTCTGGTTATATAAGGCCCTATGGAAATTTATCTAAGGGTCAAAACCTTGAGAGGTTAAACAATGTTCTAACATATACAGGTCAAATGTGGTTAAATCATGGAGTGCTTCAAATTAGCTTTTTTAATGACAATTTTATTCCATTAAATATTATTTGTCATGGGAATTCTGTAACAGCAGTGACAGTTTCTGAAGCTCTGAGATGCTCCTTACAAAAAAAAAAAAAAAAGAAGTACTAGATTAAAAACACCAAAACCCATGTACAATATTCACACTGAAATTTGGTGATGGAGGATCCCCACAAATCCCGAGATGCCATCAAGTAAGGACGAGGCATAATGACCACTAGACCTGCCTGCAGCTAATGAGGTGTCAGGTGGGTCTGAGAACAGACCACTAAGACAGTGGAGAAATACAAACTGGAAACTGCTGTGAACCAACGTGAAGAAAGCAGATGAAGCTGAAAGGGATTTTACCCACCCGAAGAGCAAGGAAGTGCAAGAAGCTGGGAATGGGGAGGCGCTCCCATGAGGAACCACCAGATCTCCCTTCCAGGACAGGGCCCTACACTGAGTAATTCAAAACGGAGCAGGACAGAAAAAATGGAGATAAAGGACGAGAAGGTCCAGATAAAAGTGGGAGAAGGGAACAGAGCGATCATCTCAGAAAACAAGTGGTTTTACTTTTTAAACATCACGTGAAAACAACAGAAGAGAGAGGTCTGTGAGGTTAGAAAAGCTATCTTGAATATGAGTTCCTTTTAAAGGTAATGAAAAACCAATGTCATATAAAGATGATCAAAGGAAAACAAATCAAGGTCATGTCTCATTAAAGTTATCAGAAAAGGAGAATAAGACGTGGAACAACATCTCTGACGGTGAAGCCACACGAGAACAAATACACCCAGGAAACAGATCAAAACGGTAGCCTACTAATTCTAAGCTAAAGCTAGAAGACATAAATACAAAATACGAAAAACTATGTAAAATGAGTTTAAGGACGTGGTGTTATGAAAGAACAACTAAATCAGAAATTAGAAACATGCAGAATTAAAACGAGAACTCAGGAAAAGAATTAGAAATAAAAGAAAAAATATTTCAGAAATGAATATGAAATCAAATAGATGACCAGAACAAATAAACACAGCAAACAACGATTTAAGAAAACTGGAGAGGCAAAAGAAGAAAAAAAATTTAATGAAAAGAAAAAAGTAATGAAAAGGATCGAAGAAAGTGACAAATAATAGAGTCAGGCAATGAAGACCCAACAGCCAGGTAAGAGTCACTGAAAAAGGAAATTCAAACAAGGAAACACGATACTAAAAAACTAGTTTTTAAAAAGTCACTGAAATAAAAAATTTGAAACTACATATTGGAAGAGCATACCACATGCAGGCATTTCCTGTCTAAAAGAAACGTCTTATATTTCAAGACTGAGACAGGTCAAACATAAAAGCACGAAAGAAGACAGATCATGCAAACATCAAGCAAAAGAGGGCTGCAGTGGCTCCAGACGAACACCTAACAGCCGCGACACATCTACACCACCGCTGGGAAACAGAAAGATAATGAGCCAGCTACAGTGTTTTACATGTACTAGTAGCCTCATTTAAAAACACAGGTAAGATTACTGTTAATAATATGTTTTATTTAATGCATCTTTCTCCTCTGCAGAACTCCCAGGAAAACATAATACCTTATCTCACCTGCACCTAAAGACTTAAAATGGTGCCATAATGCCATTTTTTGCAAGGAACTGACAATTTAATTACTCACCAAGGGCTAACACCAGGCCCGGAGAAAGGATCAATGTGATACATCCTTGGATCCTGCTCCAAGTAAAACAAACCTGCACAACCGCATGATTCAAGTAAAAATTTAAGTTTTGATTGCCTAACAACACTCTAGCTCCCGGTTTCCATTTTTTAAAGACGGCAGAGGGAGCTCACAGGAGGCTGAACTTAACATCAACTGCAAGTCGTTTCATTTCACAAAATTAATACGCTTCTAGAGAATAAAATTGATCATAACTCCATCCAAAACATACTATGTCAGAAAGTGAAAGAGGAGAAAACTTCTTCAGTGTATTCAGGCACTTTCATCCCCAACTCTTAAATCTTTTACACCCCAATTTTACCACTGAGGATGCACACAACAGGACCACAACATAAAAAGTACCTGTCATTTCAGTTGCTTTTCTACCTACTGAGCAGTTAAAGTAACTATCAAGTCCCTTTTGCCTATTCTCCCTGATTTGGCCTGATTAGGAATTCAAGCTGAAGTGACAGAATACAGCAAAGCTTACTGATGAAGATTAGCCAGAAATCCATGATGTTAGTAGCTTCCTTAGGAAAAATCCTTTTCTAAGAAAAATCAAAAGTTTAAATTAAGACAAGCAGGTCAACGCTATGACACATCTATTGCCAAATTAAACTAAAGGCTACAACAAGTTACCTTACCGTAGGTTTTTCCGGGAATGACAAGGTTATCATAGAAATCTATACCTATTTATTTAGCTAGTGATTTTCTCTTTATGAAAGAAAATATGAAGAGCAAAAAAGTTCGTCCAAAACATTTTTAGAACCCGTCTTTCAGACTTAACCCAATAATCTTGTCGCATTCTTTTGAATTACTGAAGAGTTCAGAACATTTTTATCCTCTGGGGTGGAATTTGACTTTTGGAAAAAGTTGAATCACATCTCTAACTGTGATTCACCGTCTTTATTCTAACACAGATAATGAAAATGTATTTTGAACTGGTGTGGTAACCAAAGAGGACCGGGCATACAATCAAAGAATCTCAAGCATGGAAGAGACTTCAGTCGTCCAAACTTCTCCCCACCTGCCACCCAATGCTTGGAGCCCAGCTACACACCTCCAGGTGCTCGTCCAGCCTCGGCACAAATCACCCAGTGATGGTAAACAGACTACTCTCCAAGGCAATCAATTTCAGTTTGGGGCGGCTTGAAATGCTGAAAAGTACTGCCTTCTAGTACCTGCATGTGTTACCTTGGAACTTCCACACACTAGCTTAAGTTAGACTCCCTATGGCTGCCGTATTTTTGGAATTTTACAACTATATTGGAACATGCGGAGAAAAGGGGGAAAAATGGAAAGCAAAAGAAACAATGAAAAAATTAAGAACTGATGGAATACAAAGGCACAGGAAAGAAAGCCAGTCTGGATAACCAGATGATTATTTAAATTTTCGATGTACCAAGCTACAGGTAAATAGACATCTACCAATCTTAACATTTACAAACATACACATTAATTACTATGACTGTGGGCAAGATTTTCCATAATGAAACACTGAAACAATTTCATAAATCCTTTTTTCCTGTTTCCGTATGAAACAGCTAGAGGTTCTGTTTATACTGTTAAAGAGCAGCTGTTAATTCTGATATTCTGTTCTTTATTCTACTCAAATGCATCATGTTATCTAGCAAAAAAAAAAAAAAAATCCATGCCTGGTAACATCTATTCCTTTCTCTTAACTTCTGTCATTGCATTAGCAGTTGGCTTTCTATATTTTATGCAAAACATTTTTCACACAGCAACAAGGTTTTTAATTACTTCACAAGAGTTCTTCAGTATACAAATATGAGTAGATAATGTAAAACCATGTTGAAATTCCAGTGCCTTGGAATCAACCTAATGGGCTAACTCCAGCCTTACCAAACACACTTGGGAAAATTACCAATTACTTCATGCCAAGGATATCCAAGGTTTCTTAAGGCATGATGAATCCATGAATACCAAAGGTTTCGAACAGACAATCTAAAAGAAGAACTGAAACTCTATAGAAGTCACTACTGGAAAGAGAGGGAAAAACCATCTGCACTGAAAAATACCGGCTGAACCCACAAGAGTAACTGAGTTTTCCACATGGAGAAAGACAAAAGAGCAAAAAGGCTAAAGACAAAACTGTATCAAGTCTCCAGCAGGAGGGAAAAGCAGAAAAAGAAACAGGAAAAAAAATACAGCGCCTAAATAATAAAACAAAACAAAAGATGAGGATAGTAACTTTAAAGAAAAAGCTTCAAGGACGCAGCGATGAGTGTCAGGGAAGCAGGGAGTCCAAGGCGGAGGTGGGCGGAGAGCTGGGCGTGGCCACAGGAGTGACTGTACTCTTTGTGAGCGCAAGCTCAGCAGAGTGACGGGAATAAAAATGAGCTAGCAGAGGCAAAGTCAGGTAAAGAAATGAAATAGCAGGTAAAGACCTTACTCAAGAAATTCAGCTGCTAAAGGAAGGTAAGAGCTAGTCGCTGGAGGACAGTGGCCGGCCACCGTGAGTACCTGGTAAACGCTAACTGGTGAACAAGCAAACCAGCGAGCAAAGGAGCACAACAGAGTTGGGGGCTGTTTGTGGGGGTCAGAGGGTACAAGGCGAAACTTTTATGAAAGGCCGGAGTGAGGCAGCGTGTTTCAAAGAGGAGGAAAGAGTTTAAAGATGTCTCCAGGGGCTTCCCTGGTGGCACAGTGGTTGAGAGTCCACCTGCCGATGCAGGGGACACGGGTTCGTGCCCCGGTCCGGGAAGATCCCACATGCCGCAGAGCGGCTGCGCCCGTGCGCCATGGCCGCTGAGCCTGCGCGTCCGGAAAAGATGTCTCCAAATGAACATAATTTTTTTAATTAGGTGGAAAAGCAGGAAGGAAGGCTGAGAATGAAAATAAAGGCAGCGAAACCGGCACCCACCACCTTCCTCCACCCTGCCCCTAAAACGAGAACAAACAGCTGGAAGTCAGATCGGAAACATTCAGAGAATGGGTGGACAGAAAATGAGAGGAGAGCTTCTGTTCTTCTGTTGTAACAGTAAACGATGATGTGAGGAGAGCTGGGTTCAAAGACCCCTCCTTCTAGTCCAAAGTGTAGTCCAAAGCTAAAGCACAAATGGTAAAGCTATAAAGACATGGAAGGGAAAATGCCTACAAAATGTTGAAGGCAAGTCCACTATGCCTAGGGAGGCTGGATATATTTTATACATGAATACATTTTAGTTGTGTTATCTTGGTGTTTCCAAACAAATACCAATACCATATCAATAAATGACACTAGTAAGTAGTAAAACAAAGAGCATGTGAGAGACAATTACTAAAAGATTTATAGATACATAAAATATTAAAAGTGGTCCAAAAGTTATCAATTTAAACACCAAATATACGTAGTATACTTTCCACTATGGACAAAGTCTCACTAAGGTGTTCTATTGGACAACACAATTTACACGACTATCTACAAAGTGAGCTAAGAAACTTTACTCTTCATTTTTTTAATCCCCATTTCTTTTTTTTTAATTTACCTTTTTATTGAAGTACAGCTGATTTACACTGTTGTGTTACTCTCTGGTGCACAGCAAAGTGAGTGACTCAGTTATACATATATATAATTTTTTTCATGTTCTTTTCCACTATGGTCTCTTGCAGGATTTTGAATATAGTTCCCTGTGCTATGCAGTACGACCTTGTTGTTTACTGTATTCTTTATTTTAACTCCTTCAATACAGACACTGGAAAATGAATAATTAAGAATTTTTAAATAATGGGGAAAAATGGTAATCGAGACGTGGAGTTGATGAACCAGTACAAAATTTAAAAGAAAAGCTATAGTATTTATAAAAGTATTGAAACATTGATCCTTTCCAAAAATTTGAGAAGTACCCAATAATAAACCCAAGATCAAAGACATTTAATCTATGAACCACTATTTAAAAAACTGTTTTATTAAAATTTAAGGTGAATAACTCTATTTCCATTCTATCAAAATACAAATAAGTTTTGGTAGATAAATTATTTTCTTTTAAAAGTAAGCATACAGCAATACTAACACAGCTATAACATGACAGATGCCCTAAACACTGACTGCCACACAAACATATAAATAACTGACATAAATATGATGTATATATAATATCAGTTGATAAGAAGTCCTGAGGCAAAACTTAGTATGTTAACAAAAACCACTTTTATTCAACAGGGTGACAGGGCTCAGAGATTAGATATTTCCACATTTACTTATAAAATATAGAAAATAAATAAATAAAACCAAAACGAAGTATCATCTTTGAAAATGAGAGACACGATCCCCATGACATGTACAGGTGGTGGTGGGGAAGACCCAGAGCAGAACTGATGACACGCAGTGAAAACATTTCTCTTACTCTGTGAGCAAGTATCGCCCAAGCAGTTTCTATGCTAAATAAATTCTTACATCGTAAGGATATGGAACACTAAATCACACTGCGATCTTCACTTTCCCCAATCTGAACCTAGACTCAGAGTTAATAAGAACAGACTCCAAAAGAGAAAAGTTCCAATGCACAGCAACCTAAGGGAACAGAAATCAGTGCAGCGGCTGCCCCTGGGGGGTCCTGACTAGAAATGGACACAAGGAACCTCTCCCTAGTGATGGATGCGCTCAGAGTATCTGTACCGGGATTCTGCTGACGCACACAGTCAGCTCTGCCCATGCGCGGCCCCGTGTCCAGGAACTCCACCATTTCAGGTAAAGGACTTGAGCGTCCACGGATTTCGGTGTCCGTGGGGGTCCTGGCACCAACCTCCCGAGGATACAGGTGGATGACTATAAAGACATCTGCCAAGGTACGTAAAACTCACTTTTATCTGGATTCTCTCTGTAATTATACCTCTTTTTTTTCCCTACGTAAATAAATAAATAATGCCAAGGGTGGATAGAACTGGATTGTAAGGAACACACCTACCACCACAGGAAATAGGATCTGCTGAAAGCTGAATAAGGAGTGACCTCAACAGACAATGGATGCCACTACCTAACCACTCATCTCTGAATGTCTTACCATCCAATACCACTAAACGTGAATTACTTCTCACAAATATTCTCAAGAAGTAATTCTTCTATACTCAGTAATACCACACAATGGGTCCATTTGTTTGTTTACTCAGTAGTACATTTAGCAACCGATTCATCACAGCAGATTCACTAGGGAAGCTAATTGCTTAAGATCAGAAAGATACTCAGAGCAGCAACAACGAGGGTCTGCACAGTGAACAGATGGACTAATCCTCCTGGTAACTGACAAGTCGGCGCTACTGAGTGTTCAAGGCGTGCCCGTCTAAAAAGAGCACAACACTGTAAATCACTATACCTCAATAAAAAGCGTGCCAGGCACCGTTGTAAATGCTTTACCCGCCCTAACTTAGCTGGTCCTCACGGCCCCTGCACGGGGACAGTTGCCACCCCACCTCGCAGACAAGGGCACTCAGGCACCTGCGCTTGGGCATCCTGTCAGCACCGCCCAGGCCTACCTGGCCATCTGGCTCCAGAGACAACTTTCTCAATCACTTTGCTCTGCGGCCTCTCTAGAACCAGCGGCCTTAAAACAACCCCTGTGCTCCGCAGTGTGGAGCCTGGGGTCTTGGCCAACTGCTTCTTCCTCTTCACCACACAGCAGTCCAGGGCCAGTTTCCGAAGAACAACTCTGGCTTTGCCTGCAAGCAAGCCGACAAGCCCCCCACAAGATCTGTCCGTGTGGTTAGGCTTCCCTGCTCTTCTTTAAAGTGAAACTTCATTGTCTCCTCAATTTGATTTTGCAGGAGTGCACCTACCTTTACCCTCCTCACCTGCAGAAGCAGCCCCACGGCTTACGGAGCCACACAGAGCATCCTCTGTGAGAAGTACTCATCAAAAGTCTTGCATTCGAAAACAGTAATTCTTATCTGAAGAAGCTGACAGTTGGAACCATGCAAATGTGTTCAAATACCATTTCAAAGACTGTATGTTACTTAATAATTGCTTTCAAAATCCTTACACATTTAATAATATAGGATCTTGCTTTGTACCTATAACCAATCCCACAGAAAACCAGTGAACTACAGCCCTCTGTTTGGGAAGTTATGCTCTAAACTATTAAAAAAGAACAACTGCCTACTTCAAATAACCTGCTACTCAACTCCTTTCAGCAGCCTAATTGAGAAAAATAATATTTCTGGAGAATTTAATTGTCCAGGGATTTCACGTTTTCTCCTTAGTCTGAAATGAACCATTAAAAAGGCAATACACTGGGTCTTGAATGTTTTGTACCTCCATAATCCATTACAAACACCAAGCTACATTTTCAAGCTACATGTTTTCTTAAAAACAACTTAAACAATGTCATGAAATCTGTCACCACAGTTACTACAGAGATGTTACTAAGAACACTGCCTCATATAAAATGTTCAAAAAGCTCTGCTTCCTTGATTAACAAGTAAAATTTCTCCTCAAGGATCTCGAAAATACACAAAGCTCCATATTTCCTTTTATGCTCTAGCCAGCAAAATGTTCAAAAACTAGTCTAAGACTAAACTAAGTAAATTATGCTTGACTTTATGGCCTGAAAAATCTCTATTCTATTTTTTTTCCTTTGAGTATTTCTGAGGTTTAATTTTTTTTAATATTTAAATCTTTGCTACATCTGGAACTTACTTTGGCATAAATATGTCTTCAGTATAGAAATTTTACTTTCTTTAACCAAGTCTATGTATTGTTTTTTAATGACCACACCCTCCCAGCATTCTATTCTATTCTTTCCACCCTCACCCCACCCCACCCCACCCATGCCAATTTTTGTGTTATTTTTGTTCTTTTATGATTGTGAGATTTGTGTGTGTATCACTGAAGTTCAACTACATATATCTGTATATTTAGGCTTCATGCTGACTAAAAGTAATTTGAAAAGGTCGTAAGAAAAAGTTATGTAATTTCACTGTGAACTATAAAAACTATAAAATAAAAAAGTTATGTAATTTCACTGTGAACTAGAAATAATCATTTTTACATTAGCAATTAACCTTAAGAACTAGCAAGTATGATTTTGAGGATTTAATACTGTCACACTGGAAAAAGGGCAAGCCCTTAAAATTACAAATTTCTCTCTAAAAAGCTAAACCACTCGAAACAAGCCCAAATCAGTCACGAGAACATTTGCTAACTGGGCTGTCTTCCGACCCCTCGGCCCTATCTGCCTATGGAGAACACCCACCCCTGCACAGAAGGGAAGGCCTTCCAGTTAGCGCTCAGGAAGAGGTGGTGTGTTCTTTGTCTTTACCCAGGCGCCCTCTACTGACAGCAAAGCAAAACAGACTATGGAATTATACCTGCAAATTTCATCAGCACAAGGAAAATAAATTTATTTTTTAAATACTTCAAAATCAACATTTTACGTAAAAATAGATTAAAAACTGACTTTACTATAGAACGAAGAAAAAATACACATCTGTGAACTGACAATTCAGATAACACTCGAATTTTGTATGTGGCATATCCATATTTCAATATACTACTTTTCAATGTTAATCCTTAGGTGCAAGAAGGATTAAAGATTATAAATCCATTTTAAATATTTTCAATAATTTCTCGGTAGGGAGATGTTTACCTGGATCTGTTCCGGTGTCCATTGGTCTAGGTTGACTGACTTGACCCTGGATATATGAACCCCAAGATTCCTATGGATGCCAGCACATCTGATGCAAATAAACACACCAATATTCCAGGAAGCCCATCGAGGACCTAATTACAGAGAAGAAACAGAGAAAAGCTAGTATTAAAAAATAAAATGAGGCTTCCCTGGTGGCGCAGTGGTTGGAAGTCCGCCTGCCGATGCAGGGGACGTGGGTTCGTGCCCCAGTCCAGGAAGATCCCACACGCCAGAGAGCGGCTGGGCCCGTGAGCCATGGCCTCTGAGCCTGCGCGTCCGGAGCCTGTGCTCCGCAACGGGAGAGGCCACAACAGTGAGAGGCCCGCGTACCGCAAAAAAAAACACAAAAAATAAATAAAATAAAATATAACAGCATATAAGAAGCATTCTGGTTCTTTATACAATCGTAATTAATGGAGGGTTACAGAATTCACACGTTCAAATTTTCAAATGGCACAGCTGCAGCTTGCTAAGAAGATGTGTGTCTTGGCTGTGCTGAAAGGTTATAAATCAACCTTCAAGAACCTTAATGAGTTTACTAATTTTCTTTTCCTAGCAGCTTCCCCCCAATCTAAGAATTTAAAACTACTTTATGTGAACAGTTTACTCACTCACCATATTTGAACCAGGAGTAGTAATATCCCACAGTAAAAAGTCCTTTATTAAATGTGTAGGGTATTGCTTAAAAGATTACCAACAAGTAAAAATCAAAGCGGTTTTTAAAAATGCAACAGAAATTAGTAGGAAACAGACAACCAACCTAAACAGAAAAATGGACAAAAAGATACAAATGAGTAATTCAGAAGAAATGTACGGCCAATAAACACATAAAAACCCTCACTGGTAATTAGGAGGAAATGCCCTTGAAAACTATAACAACTTCCGTTTTGCAATCAACACACTGGGGGGGGGGGGTTTTAATCCATTAATACCAATTGTAGGATGAGAAACAGCAAGGACTGCCTCAAGAAGCCTTGTATCAACATGAATAAATCTCAGCTAGAACCCTGAGATTAAGAAAATTTATAGATGAACTAAGGTGTGTTATAAAATGTTAGCTCTTTGGGTCATGGTCAAAAAACTCTGAAAAACACTGTAGGGAAACTCACCTAAGAATACAAGCCTCAGCTGTACTATTCTTCATATCTTTGAATGTATTATTTCTTGATAATTTTAAATGCTCTTATGATTATCTTCACATATTGCTTATACAATTAAAGTAAAATGGAAAATAAAAGTACTATCTGGAAATTATATCAAATATTCAGAAGCTTATATATAACAGATTTCTATAAATCACTGGATTATGAAAAAAAATACAGTAAGAGGTATCAATAAAAAGCAAGCTTTTTTTGGGCTTCCCTGGTGGCGCAGTGGTTCAGAATCTGCCTGCCAATGCAGGGGACACGTGTTCGAGCCCTGGTCTGGGAAGATCCCACATGCCACGGAGCAACTGGGCCTGTGAGCCACAATTACTGAGCCTGCGCGTCTGAAGCCTGTGCTCCGCAACAACAGAGGCCGCGATAGTGAGAGGCCTTCGCACCGCAATGAAGAGTGGCCCCCGCTTGCCACAACTAGAGAAAGCCCATGCACAGAAACGAAGACCCAACACAGCCATAAATAAATAAATACATTAAAAAACAAAAACAAAAAAACCAAGCTTTTTTAAAAATTCAGGTTTCTGTTTAAGTACATACTTTTTAATCTAAAGGTGAGAGTGAATCTACAAAATACCACTGAGGCCAATAATTTCAACCCAGTAAAACTAAACACATTCCCCCAAAATTCCTTAGGAGGGAGGTTACGCATATACAATTTATGCCACAATATCCTGCTTTTAAATTTGAGAAGTGACACCTATAAGCTGACAAACATCTGGGACACGCTCTATTTAAATATGCTTGACTGTCGAGAGTGTCAAAATGAGTTAGCAGTCAACAGACCAGCACGGCCCATATACTCGGCCACCTCTGAGCTGCATAAATTACCCCGGACTAGTAACAAACTGAGCTACCAGGTTCCCATCTGTTAGATGGAGTTAGAATGGCTGCCCTCAGTACTTAGGTGAGACACGTATGGAAAACATTTTTAAAGTTTTAAAGCACTACTTAAGTGCAAGTTACTGTCATGTTAAGAAATTTCGATAATCAAAATACAATACCTTTCTTTCTCTAGAGAAGTTCCTACATTGGTCTGTAAAACAACTGTATCTTAACTTTCCCTCTCAGGCAGTGGGTCCAGAGCATGAGGAGAAAACAAAGATTTTCAACACACTCCAAGTGGGGCTTCATTGTTATTAAAATAGAATGATTCCCCTCAGAATAATCTCCTACAACCTCAGCCAAATACAAATGGAGACTTTTCTATACAGCACGATTTTCCTGATGTGAACGCTATGGCTGAATGAACTTGCATAATGGGATATGACTGTCCATGCAGGTAAAAAGCTGTAGCACCCAATACAGTGGTGCATTTTTATAACAACAAAAGAAAGGGACTTTAATGTAAAAAAGCCTTGCACAAGAATAATGCTAGCAAAAATTTTTAAATGGCTATATTACTATTGAGCAAAAGCTAGATATAATTAAATGTTAGATGATGTTTAGGTCTTACGAATTTAAGGCTATGAAAACCATTTTATTGATTCCTGCAAGGGAAAAAAAACTTGTTATCACTTACGGGAAACTTTAGCCCCAATCACTTTTTAGCAATTGAAATAATAATGTAATTTTGTCAATGTATCTTTCTTTGGAACATAACTATCATAACTGAACAATATAGTCAAGAACCCCTAAAAATAGACTTTTAAAAGCCTAACCGAAATTACAAATGGGTTATCCACTCTATAAAATTAGCCTTGTGAGCTTAACTAAAAAGCTGGCTTGATAAAACAGTAGTTGCTTAACATGGTAGTCATGCAGTTACAGGTATGAAATCCTCATTTTCTTTCACCAAACTACTCAGTGAGTACTTACCAATTCTGTGCCAAGTAAATGCTTTAAAAGACCATGGACACACGATAAAAAGCTAAGTTCCCAGACTCGGGAGGCCACACCAATATAAACAGGTATAACCATTTAAAAAAACAATGTGGTAAAATGTAATCAAGTTCTAGATGAATAAACCCTTCCACCAGACAATCTGTTCTCTCTCTCTCTCTCTCTCTCTCACACACACACACACACACACACGTGCTGACACACATACATATATGTTTATCAATTTATAGTCATGATATGACACATCTATGTACACATATACATTCACACATACACAACACACCCTACAGCAATATTTTAAACAGCAGGTCATAATTCATTAATTTAATCTCAACAAGTATTCACTTTTAGAAGGAAAAAAGATATGAGTGCATCACACAAAGGGTAAATATAACTTTGTTAAACTTTTTTAAAAAAATCAGTTGACATACATATATATATATATATATATACAGAAATCAGGTCACGTTATAAAGTGTTGTTTCTCTGGATCACAGTCAAATAAGACTGAAAACACTACAAACAAACTCATACATATATTCGGGACCTCCCTGGTGGCACAGCAGTTAAGAATCTGCCTGCCAATGCAGGGAACACGGGTTTCAGCCCTGGTCCAGGAAGATCCCACATGTCACGGAGCAACTAAGCCCGTGCGCCACAACTCTAGAGCCCGCGAGCCACACTACTGAGCCTGCGAGCCACAACTACTGAGTCTGTGCACCACAACTACTGAGCCCACGCGCCACAACTACTGAAGCCCTCATGCTCTGAGGCCCGCGTGCTGCTACTGAGCCTGCGTGCTGCAACTATTGAAACTCACGCACCTAGAGCCTATGCTCCGCAACATGGGAAGCCACTGCAATGAGAAGCCCATGCAGCGCATTGAAGAGTAGCCCCCGCTCGCCACAACTACAGAAAGCCCGTGCGCAGCAACAAAGACCCAACACAGCCAAAAATAAATAAAGTTATAAAAAAAACTCATATATATATACTCAAGAAGCCATGTAACCAGAATATTTATAGCAGCATGATTTCTAAAAAGATTGACAATACCTTAGAAACGTTCAACACTATGATTATCTCCATACATGGAATATTACACAACAGTGAAAATGAATAGGCTGCACACATCAACATGGTTGAACGTTACGTTTGTGATCAATTTTAGCACAATGTAAGATATACGTAAGGGGCAAGGAGGACCCCAGCTACGGAGACAAGTCTGCTGGAAGGCGTGCAGGTCTCACAGAGAGCTTGAAATGAAGTTTAAAGGCTGTCTAGGAGGCCCCTGGCACAGAATATACCAAAACACATCTTGGCAAAGGCTAAACAAGGTGAGGATGGTAGGGGAGTCTGGGAGAGCTGAAGGGCAGGGCATTAGAGTAACGGGAAACTTTCAGGAGCTGACAGCGGAGGCAGCACAGCGGAACACCTCACACAGCAACCAAGGGACAGGCCCAGAACCCGTGGCAAGGCCCGCTGTCCTCTTGCAAGTTCACCACAGCACTCCCACTCACACATGCCCTTTCCTGCCTTCCTGCCTCTGCACGTGTTGCCCCTCCGCTCCGAATGTTCTCTCCAGGCCGCGGCAGGCCAGGCTCACTCGGCCACACGCTGCCTCCTCCAAGTGACTTCGATGACCCTGCAGCTCCAGCTGCCTCCCCCAGCTACCTCCCCCAGCTACTCTCCATCATTCACAAGACTTACAACAGTCTCCTCTGAAGTTCACCTAAAAATCTAAGGTGAACAAAAAGACAAATACAGAAAAACACAAATAGATAAACAGCTGGAGGGTTTAACTATTTTAGAAGCTAAGTCTCCCACTAAGAAAAAGAAAAGAACTGCACGGTCAGTTCTAGATCGGTGTCTCCCAGCGCATGCACATCCCTGGGGATGTGATGAAAATGCGGATTCTAATCTGGTAGCCCTGGACGGGGCCTGAGACTCTGCAATCCTGACAAGCAACCCAAGATGCCCATGCTGCCACCACAGACCACATTTAGAATAGCAAGATTCCAGATTACTTTTTGTATAAAATGTCTCATAGATAAAATAGTCCATTTTCTGCTGACAGCATCTATCTTCATTTGCCTGCGTGGTTTCTGTCCTTTTCCTCTTCCCATTTTATGTTGTTTGTTACCTCAAATTATCCCTTTTTGTGTTATGATTTTGTTAACCAAATTGAAGTAGCTATAGTTATTTTCACTGCTTTCTTTTCCTTTAGCCTTTATGCTGTAATTAAATGTTTAACAACCTATTCTGATACAGAGTCACAATTTTCTGATTCTATTTACCACCTTACTCAAAGTTTGTGTACTTTTGCCTTTTCGTTTCAGGTAGACGAGCTCCTTCCAACATGTCTTGTAAGGCATGTCTGGTGGTGATGAACTCCCTCAGCTTCTGTTTGTCTGGGAGAGCCTTTATTTCCCCTTCATATCCGAAGGGTAACTTTACTTGGCACAGTATTCTTGGCTGACAGTTCTTCTCTTTTGGTGTTCTCAAATATGACTCCCCTCTCTTGGCCTGTAGAGTTTCTGCTGAGAAATCTGCTGGTAGCCTAATGGGGGTTCCTTTACAGGTGACCATCCTTCTTCCCTGGCTGCTTTAAAATTCTTTCTTTGTCACTGACTTTTGATAGTTTTAATATAATGTGTCTTGGAAAAGGTCTTTTTACATTGAGACAATTAGGGTTCTGTTAGCTTTCTGGGCTTGTATATCCAGTTCCCTCCCCAGGTTTGGGACGTTCTCGGCTATTATTTCTTTTAAAAAAAAATATTTATTTATTTGGCTGCGCCAGTTGCAGCACATGGGATTTTCGTTGCAGCATGCAGGATCTTTTAGTTGCGGCATGCGACCTCTTAGTTGCAGCACATGGGCTCTTAGTTGTGGCGTGTGGGATCTAGTTCCCTGACCAGGGATCGAACCTGGGTCCCCTGCACTGGGAGCGCAGAGTCTTAGCCACCAGACCACCAGGGAAGCCCCACAGCTATTATTTCTTTAAATAAGCTCTCTGCTCCCCTCCCCCGCTCCTCTCCCTCTGGGACACCCATCACCCTAACATTGCCCTTCCTGAACGACTCGGACAGTACTCTCAGAACTTCTTCATTTTGTTTAGATCTTATTTCTCTGTCCTCTTCCAGCTGTATCATTTCTATCTCTCTGTCTTCGAGTTTGCTAATTCTCTCTTCCATCTGCTCTGCTCTGTTTCCAGTCCCTTCTAATGTGTTCTTCATCTCCTTTATTGAGCTCTTCAGCTCCAGAATTTCTGTTTGGTTCTTTTTTTAGCGTTTCACTCTCTGCGGTAAAGTAATCCTTCTGTTTATTAATTTTATTCCTGAGCTCACTGAACTGCCTTTCTGACTTTTCTTATAGCTTGTTGAGTTTCTTCATGACAGCTATTCTGAATTCTCTATCAGTCAGACTGCAATATTCCACGACTTTAAGTTTGGTTTCTGGAGATCAGTCGTTTTCTTTTTGTGATGCCGTGTTACCGTGGTTTTTCATGTCACCTGATGAGGTGTTCCTCTGCCAGTGCATCTGAAGTAGTGAACACCTCTCTTCTTTAAGCTTTTCTCCAACTTGATTCTAATGATTCAACTGGTTGGTAATTAGAGGCCTTTCTTTTGTTTTCCAGAAGGTGGCGCTAGGGCCCCAGTGTTTGGTTTCTCTTCCCTGCGCTCCCTCTGATCACATAGGAGGCTCTGCACTTTCCACCCTCCACCACGCCCATCAGAGGTGTCCCTGGTGCCCTCCGTGACGCTGCTCATGACTCCAGGGTCGCTGGTGCCCTGACGCTCCCGGTGCTGCTGTACTGGGCTGCCACCTACGGCACTGGGATGGCGGCATCCCCACCTCGTCCAGGGTCTCCTGGCTTGCAAGCTCTGCTGCCCCAGGGGAGGGTTTAGGGGGCAGCCAGGGCCATGGGGCTGTCAGGTATGCACAGGCCGCCGAGTCAGGGGCGCCACCATGACTGGAGGACCAGGGCCGCAATCCCCCTCCACTGCTGCCCGGCTCCCCGTGACCGTGGGTGCTGCTGCAGCCGAGTGGCCAGGCGTGTGCACGGCCTTCTCTGCTTCTACTGGGTTCTCTGGGGCTGCAGGCTCAGCCGCCACGGCTATGGGTCCGGACTTGCAAGCACTGCCTCAGCTGTTCCCCAGTTCAGCCCCCTCTGTGTGTTCCAGTCCACTCGCCTTTACATGGACAGATGTGTGGAACCCCCCGCATCTGGGGTGCTAGGCGGTGGACCTATGTTGAGTTATAGGCGTTTTACTGGTTGTAGACGGAGAGGGGAAGACAAAGGGGGTGTCTCATGCTGCCACGACGCGGACCTCACCCTCCGACTCTAGATTATGCTTGACAAAGTCTTCATCTCAAGCACTCTGCATACTTCCTGATCTGCTTTCATTATTCTTATTGAGTGTGTGACTTAAGCTGTGAAGATTTATTTTAACAAACTAAGAATCAAATCTGCTGAGGAAAAGAAGTCAAAAGTTTACTGAGAATTCAAATATTGGGTAATATTAAATTATCCATATCACCATCTCACTAAACACAACACCAATAAGCTAGCACCAACTCAACACATACGAGTCAGCTGATAATCTCAACCACACGAAAGCAAAGCTCCAGTAACAGAACAGAAGGTACTATCTGGCCTCACTGATGTATGGCACCTTGATTCATATTCATCATCAGTGAATCCTCAAGGACCACTCACAATCCACACACACCCTGTTCAAAGACTGATAAACGTGGCAACAGTAAGAATGGAAATGAACGAACGTGAGAATCACCAGGAAGAACTGACAAGACTTAGTGACACAGTGATAGGCAGAAGGCACAGACCCAGATGCCTGCAAGTTCTGCTTTAAAGCATAAAGGGATCTAAAGCATACAGGTCCTTGCAGAGTCACAAAGCTTTGCAGGAAATCTGTTGAGTGCTTTAAATAACAGTGATGCATCGAGATGAAAATGTCCAGCAAGCAATCAGGAACAGAAGACTAAAGCTCAAACTGGAGGTGTAAAGCACTGCCTTCAAGAGGACACCTGCAGTCCCAAGAACAAAAAGCGCAAAAAAAGAAGAATGCTAAGTCTTATGGAGAAAATGAAGAGCAGTGCAAAACCAGAGAAGGCCCGAGTTAAAATTTTAAAAAAAGATGGTCAAAGTGTCAAAAATTTCAGAGAAGTCCAGAAGAATGGGGCTAGGACAGAACGTGTGGGTCTTCCTTTCTGTACGAGGGCTTTCACTAGTTGTGGCAAGTGGGGGCCACTCTTCATCGCGGTGTGCGGGCCTCTCACTATGGGGGCCTCTCTTGTTGCGGAGCACAGGCTCCAGACGCGCAGGCTCAGCAGTTGTGGCTCACGGGCCCACCTGCTCCACGGCATGTGGAATCCTCCCAGACCAGGGCTCGAACCCGCGTCCTCTGCATTAGCAGGCAGATTCTCAACCACTGTGCCACCAGGGAAGCCCGGACAGAATGTGTGGATGTGTTAACTGAGAAGGCATACGTGACCTCATGGAGAGTAGGCAGGGAAAGAGGGACTGAATTCATTCATTCTGAATTCTATTACCAGGTGGAGGGGGGCAGGAATTTACCTAATCTGAATCCCATTACCCAATTAAACTCTCTCTCCATTTCAGTGTCCAACTCCAAACCTTTACCACATCTATAATCTTGATCCTTCATAAATCAACTTTATTTTGCACTACTCCAAATTACACACTCGGGGAGCCAACTGGTTAGTCAGAAATCAGAAGACTCATTGCTTTCCCTAGAATACAACTCAGTTATCCAGTCTTAAAACTTTCCTGCACACCATTTCCCTTGCCTAGGATGTTCTGCTTGTGACCACACAAATCCTATCTCATCTTCAAGGCCTAACCAGAGTCCCATATTCTCCAAAAAGCCTTTCCGTATGACTCCATACCTCCATTCCCCCTTCCTATAAATGTCTATAGCCCATGACAGCTTCTCTCACACAATACACAGCAAGTACCTGCTGTTTCTTCACTTGTACTTGGTCATGTCTACTAGAGTAAATGGTAAAGTTCTCACCAGGAAGGCTCTCTATGGTCTGCATCACCTAGCGTAAGGTCCAGATAAAGCAGCAGGCAGCGCAGTAAAAAATCTGCCAAGTCTGATGACTTGGTCAAATACACAAGTTCTTTAATACCTGAAGCAATCCATCTGTTTATTTAAAAATGGAAGCACAGGCAAAACCTATGAGGCACAAACTGTTCTTTTTAATATCCTTTTGCCATTCTTCCTTTTAATTAAAAAAAAAAAAGGCCCCAAGTTTTAACTACAGACATGGCTGCCCAGACAGAGACTCCATTTCTCAGCTCCCCCTGCAGCAAAGTGTGGTCCCATGACCAAGTCCTGGCCAGTGGAATGTGAGCTGAAATGATGTGTGCTGACATTATCCATACTGGGCCTGTTCCCCTTGCCTCTTCCCCTTTCCCATGAGTTGAGAAGATGGTAAGAAGTGAACAACCTGCTACCTTGGATCCAGATATGCAAGCCTCATGGTGAAGAGGACAGAACTACTAGCTCATCTCCAGACTAATGTGAAGAAACAAACTTCTATCCTGTTGAAGCCACAGTATTTGGGGGTCTTTTTGTTACAACAGCTAAGCCTGTAATCTACCTAATTCAATGTGCAGTATATTTGCATGTTGGCAGCAGTCATAAGAACGTACCAGAGATTTATTCCTTACTTCAGAGCCAAAATTGTAAGAAGAGGTGTTTACGAATAATAAAGCACATTTTCATCAAACCTTAGTTTTCTAGACTCAATTTAAATCACCAAATATGTACTAAGTGTCTAGTTTCACCAAAGTATTAAATGAAGGAAACAAAACACAGATCCTGCCTTCAGGGAGCTTGCACTCTAATAAGTCATTCAGTGGTTACAGTGTAAGTGCAAAGGATGTGGAAACACGAGACGAAAAGATGAATGTCGGGCGGGGATATTAGTACAGGCTTTGCAGAGACAGTGGCAATTCAGGTGGTCACTAAAACGTAAGTCCAGTTACAGCAGGTAAGGTCTGGATAAGGTATAAGGACAAGGTGCATTCTATGTAAAATGCACAGTGGCCCTCCCACCTTGAAGAGCTTCAGCTGTGCTGTAATGCTGCAGCCAAAAAATACAATACCACAGCACCTGATTTCTGCTAAGTTTCTTTATTTAAATACTGATTTGATTTTTTTTTAGGTTGTGATATATATATGCACCTAAAATTTGTATAGTACAAGTGACTACTAGCTTTCAGATAGAGATTAAAGACAGTTTTAAAGCACAGAAAGTAGAAAGACTGAGGTTTCCTGAATGAGAAACCATTATATATCTAAATAATGTAAAAACATACTATATATCTAAAAAAAAAGAACAGGAATTTTACTGAGAATTCATTATACTTTCCTTATAGATCTCATACCATTTGAGAAATAAGATGAAATCGTATGCTCTTCTGAGAAGAAACTTCTCAAGTTTCTGATTACCATGACAGACCAGCAAACAGAAAAGCTTCTTTGAATTTTTTATGAGGAACAAAGAACATATCACTAACTGCTAACGTAACTTCCTGTCAAGACTTAATCCTTCCATAAAGCCTTCTCCAATTCCCCTAAAACTTTTTACATAACATTTATCACAGTGATTTACAGTTAACTGTTTTAGCTGTCTTTTCTGTGACACAGTGATCTCTTTGAGCACAGAGACTTCATTTTATTGATCTTTGCATGCTCTGTACCCAGCACAACGTCTGGTATAAAACCGTAGGCAGTCTCTAGCTTACAAATGATACCTAAGACCTTGTACCACCGGAGTTACTGCTGCCAAAACATGCAGGAAAGTATTTTTAGAGGAAACTAACATCTTACTGAACATGCAAGACATTATTCATTGTATTTCTAGGAACCCTGCCTGATTTAATCCTAATAAACATATGAGGTAGATAATGTTACCACACCATTTTCAGGACTGAGAAGTTTTGGGCCAAAACAAAGGAAAAATGCTATAAAGCGGGAGAGAGAGCTAAGAGCATGCCATGGGCAGATGCCAAACTGCACTTGTGAATACCCTGCATCTCCTACTATGATAATTCCATCCTTCCAAACGAAATTCCCTTCCACTGGATGACTGGTTTGAAATGCCAAGTCACTTATTGTTGAAGCTAGTAATACAGATTTAAAGATGCAAATAATCGCTTTATCTCTGTAGAAGTATCAATTCTTCCCACCTTATTATAAGTTCATTTAATTCTTTCCTCATAATACCCAAGATTAGACGCAGTAAGAACTGTATTTGGTCTGGTTTTATTTGTTGGAGAAGGAAATTGCCAAGGATAGAGAATTTTGACCAAGGGGAACAGAGGGGAGGAGGGCAAAATCACCTGGGACGGGAAAGGTAATCCACACGGCAGCACCCTATGAGTGGTGGCTGGGTTTCTAGGGAAAGGGTGACACACCAAGCAGTAAAGGGGTCCTGAAGCGGAGCCACCTACACCAAAACGCGGCCAGAACCAAGGCTGAGACGAGGACGAAGGCCTTTCTGTTTCGCTGCCACGAGGCGCTTCATTCCTCACCCAGGAGCACTGACTGCCTTTCACGGCTCACAGTCAGCTAAGTTTCGGGCCAGGTCTGCTTAAGGACGACCAAGAGAGCCAGCAACAGCCCATAAGACATGTTTTCCACATGTAAACAGCTAAACCACTAACCTGCAAAAGAACCAGTGTGGAGGTAGGGGTGGGGGGGCGCGAGCCTGCGGGTAAGCATGAGGGATCTTTCTGGAATGACAGGAATGTGCTAAATGTGCTAGCGGTGCCAGTTACAAAACTCTGCTAATACATGAAAAATCACTGAAGTATACACTTAAAAGAAGTGAATTTTAAAGCATGTAAATTATCATCTCAGTAAGGCTGCTTAAAAAAAAAAAACAACTTTATACGTGTCTTTAAATGTGGGAATGAAATATCATACATTCCTTTTACTACTTTTTCTTTAATTTACCAAAAAAGGAAGAATGGCAGCCAGTAGGGGAACCAGTAGGCTGAAGTTGAGAAGACGTTACAGGGTGATCTCAGGACGTAAGGTCTGGCAGATACACAGAAGCGTCAGCCAGGAAGACACGGACACAGATCGTGTTAAAACGGTTTCATAATTAAACCCATATGTTTAAACAGTAGTTCCATTAATACTATTTCAACAGCAGTTATTTTAAAGTGCCAAACAGCTTCTTCCAGCAAACATACTCAACAGAATGTGTAGTTCACGTTTTTAAAAAATTATTTCTATACAATTTTTAAAGGTTGCACTCCATTTACAGTTATTACAAAATATTGGCTATAATCCCCATGTTGTACACTACATCCTTGTAGCCCATCTTACACCCAATAGTTTGTACCTCCCCCTCCCCCTATCTTGCCCCTCCCCCCTTTCCCTCTCCCCACTGGTAAACACCAATTTGTTCTCTATATCTGTGAGTCTTCGTTCTTTTTTGTTTTATTCACTACTTTGTTGTATTTCTTAGATTCCACATATAAGTATTTGTCTTTGTCTGACTTACTTCACTAAGCATAATACCCTCCAAGTCCATCCATGTTGCTGCAAATGGCGCTATTTCATTCTTTTCTATGGCTGAGTAATATTCCATTGTATATATGTACCACACCTTCTTTATCCATTCATCTGTCAATGGACACTCAGGTTGCTTCCACATCTTGGCAAAGGTAAATAATGCTGCTATGAACACTGGGGGGCATGCATCCTTTCAAATTAGTGTTTTTGGTTTTTTTAGATACATACCCAAGGGTGGAATTGCCGGGTCATATGGTAGTTCTATTTTTAGTTTTTTGAGAAGCCTCCATACTGTTTTCCACTATGGCTGCACCAACTTATTGGGCTGGCCGAAAGTTTTGTTCATTTTTTTCCATAAGATGGCTCTAGTAGCACTTAGTTGTCTTTAACGTCATTCAGAACAATTTTGTTAGATTGTATGAGACAGCTTTCATATCAGCGTGCATTTAAAAAGACTTATCAAAATTGGTGAATTATTGTGGAACCATTTTAATATTAAAGATGGAAGAAAAAAAGCAACATTTTCAGCATATTATGCTTTATTATTTCAAGAAAGGTAAAAATTCAACCAAAACACACAAAAAAATTTGTGCAGTGTATGGAAAAGGTGCTGTGATGACTGAACGTGTCAAAAGTGGCCTGCGGGGGCTTCCCTGGTGGTGCAGTGGTTGAGAGTCCGCCTGCCGATGCAGGGGACACGGGTTCGTGCCCCGGTCCAGGAGGATCCCACATGCCACGGAGCGGCTAGGCCTGTGAGCCATGGCCGCTGAGCCTGCGCGTCCGGAGCCTGTGCTCCGTAGCGGGAGATGCCACGACAGTGAGAGGTCCGCGTACCGCAAAAAAAAAAAAAAAAAAAAAAAATGTGGCCTGCAAAGTTTTATGCTGGAGATTTCTCGCTGGACGATGCTTCACGGTCGGGTAGACCAGTTGAAGTTGACAGCAATCAAATGGAGACATTAACTGAGAACAAGGAACGTTATGCCACGCGGGAGATAGCTGACATACTCAAAATATCCAAATCAAGCACTGAAAATCATTTGCACCAGCTTGGGTATATTAATCGCTTTGATGTTTGGGTTCCACGTAAGTTAAGCGAAAAAAACCTTCATGACCGTATATCTGTGTCCAATTCTCTACTTAAACGTAATGAAAACGTTCCATTTTTAAAACAAACTGTGACAGGTGATGAAAAGTGGATACTGTACAACAATGTGGAACGGAAGAGATCGTGGGGCAAGGGAAATGAACCACCACCAACCACATCAAAGGCCAGTCTTCATTCAAAGAAGGTGATGTTGTGTATATGGTGGAACTGGAAGGGAGTCCCCTGTTATGAACTCCTTTCAGAAAACCAAATGATTAATTCCAACGAGTACTGCTCCCAATTAGACCAACTGAAAGCAGCACTCGACAAAAAGCATCCAGAATTACTCAACAGAAAACGCATAATCTTCCGTCAGGATAATGCAAGACTGCAAGTTTCTTTGATGACCAGGCAAAAACTGTTACAGCTTGGCTGGGAAGTCTGATTCATCCGCCGTAGTCACCAGACATTGCACCTTTGGACTTCCATTTATTTCAGTCTTTACAAAATTCTCTTAATGGAAAAATTTCAATTCCCTGGAAGACTGTAAAAGGCACCTGGAACAGTTCTTTGCTCAAAAATTTTAAAAGTTTTGGGAAGATGGAATTACGAAGTTGTCTGAAAACTGACAGAAGGTAGTGGAAAATGGGTGAATATGTTGTTCAATACAATTCTTGGTGAAAATGAGAAATGTGTCTTTTATTTTTACTTAAAAACCGAAGGCACTTTTTGGCCAACCCAATACATTCCCGCCAACAGTGCACAAGGGTTCCCTTTTCTCCACATCCTCACCAACATTTGTGATTTGTGTTCTTTTTGATGATGGCCTTTCTGATAGGTGTGAGGTGATATTTCATTGTGGTTTTGATTTGCATTTCTCTGCTGATTAGCGATGTTGAGCATCTTTTCATGTGTCTGCTGGCCATCTGCATTTCTTTTTTTTATTATTAATCTATTTATTTATTTATTTATTTATGGCTGTTTTGGGTCTTCGTTACTGCGCGCAGGCTTCCTCTAGTTGCGGCGAGCAGGAGCTACTCTTCATTGCAGTGCACGGGCTTCTCATTGCGGTGGCTTCTCTTGTGGAGCACAGGCTCTAGGCATGCAGGCTTCAGTAGTTGTGGCACATGGGCTCTAGGGTGCGCGGGCTTCAGCAGTTGTGGCTCGCGGGCTCTAGAGCGCAGGCTCAGCAGCTGTAGCGCAAGGGCTTAGTTGCTCTACGGCATGTGGGATCTTCCCGGACCAAGGATCGAACCCATGTCCCCTTTGTTGGCAGGCAGATTCTTAACCACTGCACCAGGGAAGTCCCATCTGCATTTCCTCTTTAGAAGAATGTCTGTTCAGTTTTTCTGCCCATTTTCTAATTGGGTTGTTTGTTTTTTTGATGTGGAATTGTATGAATTGTTTACATATGTTGGATATTAACCCCTTATCAGTCATATCATTTGCAAATATCTTCTCCCTTTCAGTAGGTTGTCTTTTTGTTTTGTCCATGGTTTCCTTTGCTATGCAAAAGCTTTTAACTCTAATTAGGTCCCAATTGTTTATTTTTGCTTTTATTCCCTTTACTTTTTTAGGAGACAGATCTAAAACATATACTGCCGTGATTTATGTCAAAGAGTGTTCTGCCTATGTTTTCCTTTTTAGTTTATTTTTTAAAACACTAAATATTTTAACATACAATATTTTACTAGGAAGGAAATAAAATGTTCTTTAAAATATCCTTTTTTGGGCTTCCCTGGTGGTGCAGTGGTTGAGAGTCCGCCTGCCGATGCAGGGAACATGGGTTTGTGCCCCGGTCCGGGAAGATCCCACATGCCGCGGAGCGGCTGGGCCCGTGAGCCATGGCCGCTGAGCCTGCGGGTCCGGAGCCTGTGCTCCGCAACGGGAGAGGCCACAACGGTGAGAGGCCCGCGTACCGCAAAAAAAAAAAAATTAAATTAAAAACTAAATAAATAAAATATCCTTTTTTAAAAAATCTGAAAGTAACATTTTGGTATGACCTACTTGTCTATGGTTGATCTACCTCATACTCACATTTTTCTGTAAAGTGGCATCAGTAATGCAACAACATGACAAGTACGGATAACATCTGACAGTTTGTGCACAACTTTTCAAGATTCAAAAAGAGTCACTACAATGCTGATTACAAGACAGGTTCCACGTGCTATTTTAATCAATCATTTTCTGGAGGCTAGAATATGAAGCATTAATACAGGCCAAGTGAGTGTGAACACTCAAAAATGAGTTCACAGCAACTTTCTACCTTAGGTAGTTAATTTCTTCTCCTAAAATTTGTCTGAAACAGGACTGACATTAAATAGTTTAAAGGGGGGGGATTTTTGTTTTATTTTTTTCAGAAAAAAGAAACGACCTGGGCTTCCCTGGTGGAGCAATGGTTAAGAATCCGCCTACCAATGCAGGGGACACGGGTTCGAGCCGTGGTCCGGGAAGATCCCACATGCTGCTGAATAACTAAGCCCGTGCGCCGCAACTACTGAGCCTGCACTCTAGAGCCTGCGAGTCACAACTACTGAGCCCAAGTGCCACAACTACTGAAGCCCGCACTCCTATAGCCCGTGCTCCGTGACAAGAGAAGCCACCGCAATGAGAAGCCCGCGCACTGCAACAAAGAACAGCCCCCACTCGACACAACTAGAGAAAGCCCGTGCGCAGCAACGAAGACCCAACACAGCCAAAAATAAAATAACTTATAAATAAATAAACAGTTTAACATGGTCTGCCTGGTCCACGTGAAACTGTGAGGAAAGGAAAGTTCAAAACGTGCTATCAGTAAACATGATCTTCACTAAAAACAAGGAATTAGCTCACTAGTTTTAACTTAAAATAAAAATCCACTTGGGAAAAATACTTTTTTTTAGTACTACAAGACTTAATTTTTTTGTTTCTGCTGCCAGAATACATGTTGGTAGTTATAAGAAAGAGGGTGCAGGCATGAAAGAACAAAGTAAAGAAGCCAAAAGTGAGTTACTATTTTATAAAGTCAGGGAGTATACACAGCATAGTTGTGAAGAACAGAGATTTTTCAGACTGCAGGTAACAGCCCCATTATGTGTTATATCTATTCTGGGTTAAACATAACAATACAGAACAGAACAGAGTGTGCAACATTACAGTAAGAGTCACTATCCACGAAACAGTTCTTTCAGTCATACATACGTATGTACTGACTCACCATGTGAAATGTTTTTTTCTCAATGTGTTTCCAAGACAAAAGTTTGAGCCACTGCTGACTCCACCATTTTATTGTGTGAGTTTGGACCCCTCCCTAAGCTTTGGCTTCCCTATCTGTGAAATGGTGCTGAAAATAGAAAGCTGACAATTATGGTTGTGGAAAACATCAAATGAGATAACCTTCATGAAACACAGTATCTGACACAAAGTAAGCTCTTGATAAGTATTAATTTTTCATTAATATATAACCCAATTAAGCATGCTAGGTATTACCCCTCTGAAGATTGGCTTAATAGTTAAGATTTTTCATTTTAATTTTTAAGTAAGATCACTTGGATCATATAAAGATAAAAACCAAAGCAATAAACCCCAACAGTAAATGTTTTCTTAAAGAAATCAAAATAAGATCCACCAACTTTGCCGTCAAAATCTTGATCTATCACCAGGCCAAGATTTGAACAGCATGGTAAGGTTTGGCGCCTCTGTTTCCCTTTCGGTGTTTCTAATTACACCATTATCCAAAACTTTTTAACTTTTTTCTCTCCCTAACCAAGCGTCATCACTCTTCCCCATTCAGGCCTTCATTCCTTGGTAAACATGCCAAACTGCCACACTTCACACAATCGTAGTGGACCTTGGGTTCATGAAGTAGTTACTCAATGAAGGCAGCATAACAGCTCTTCTACAGAGAAAGACCCAAGTCTGAACAGCCAAGACACTTAAACGGCTATGAACTACAGACAAATTATGTGACCCCTCTAAACGTCAGTTTCCAAAACTATCAAACAGGGCGACTTCATCTACACCTTTTAGGGTCCCTTGAAATTACAGCACCTAGCACAGAGGGAACTATACATGTCAAGTCTAGTCCCCTTTACTGACAAGGCCATCCTGTCACTCCTTAAACATTTCAAGTAATAGAGTGTTACCATCTTGCAGCCTACACGAACCACACTCAATTATATCTATCAGAAAATTCTCTCTTATACTAATATGAAAATGCCACGAGTTCAAAGGAGGAACAGATCAGGATGAGCTGAAGCAGCAGGACACAGTTTCATTCAAAGGCAGCTTCCAGAATGCAGTGGGACCTGAAGTGGGCCAGGGGAGACGGATGAGGGTCAGATGAGCAGAGAAGACTTAGAAGGTTAATCGTTCATTCACTCATTCATTGACTCACCGTCATCAAAAATGTGAACGCTTATTATGTGCCAAAGAACTTTCTAGATGGTGGGGATCCAGAAGGGAAATAGAACACATGAAAATCCCTGCCCTCATGAGCTACGTGTTCCAGTGGAGCAAGAGAGAGACACAAACAAGCTATAAAATGTTTAGGATCTCAGACTGTGATAAGGGCTATGGAGAAAAGAAAATTAAGTGGGTACGGAGAATAGCAAGTGCTTAGAAAAAAAGCTGGGATGCAATTTTAAATACAACGGTCAGGGAACACAACACTGATGAAGTGGCATTTGAGCAGAGCCCCAAAGCAAGGAAACAGGCAGATATCTGGGGAAAGGGTTCCAGACGGAGAGAATAACAAGCACATAGACCCTGAGGTAATTCCAGTAGGATTAAAAACCACACACACACATGTAGAGTGAAGGCACATAGCATCTCTGGTCAATAGCTTCTAACAAAACATGAAGGATAAGAGCATAAGTGAAAATACAGGCGGAAGACACTGCAAAGAGTCTGGACTCCCAAATTTGATTTTATGCTATTAGCAACAAGGACTCACTGAACAGTTATGAACAGGCCAGTGAAATGAATGAAACCACAGCTTAAGAAAAAGCGTAATGAATACTCGATTATTCAGAGTTTACAATTATCTGTTAACTACACATTAACAAAAAGTAACTTGCTTTTTCTTCACCTTCTTCAGATGCTGGCTCAATTAACACCAACTTTCAACATTAAGTGAAAAAATGAATTTAAATAATTAGCGTCTTTATATTTTTGACATATATATTTTATATATTAAAACTATGGCTTTAAAAAAAAAGCCTTGATATGGGGAAAGCAGAAACTGTTGGCTAACATGATATTCTGAATTAGCTACAAAGTTCAACTACTTTTTTGTTTTTCACGTTCATGAATAATGGAGATGGCTGATTAAGCCCACTTCATGTCTTCGGCATCAGTAATAAATCAGTGAAACACTGATAAATCACGACTTCAACAAACATCACTGTGGAACATACTAGTCTTGTTTGCATTTTTAGCGTGAAGACTCAGTGCAAAGACTAAGCCAAATTCTGTACCTGCTTGAGAATAGCAAGCTATGATTACATAAACAGATGTTTTCAATAGTACAAAAAAGAATGTGATGATCTCTGAAACATGAAATATGTAATAATATGCTGCAGACCATAATCAAATGTTTTGACTTGAAAAAACTCTGTGACATCAGTCAGCAAAGTAACATCAAATTTATATCTGAAGAGCTTATCATAAGAGACTTCCTCTACAAACAAAGTCAGCCTGTAGAGGACGGGGAGGACGGACTTGGTGGCTGGCCCCTGCTGCATCCACCAGGTCAGCAGAGGCAGGCCTGGAACTGAAATGGGGCGGCAGGGCAGCAGCAGCATCAGTAGTCCTGCCACGTCCTCCTGTGTTGTGCCAGTGGCTCTAAGCATTACATGAAAACAAATGTTCTGAGAAAATTCAATGTAACTATTCTCTCCAGGGAGTCTAGGGAAAGTTAAGGTTTCAGTAAAAAGAAACAGAAGTTTTAAAATTAATTTTCTTTTCATGCCCCTTTTCTACTAAAATACTATACTGAGTTCCAGGTTTCTAGCCAACATGAAGGAACAGACACTGAGTTTACCCTATTGACTTAAAAAACCTTAAAAACCAAACAAACTATATAAGACAATATTCCTGAAGAGACTGGGAACGAAGAGACGGAAGAGGAAGCACTTCCTGCCTGGGGGAAGCCCACGCCATGCACCGGGAAGATAAATCGAGGAGCAGCCCGGTGGTCTCCCTACAATGGAGCCAGGACCACAGAGATCAAATGGCTAGACTCTCTAAGGCAGAGTACAGGAGAGCAAGGAGGCACACAGAGAACGCCTGTTCTGTAAAAGGTCACCTTCAGGTACACAACCAAGTACTACTGATCTGCAAGTATGAGGAAACCACAGAAGACAGGGAAAGTACCATCCAAAACAGCTAGAGGGAATACTCACAAAGCTCAGAACAGTCAAGAATCGTGTCTGTGCCCAGCAGCCAGCCCAGAGAACCTCATCACTCGTGGAGCATCAGATGGGGAATTCAGAAGAATCTTGCCTACTAGCAGGGAAAACTAACTCTAGAGTAAATGCTGCTCTAGTTTCACCTAACAAAGTTTACAAGCAAGATCTGAAAGGGTCAGACTATTTCCAAATAACTGCATCAAAAGAAAAAAAACCCTCAAGCATATTTATAGAAACACAAAAAAATCCAGAACCAACAAGCAAAATTCACAATATCTAGCATCCAATAAAACATTACCAGCCATGCTAGAAGCAGGAAAATACTATCTATAGAGAGGGGGAAAGCCAATCAATTGAAACTGGCCCCAAAATAACATAATAATAAGATTAGTAGACAAAGACATTATTATCAGCTGTGACTTCCATATGTCCAAGAAGTTACAGAAGAGACTGAACAAGGGCTTCCCTGGTGGCGCAGTGGTTGGGAATCTGCCTGCTAACGCAGGGGACACGGGTTCAAGCCCTGGTCTGGGAGGATCCCACATGCCGCAGAGCAACTAGGCCCGTGAGCCACAACTACTGAACCTGCGCGTCTGGAGCCTGTGCTCCGCAACAAGAGAGGCCCCCATAGTGAGAGGCCTGCGCACCGCAATGAAGAGTGGCCCCCGCCTGCCACAACTAGAGAAAGCCCTCGCACAGAAACGAAGACGCAACACAGCAAATATAAATTAAAAAAAAAAAAAGGAAAGAAAGAAAAGACTGAACAAGTAGAGGCATGGAATGGGATGGGGGGGAATGTATATATATGTGTATATATATGTGTGTGTATATATATGTGTGTGTGTACATGTATGTATTTGTGACTACTACAGATGCAAACTACAATGCCTGAGATAAAAAACACACTGGGAAGAATTAAGAGGAGATTAGACAACACATAAAAATATATTAAAGAGGACTTCCCTGGTGGTGCAGTGGTTAAGAATCCGCCTGCCAATGCAGGGGACACAGGTTCGAGCCCTGGTCCAGGAAGATCCCACATGCCGCAGAGCAACTAAGCCTGTGAGCCACAACTACTGAGCCCGCGCACCTAGAGCCCGTGCTCTGCAACAAGAGAAGCCACCGTAATGAGAAGCCCTTGCACCACAACAAAGCAACTACACTACTGGGCACTCACCAGATAAACGGAAACTTACACAAATGTACAGCATTATTTCTAACAGTCAAAAACTAGAAACAGCCCAGAGTTCCTTCAACGAGTGAATGATTATACAAACTGTAGGACATACATACCATAAGATTCCACTCCTTTTTTAAAATTTTTATTTATTTGTTTATTTTTGGCTGCGTTGGGTCTTCGTTGCTGTGCTCAGGCTTTCTCTAGTTGCAGCGAGCGGGGGCTACTCTTCGTTGCGGTGTGTGGGCTTCTCATTGCGGTGACTTCTCTTGTTGCAGAGCACGGGTTCTAGGCACGCGGGCTCAGGAGTTGTGGCTTGTGGGCTCTAGAGCGCAGGCTTGGTAATCGTGGCACACGGGCTTAGTTACTCCGTGGCATGTGGGATCTTCCCAAACCAGGGCTCAAACCCGTGTCCCCTGCATTGGCAGGCGGATTCTTAACCACTGAGCCACCAAGGAAGTCCCAATTCTACTCCTTAATAAAACAGAAAACTATTAATACATGTAACAACCTGGGTGAATCTCCCAAGAATTACACTGAGCAAATAAAGCCAATCCCAAAGTATCAGACATTCCCATTCATATAACATTTTTTAAATGACAAAATTTTACAAGTGGAACCAAATGTAAAATAGACAGCTAGTGGGAAGCAGCCACATAACACAGGGAGATCAGCTCAGTGCTTTGTGACCACCTAGAGGGGTGGGAAAGGGAGGGTGGGAGGGAGGGAGATGCAAGAGGGAGGAGACATGGTGATATATGTATATGTATAGCTGATTCACTTTGTTATAAAGCAGAAACTAACACACCATTGTAAAGCAATTATACTCCAATAAAGATGTTTAAAAAAAAGGTACCTTCCTTTGTCAAAAAAAAAAAAATTAAAGCCATTTTTATAATCATTAAAGATTCATAACAGTTGAAATTAAAAAAAGAAAATTTTACAAGTGGAAAACAGATTCATGGTTGCCAGAAGCAGGGATGGGAGGGGGCAGGGGGGATGGGAGGAAGGCGTGTGTGGCTATAAAAGAGCAACACGAGAGATCCTGGTGGTGTACAGAAAACATGCCCTCACACACACACAAATGCAAGTAAAACTGCAGAAATCACTGTAAAATTGGAAATTGTATCAATGTCAATATCCTAGTTGTGATACTGTAGTTTTGCAAAATGTTGCCATTAGAGAAATCTGGGTAAAATGTATTCTTTTTAAACAATCAACATATATTAAGTATGATTCACAATGTCACAAAGTCTTAGTTTCTCTACATATGCTCTGACTTATATCTTTCATTCCATCCCAAACACACACCAAAAGGAGAAAGCAGCTATCACCTCAATTAAATGGCACAGAGAAAGATGGCCAATATTTTTAACTTTAAATTTAATCTTCAAAACAGAGAAAGAAAACACTAGAAATGCTCAATGCTCTACACTGAGAAAACTGTACCGTAATCATTTGGCAATAAAAGCAGTAAATTACAGGGCTTTCCTGGTGGCGCAGTGGTTGAGAGTCCGCCTGCCGATGCAGGGGATGCGGGTTCGTGCCCCGGTCCGGGAAGATCCCACATGCCACGGAGCGGCTGGGCCCGTGAGCCATGGCCGCTGAGCCTGCGCGTCTGGAGCCTGTGCTCCGCAACGGGAGAGGCCACAACAGTGAGAGGCCCGCGTACCGCAAAAAAAAAAAAAAAAAAAATTGCAGTAAATTACATGGTACAAAAAAATCTTAATAAACTAAAATCCTACTAAACATATTCCCTCAGTTAAAACTGTTTTCATGTGAAAATCAGGGTACATGCCAAAGAAAGAAATTCGTTGTAAATGTAAAAACAATGATTACTTCATGACAATGACAATCCTTGTTATTTAAAATTTAAAACTCAGAACAGCACTGTCAACTGAACTTTCTGAGATATGAAAACATTCTTTAATCTGCATTGTCCAACACAGTAGCTATTAGCCATATGTGTGGCTTTCAGGCCTTGATATGTGGCTAGTGGGAGTAAGGAAGTGAATATTTAAGTTCGCTTAAACAGCATATGGCTAGTGGCCAACCACACTGGACAGAGCAGATCTAGAACTTACAGAAAAGTTCAGAAAAGAATACGAACACACACAATATAAAAATGATCATCAGTGTGGTAGAGACAGTCATATTTCTCACCCACAGCACTATCGGCCTCTGGGGAAGAACAATTCATCGTGCAGGATTTCCCTAAGAAGAATACAGTCCTTTCAAACAATAAAGGTTTTCTTCCCCCAAATTTGATTTTTTAGCCACTCTTGATATTACAGGGTATTATTTCATTCAAACGAATGACTGAAGCTACAGAGTTAAGAGCAATAGTACATTTTGACCAGCAGAGGGCAGAGAGACGTCACAAACACCACACTTTATATGCCAATTTCAAATGTCTGAGAAGTCCAAATGTATTGAATCCAAAGACACTACTACATTCACTTACACAAAAGGGACTGTACTTGCAGAAGTAAAAGAGGAAATGTGCTAAAAGAAACGTATATTTTTCAAAAATAAACTAACAGGTCTCCCCAGAAAAGTTTTGTCAATTTTATCAGTTTATTTATGAGTTAACTGTAATTCCTTAAACAAAACAAAATAGCCCTGGCAAATAAAATGTCAACCAAGCCTTAATTTCAAGGTCATTTACTTACATATTAACACTTTTCCATGGGTTGCAAAATAAATTCTAAACAATTTTCCTCACAGTGTAAAAGCTGTCAGAATCCGTAGAAAAATAAAGCATTCCATTCAAAAATAAACTAAACGCGGAAAACAAAACAAACAATGGCATCTGGCAAAGGTGCTAAGAAGCGGCCCAGGTGTGCATGAGGACCACCAGAGAGACGCTGGCACGCTGAGACCCGCCCTGTCACTGCTGACTCCAGGGCGGCTGGGCTTCGCTCCACCACACTCCCGCAGAGAGCCGGAGAGGCTTCCGGTCCACCGGCCCACGGCCCCTCGCAGCCCCGCCCTCCCCTCCGCACCACCAAGGCCCGAGGCCCGCCCCTCTCCCAAGGCTTCTCCCAGCAGCCCACGCAGCCCCCAGCTCCCGGCGACTCCACCTCCCTCCCGCCTCCTCCCTGCGGCCCCGCCCTCGACCCCGCCCCCGCTTCTGCCCTGCAAGCCCCTCGGCCGGGAGCCCCGGGGCAGGCCTCCGGTGCCGACGACCCCCAAGCCCCTCCCTAGCCTTCCGCCAGGCGCCTGGAACGGGAAAGGCCGGTGCACTCAGTGGACGCTCGAGCCGCTCCCAGCCCCTCCTCCCCAGAGTGACGGCCGCTCTCCTCCTCCAAGCCTGCTCCCCCCTTCCTTCCCCAGCTCCCTCTGCAAGGCTGGCCCTACTCGCTGTGCTTTCGGCCTGCCTGTCCCCTTAGAGGGAAGGCTCCTGCGGGGCAAGGCGGGGCAAGGCAGGGCAAGGAGGGCTTCTGTCCTACGCCTCTAGCTCATGTCTGCTCTAAGGGACCAGCAGATAAAGGGGGGAAAAAAAAAAAGAGAGAGAGAGAGAGGTAGCTGCCTTCTTTTCCTGAGCCTTCCATAAAGTACTCTTGAGTGGGAGCAGTCTCAGGATTTGCTCAATTTCATTGTTTACCAGAGAAAACATAATTCACAAATGCTTCCTTCAAAGTAGTAAAATAACTACGAGTGCTAAAAAAACCAAAACAAAGACCTGACTAAATTATCAAACCCTTACTTTGTGCCAGGGCACCACTTCACAGCGCAGTTAACCCTCACAATCCTGTGACACAGGGATCACCGTTTTACATGTAGTGACACTGAGGCTTAGAAGTTTAAATACCACACCCCCACCACAAGGAAGGAAGGAGGGAGGGGAGGGGAAGAGGCGAGGAAGGGAGAGAGGGAGGGAGGGAGGAAAAGGGAAGGGGAGAGGAGGGGAGAAAAAAGAAAAGGAGCTCCAGAGGCAACAATGGGAGAGCTGATTTCAACACAGAGCTTCCGCCTTCAAAGCCCAAGCTTTGAGCTACTGAACTAGGATGCCTCTCAAGGGTAACAGCAGAGCAAAAGTTACAAAATATATAACTACATCATTTTTTATTATATCTACCTCCTTAAACTTGGGAAGAAAAAATAAATATGTAAATAAATTCAAAACATCCATAAAGACTATAAAACTAAGAAGATTCTTTAGAGAACTAACAAAATCTACAAATATAGCATTCCTGTGCCATTTTCCAAATGTTGATTTACTTTGGCAAAGAAGTTAAACTGTGGTAATCATTTAAGAGTCCGCTGGTCATCAGGGTGATATAAGATAAAAGGAGAAAATAAAATGAAGCTTAATTTTAAGAATCAATAATCTTTGTTTCACCTGTCCTAAAGTTTAAGCCTTGTCAAACCTATTTCTCACTTTGTTCAGGTGATTATCATTCAGAAATTCAGCTTAAAAGTTCAGAAGTTTGAGAAAGCATATTACAGTTTTCCTTTAGTTTGTTTACTTTAATAAATATTCTAGTACTTTTTCTTTGCAAAATTTCTCTCTCAAGCAGAAAGGTATTCAGTATTTACAACTATCTCTTTTTTAAACTATTCTTGACACTATTTCATGAGATGACATGTGCTTTCAGTGAACACAGCAGACACCAACAAACAGCATTCCAAGTTTTAAAGCATGTTTGTATCACAGCTATTGCCAAATCTATGTTTAAATAAACAGGTAAGTAAATACTTAATATGTAATCATTCCTCATTCAATTTTTTCTTAATATTCTGCCATTACACAGATACAGTCTGGTTAAGCACAAAAACCCAGAATTTACCTCCCTTCTCATTTTGTACAATGGCTGAATTTAAGGAGAATTTAAAAATTGAAAAGCTGAGAGATACCTTCATTGAAGGTCAAGGGTAGTAACACATTCCAGTTGTCTGGAAGACCATCTGCTGCTTTGGCCTCACAAAGCAGAAAATGTGGTTCACTGCCACATCCTCTCACTGTCACAGCTTGGAGCAAGGCATTTAACCTATTAATTAGTTAATTAATCTCTAATAGGAGATCAGACCAGGTACCTGACAGGTCTCTTCTATCTCTAAACTTTTTACAATTTCATAGTTACAAAACGAGTAGACTTTTCAGCGACTGAAAATCCGTGCAAAGTGCTTGACTGTCACTTATTCACAGGCTGAGAGCATCTAGGGCAGGGGTCCCCAACCCCTGGGCCGCAGGCCGTACCGGTCCGCAGCCTGTTAAGGAACCGGGCCGCAGAGCAGGAGGTGAGCGGCAGGCAGGCGAATGAAGCTTCACCTGCCGCTCCCCGGCGCTTCCCCCCCCCACCCCCGGCGCTCCCCACCGTCGCTCGCATTACCGCCTGAACCATCCCTCCCCTCCGCCCCCGGCCGCCGGCATTGGAAAAGTTGTCTTCCACGAAACCAGTCCCTGGTGCCGAAAAGGTTGGGGACCGCTGATCTAGGGGTAAATGGTGTGCCTGGCACCAAACTCAGAGGAACGAATGTTCCTGGAATGACCCAACAACTGGTCATGAGAAAAATGTGAAAATGACAGCCATCCCCACCTCCAAATGAAGGAGCAAATCATAAAAGACTAGAAATGACCAATAGCGTATTAAAAATGTTCGATTTAAGAGTGTCAAAAAATGCAGTATAAAAGTGTGACACCGCCTGCATCAACCCCATTTACTGAAACTTCTCAAGAACACGAATGCCCAGGGACAGGCTGGGGGCCCGCTGGCGGGCAGACTTCCCCTGCAGCGCTCCCAGGGGCGCCTTCCACAGCCGAGATCTGCTCTCAGGAAGCTTCGCGCCCACACAAAGCTCTGGCGCAGGGCTGTCTGCAGCCACAGGAGTTAGAAAGTAAGTACCCGTCCCTGAGGGGACATATCAGTTTAAACTACTTTTGAATTATTGATACTCTTAAGACACTTACTATTAGCAAGTATTCTGTGCGGAGGACACCCTCAAACCTCCTTCAGCACCCCCTGCCGTCACTCTCGGCGAGACTTCACCTAGCTGACCCCTCACCCTGCAGACCCCCTCACTCTCGCTCCTCCCCAACGCTTCCACGTCCGTCCCGACCTTCTTCTCCCGTCCAGAGCTAACCACGTCCCGTCGGCAACTAGTCTTGTGTTCACGTGTTAACTATGTACGCCACGCTTCCTTCTTGGAGAGCTTGCCCATTCTTGGCCTTGGAGAAGGAACACCACCTGCTGTTCCTGCAGCCCCCCTTATGACCAAAAGAAAGAGACAACCGCCTACAGGAAGCCAAAGAGCAGGTCAGACAGACTCAGGAGCTGCTGAGGCACAGGCAAACAAACGAACAAGGCAGGCAAGTGGTGAGGAAAGGGGAAGCAGGCAAGGGGAGCCACGCCCAGGGGCCCAGAGGTGCAGAGCCACAAAACTGGCTGCCCGGGGACCTTCTAGCTTCCCAGGTCAGGCTGTGGATGTTCTTCTGCTCACTCTGAAACCAGCTAAGACAGGGCCATGGGGACAATATTGATCTGTTCACATAACCGCCCAACCCCTCCCGATTTCTGGGGTGCCAGAGGACGGAAAGCCCAAAAAGCTCTACTTCTCAGACTCCTTTGTAGTTAGACTTCCAAATGAGAATTAGTTTCTACCAACTGGATGCACTCATGCAATACTTGAAAGCAGAAGTGAGGTAGAGACTATCTTCCTGCCTTTCTGGCTGTTTTCTGCAAGAAAACCGGAAGGTAGAATGTCTAGTCTCCAGCTGAGTCTTGGGTGAGAAGCAGCGGTTCTGAGGGATGACGGGAACACCCCACATTCCAGTACCGGCTTGTAAGGGTACCAGGGCAGCTGCAGCTTTCTAGTCCCAGGGTCACAGCTAACTTGGGTCTTTCTCACATTGAGCAGTCCAGGGACAGCCTTTGGGCTGGCGGCTCCCTGGCAGGTCAGCCCTTCTGTGATCTGGGACTGGCTCTTCCACCCCTCCTAGGCCTTTCACAAGCACCTAATTTCCTATAGTAAAGCATTTCTGCCAACACACCCGGAGTGTTCTGTTTTCAGAGCTGAAGCCCTACTAAAACAACCTCAACTTGTTTACATACGAAAAGAATATATGATTCTAGTATTCAAAACCAGTGGCTTGGGCTTCCCTGGTGGCGCAGTGGTTGAGAGTCCGCCTGCCGATGCAGGGGACATGGGTTTGTGCCCCGGTCTGGGAAGATCCCACATGCCGTGGAGCGGCTGGGCCCGTGAGCCATGGCCGCTGAGCCCGCCCGTCCGGAGTCTGTGCTCTGCAACAGGAGAGGCCACAACAGTGAGAGGCCCGCATACCGCAAAAAAAAAAAAGCAGTGGCTTTTATAAATCTGACTAAACAAAGTTTTACATCAGCTAAAAAAGAAAAAGTTAGAAAAAGAAAAATACTGAGTGAGGTCTTATTTTCCAGAAAGAGAATCACCAAAGTCACAGAGACCCTCATCAAACACTTAATATACTGCATGAAATACTTCCAAGAACCACTGAGATAAATCAGCTTTTCAGATACTGCTTGTATCGTGGTTATTCAGTTTTCATAAATAACGTCTTAAACTGGCAGCACACGTTGTTCTCGTGCCGAACATGCTTCTCCCCCTCATCGGACATTTATTCATTCAACAAATATTTACCAAGCACGACAAAAATCCCTGACTTCCTACACCCTAGAAAGGGAGACAAATATTAAACAAAATTAAGTACACAATGAGTGAGGACCTAACCTAACCTAGAAGCAGAGGCCAGGCCACGTGCACATCTGGAAGCACACTCCAGGGAGAGAGAACATCAAGTGAGAAGGCGCGGCGACAGAAGCCTGGTTAGTAAGTAAGTTCAGGGGCAGGGAGGGCGGTGTGGACTGCTCTAAGGGCTTTGGCTTTTTACTCTGACAGACAAAAATAATGGAGGGTTTCCGGTACAGCAATGACATGATCTGACTACCTAACCTGACTTTTTAAAGATCATTCTGGCAGCTGGGTTAGAACCGGCCACAGAGGCAAGAATAAAGCTGGGAGACCAATTGGGAGACTATTGCAGTTCACATGGGGAAAATTCCAAAGTTTGGGGGCTGAGCAAAAGGGCACAGTAAGATGGGGAAGACTGTCCAAGGAGCAGGCCTGGAGGAGGAAGATGAAGAATTAAGTTAAGCCATGTTAATTTCGAGCCGCTGGATGAACAACGCACGAAGTTGGCTATATGAGTATGGAGTTCTGGGATGAGATCAAGTCTTTAGTCTGAAGATATGTATCAGGAAGTCATCCACTCACAGTCGATAATTAAAAGCAAGAGACTGTATGAGACTGGCAAGGAAGAGAATACAAACAGAAGCGAAGAGATTCAAGAACTGAGTCCTGTGGGGGGGGCAAGCCTCCCTCTTCTTCTGATCAAACAAACAACAACAATGCTCAATGCTGTTTTACTTAGGTTAACTCTAGTTCCTTTTCTATCCCCTACGATGGAAAGTCTTAAATACAGACAGCTCTGGGGTCAGGATTCATTAGCGCCTTATACAACGTCAATTTGTATGGCAATGAGTAGCCATGCCTTACACACAAGAGGTGCTCAGAAAATACATGTGAAATGAATACTTTTTTTAATACATCTCTATTGGAGTATAATTGCGTCACAATACTGTGTTAGTTTCTGTTGTGCAACAAAGAGAACCAGCCATATGCATACATATATCCCCATATCCCCTCCCTCTTGCGTCTCCCTCCCACCCTCCCTATCCCACCCCTCTAGGTGGTCACAAAGCACTGAGCTGATCTCCCTGTGCTATGCGGCTGCTTCCCAATACTTCTTTAAGTAACCCCTGGATAAAATATAAGTTAGGGATCAGCATTAGAGGTTCTGGTGTATTTTCATGGTTTGTTGCCATTCATTGTGTTCTTAAAAAACAGGATAAGGAAGAAGAGAAATTAGTACCACACTCATCACTACATTTTCAAACACTTTCTTAACAACAGCTAGTCAGTACGTAAACAGCTCCATGATAATCCTTTTTCTGATCCAGCATCCTTAAATGAGTAGGGTCTACCATAAAGAGCCAACAGCTAATTTATTTACTCCCTAATCACTGTTTTGGAATAATAGTTTATTTGAAGGGTTTTTTTTAACTTCTTTTGTTCTCTTGGTATGTTTACACAGACTCCCAGCATGTTCAGAATAGTTGATAGGATGTTGAAAAACAGTCATTCGGTATGAGATTACATAAATGTCCAGATACATACTGTCAGTCAAGACTAGATGACTAATATAGTCTTCTAACTGAAGAGGAAAAAAATGCACAGCAAGGTGAACTGAACATTTTTTAAGTCCAGAAGGGTCCTCCTTATTTGCTGATGGCTTGTTTGAGTTTATTCCTTAGGCACAAAAACTAGAAATTTTTCCTATCTTTTATTATCAAAATTTTTCAAATACAGAAATACATAAAGAATAGTATAGTGAACACCCACATACCCACTGCCCAGATTCAACAATTGTTAATATTTTGCCATCTTCATCTTTTGTGTGTGTTGAAGCTTCTTAAAGTAATTTCAGGCAAAAGACATCACCCACCTAAATACTTCAGTATGAAGCTTTAAAAAATATGTTTTTTCCCCATAACCACAATTACCACACCTACCAAATTAACAGTAAGTTCTCAATGTCCTCTAATACTCAGTACATATTCTACTTCCCAAAAATGTGCCTACAAAAAAATTTTTTTTGTAAAGGACTTTTTCAAAAAGTATAGTGCCTTTTAACTTTGAAGAGCCCCACTCCCAACTTTTTCCTTACCACTGACTTGGTAAAGAGATGTTAAACCCAGGCTTAACATAAATAATAATTACAACCTCTACTTTAAATATTTTCAGGGGACACATACATATATGAAATGTCTTCTGATCAGTATAATGCTCCTTACTTTGTGTGAATTCTAAAAGTAACTTGAAAATAAATATTCAAGGTGTACCATAAAGATTAAAGCTCAGCTGAGTGGTACTGGTCTAAAGATCTGTTACTCAGCTGTGGCGGATCAGTAAGTATTGTTTGGGACTGATACTCTCCCTCTATAAAAACTTTTAGACTAAAGGAATTTAGTACAGATCTGATGTGAATAAATAAGCTTATTCAATCTGAACATATAGTAACTTTAGCCGTTACATACTAAGTAATATATACATGTGTTTTATACATTCGTTTAAACATATGAAAATATTTTCCCAGGTTTTTCCAATTACATTTATATCTCACAAGGTGTGGGCTGCAGACTATCACCATACTTCGAATACCTGATAACAGTTTTACTATGAAATTTAAGAACCTCAACGATTTTTTTGCCTTCTAGTGTGCCTTGTAGCTTTTACCTGACGGCCGGACATGCCCTCCCGGGTAAAAGAAACTGCTGTAAATAGGACTCAGCAATGTGGTGGTGAGGGGCTGGCGAGTGGAGCGTGCTATAGCCCTGTGACTAGGTTTCAGTTTGCCAGTGAGTCTCTGCCTCTGTACTGGGAACGTCACAAACCTTCTCCGTTTCTTCCCCCACCCCACCCCCACCCCCACCCCCACCCCCACCCCCGCCCCGCCCCCTTCCTTCGGGTGGACAGGACGGCTAGATTAGGCAGGAGTTGGGACTTCCCTTCTATCACTCGAAAGGCTAGAGCTGCCTGGAGTTAGGTACTTCCTCCCCGGGGTCAGTTAAGCTCTATTTAAATAGCTTCTCCCGAGGGCCTACCTTGCTAAAAAGAACAGAATGCTCTGGTGCATTTCAAAATGGTTCCTTCTCCCCTCCTCCTGCCAGAAGCACTAGGAGCTTTTCTCCGGCATGCACTGCGCTGAGCCCCTTGAGGTTGAGCTCACAGACATATGTGGCCCTCCTGAGTCCCCCCAGGGGGAGCCTCCAGCAATTCATCTATTGCAGTTTGCGTTTTCCCAGCTCAGTACTGGTTCCCAGAGTTGTGATGGAAGTTGTGATTCTCTGTATTCACCTGTCTCTGCAATCTGGGGGACAGCAGCTTGCCCTGCGACCTCATTTTTCTGATAGACCTAAGAAGAGCTGTTGATTGTTCAGCCTGCTCAGCTTTTCCTTGTTGTTAGGACGGAGCGACACCTGAACCTCCTTCCAGTCTCGAAGCCACACCCAAATCCAGAAGTCCCCTCCACTATTTTTTGAAAACTAAAAAACATTTATTTTAGGTAAAAACCACTCACTGTTTCCTGTTGTTTACAGGCATACTTTAACAAATAAGTTAAAAACAATCAGAAGTGTAACTGCCTAAATGTGGGACAAGAGATAAAAGCCCAATGAAGAAGGCAACCACCTGATAGCCTTGTCTTATCTACGGAAGTGAAACCGCTGTCTCCACTAAAAAATTCCAAATAACTAATTTTCAGTCAATAATGATAGGGAAAACTGCTTCTGTACAATAGTTGAGCACAATTTCCACAGGGAAAAATTATTTATTTGAATGTGACAATACGGGGGAAGTAATAGCAGCAACAGACTAGTGACCTTTACATATAAAAATAATAATTTAATGGAAACAGAAGAGGAAACCACATTACAAAGAAGAGAAAGTATCTGTATCAAATATTTCAATAGAATTTATCTTTTTCTTTTACTTCCTATAATAACCACATCAAAAAGTTAACCCTTCTGAAATAATCAATTACATCTATACATGTTAAAATAAATACAATTCAGAAAATTTTCACAACAATAAAACTTAGCCAAAATCAGGAGGAAGAAGCAATTTTCTTACATCTGAAACCTTGGACAATTCTCTTAAAACGTAATTGGGAGGAAAAAGAAAGCAAAAAGTATTTTTTCCTTTATTTTTAAAATTCAGCTATAAAGGGCACTTTAAAACTGTGCGTCTATGACAATCTCTTCAGCATTTATATCAATATGTTAACAAGACTGCCATGTCTTTTTAAATGTGTGTTGCAAAATGTCTCCCTCTGGCACCCAAGCTTTCTTTCCCACATCTGAATTACTCTGAAATCCTTCCAGGTGGGAACAGAGAGCATCAGTACAGTTTTCTTACTGAATTATGAAATAAAATACGATGAAATGAGATACAATAAAACAAAATATGAAATGAAACAAATACAGATTGTCAACCTTCCTACCACTAGATTACAATCCCCCCCCCACTCCTTCCCCTGGAAACCAGGAGCCCTTTAAGCCTCGCCTCAGGGGGCTCCAAGGAAGCTTAGCCCACCTTCCTTCCTCCTGCAGGTCCTAGGAAGGATCCAGCAGGTGGGCACAAGAAGTCAGCAGGAAGCAGACATGGAAAGGGCTCCAGCAGGGCATCTGAAGTGGTTAAAGCAGTTTCTTAAAATCCCTCATGGTCTACTCCAGCACACCAAGACAAACATCTCACATGAGAAGCAGCACAACGGCCTGGAGGGTCTCGTCAGAGTTCAGTCAGAATCCTGGCACCAAAGCAACTCTGACCAAGTTAAAGTCTCAGGGTTCCCATCTCTAATGTGGGAATTCTTATGCCCTTGGGATTGCTGTGGAATCGCACGAAGTACTTCTATGAAAGCAGGAAAAGACTCTGTTCATGGGAGAGAGAACTGACATGGCTAAGTGCTCTGGTCAAGCACAGTAACAGCACAATTTTGCACCTCGAGAGAAGGTACCGTGTTTGATTCCTCTTTAAATACCTAGTAAAATGGATGTGGTTGAAGTGTTCAGTGAAGTTGTACACAGGACTGCACCTGCTTTCTCTTTATCTTCAAAACTCACTCTGGCAGACAACAGATCTCTTAATCTCTTAAGAATTAAGAGATTTCAGGAACCTGACTTTAATTACACACATTTCAGTTTATCTCCAATCACACTCCCTTCTCTGCTGTTCAAAAAGCAAGGTTGTGGATTCACATCCAACATTTACTACTTATATATATCAGACTCTGTATAAATGCTTCATATGCATTATATCATGCAAAAACCATCATGGATAATCCTATCAACTTATCAACATGTTTATTAAGATTATACAAGCTTAATATGAAAATGGTATACAGGAAACATCACCATCAAGGAGAAACAATTGAGGAATATCCACCTATGCCCCACTCACCATTAGGAACGGGATATTTAACTTTAAGTAGAACAGTTTAAAATGCAGAAATTTTCCCTCTTCTTTCCTTTAATGAAAGTCTAACTCTTCTAACATACTGAGATTTTAGTTTTCCTAAGAATAAATCCAGGGTTACAGACATAAAATCATACGCACTGTTCTTTGAGGGGGTGTAAAGCACAGTTAAAGCTGATTTTGGAATCTAACCACCTATGTAAGACGTGACTTCTTCACACTCTTAAGACTGGCAGGTACAGCTCCCTATCATCAAGGTCATGCCCCATGGTCTGCCATCAAATGTAATGCACAATTCTGTTCGGAGATATCTATTCAAATTTATGTCTTACTATCATGAGCCCCGATACTGGAGTGGAGCACGCTATCTCCATTGAGACAAAAAATAGAATTTTACTCAACAGCAGCAAAGAATTATTAAGAAAAGCCATAAACTGAAGGAAAACCCCTCTGTGGTTACAAACTCTAGACGCTGAAAGGGCATATTAATAGAACAATAACTTATCGTTGCCGAGTACAACAGAAAGCCATTAAAATCAGGGAATCTATGATAGGGGAATTCCTTATATGTACAACCACATAACAAGTAAATTTTAATTTTTTCAACAAATTTCAAGAAGCTGCAGCAGACACACAACTAATAAAGACACAATCCAACTTAACTACCTTCTGGAGAAGGAAAAGATACGTAGGCATAGACCTGCCTTCAAGTGCTTTACTAAGCTGGGAGGGAACCTAAGCAACTGAAGACTCCCAAGGGTCCCAGGCTGCTTATTATGATTTGAATTTCCTTCAAATAATGATTTCCAAGTCTTAGGAAGCGGGCCACTGGTCTCATGACAGATAAATTCCAACATCACAGAATGAAAACACCGTAGAGCTCCTCAGAGTTCACAGTACTAAGTGGCATTCTTTTGGTGAATATTATGGCGATCTTATCTATACACTGTATTTGCATTACATCCCTACAGATTATCATAGTGCCTAATAGAAAATCCTGCACCCTAGGGGCACCAAAAAACTGACGTTCTAAAGGCGCCATAAGGAACTTCAGAGCCGTGTATGAATAACACGGCTTCCCAAGAAAAAACAAAAGGTTAAACCAATAATTTCCAAACTATTTTTAAGTACTCATTAGTATTCTGATAGACCTGAAAATGGGGGGAGGGGGAGGGGGAAAGGGGAGAGGGAGGGGGAAGGGGGAGAGGAAAAGGGGGATGGGGAAGGGGGATGGGGAAGGGGGAGGGGCACCAATCAAGGATCCTTTACCCTTTAAGCCAGGATCAAGGAGACTACTATTGGGCTTCCCTGGTGGCGCAGTGGTTGAGAGTCCACCTGCCGAAGCAAGGGACACGGGTTCGTACTCCGGTCCGGGAAGGTCCCACGTGCCGCGGAGCGGCTGGGCCCGTGAGCCAAGGCCGCCGAGCCTGCGCGTCCGGAGCCTGTGCTCCGCAACGGGAGAAGCCACAACAGTGAGAGGCCCACGTACCGCAAAAAAAAAGAAAGAGTACTACTTTTGCAAAATCTTTACTCAGACCATGGAAGAGGAAAATTACTTCAAGAGTGTATAAGTTGTACAGACTTTTAAAGTAATTTAGAACCTGCTATATAATCTACAGCAATTGTTATACTGCCAAATGAATAAAACAACATACTGGTACAGCATTTTACTTTTGAAAAGTAAAATGAGCTACCCTCCCTCACCCCCAATCCCTGACAACCCCTGATCTATTTTCTATAAGTTTTACCCTTCTAGAAGTCCATATAATTGGAATCATATATCATGGAGTCTTTTGTGTATGGATTCCTCACTAAGCATAACGTTTTTAAGATCAATCCACATTACTGACTGTATCACTAGTTTGTTTCTTTATATTGCAAAGTTTTATTTCATTGTATGGATGTACCATAGTATGTTTATGCATTTATCAACTGATGGACATTTGGATTGTTTCCAGTGTTTGGCTATTATGAATTAAAGCTGCTATTAACATTCTAGTACAAATTTTTTCTTATTCTAAATAAGAGTCCTTATCAGATATAATATTTTCTGCAGTTTATTATTTTCTCTTTCATTTTAAAAATGTCCTTTTTTTTTAAGGGAATTCCTTTATTTTTATTATTTATTTATTTATTTATTTTTGGCTGTGTTGGGTCTTTGTTTCTGTGCGAGGGCTTTCTCTAGTTGCGGCAAGCAGGGGCTGCTCTTCATTGCGGTACGCAGGCCTCTCACTATCGCGGCCTCTCTTGTTGCGGAGCACAGGCTCCAGATGCGCAGGCTCAGCAGTTGTGGCTCACGGGCCTAGTCGCTCCGCGGCATGTGGGATCTTCCCAGACCAGGGTTCAAACCCGTGTCCCTTGCATTGGCAGGCAGATTCTCAACCACTGTGCCACCAGGGAAGCCCCTAACAGTGTCTTTTGAAAAGCAAAAGTTTTTAATTTTTATGAAGTTCATTTTCTCAATTCTATCTTTATGGATTGTGCTTTTGTATCCTATCCAAGAGATCTTTGCCTAACTCAAGATCTCAGCAACTTTTATTACTCCTTTCAAGTTAATTTTCAAGCACAGTATGAGTTAAAGGTCGAGGAATATTCTGTCGTTGTATAAAAGATTATCCTCTCCCTATTGAATTTACCTTGGCAATTCTGTTAAAAATCAGCTGACCTTATATGTGACTCTATTTCTTCACTATTGTGTTCCGTTGATCTATGTCTCTCCTTAGACCAATACCACTGTCTTGATTACAGTAGTTTTATATATATATTTTTTAATTTATTTATTTATTTTTGGCTGTGTTGGGTCTTCGTTGCTGCGTGCGGGCTTTCTCTAGTTGTGGCGAGCGGGGGCAACTCTTCGTTGAGGTGTGCGGGCTTCTCACTGCAGTGGCTTCTCTTGTTGCGGAGCACGGGCTCTAGGTGCGCGGGCTTCAGTAGTTGTGGCATGTGAGTTCAGTAGTTGTGGCTCACGGGCTCTAGAGCGCAGGCTCAGTAGTTGTGGCACAGGGGCTTAGTTGCTCCACGGCATGTGGGATCTTCCCGGACCAGGGCTCGAACCCATGTCCCCTGCATTGGCAGGCAGATTCTTACCAACTGTGCCACCACGGAAGCCCAGTAGCTTTATTAATTGTTGAAGACAGGTTGTGTAAGAAACCCAGTGTTCTTTTGCTTTTTCAAAATTGTTCAGATTTGGGGGTCTCCTTTGCATTTCATTATAAATTTTAGAATCAACTTATCAATTTCTACCAAAAAAACCTTCTAAGATTTTTACTGGGATCATATTGAATCTACAGATTAATGTGGAGAGAACTAAAATCTTAAAAAGATTGTGTCTTCTAATCCACAAACATGGTACATCTCTCCATTTCTTTAGGTATTCTTTAATTTCTCTCAGCAATCTGTGGTAGTTTTCAGCATACAAGTCTTGCATATATTTTGTTAAATTTATCACTAAGTTTTCATATTTTTTTACAATTGCAAATGGTAAGTTTTATTTCAACTTACCAACTGTTTGTTGCTGGTATATAGAAATAGTTAATTTTTCTATAATCACCTTGATTCCTGCAACCTTGAAAACTCAATTACTGGTTCTAATACCTTTTTTATAAATTTCTAAGGATTTTCTACATAAATGGTCATGTTGCAAAGAGTTCGTTAAATGACTCTTGTGTGCATATGAGATTTTAAGAATAATTTCTGTGAGAATGGCTAATTTAAACTGTACTCACTTCACCACCCTATGCCCTCTTAAGTACATCCAGAGCAGTACCTATTATAAAAATCTAGGTTCAATATACAACTTTATCACAAATTCACTTGTGGTAAGCAGAATAATGGCCCCAAAGATGTCCAATACCTGGATCTGTAAATATGTCACCTTCCACGGCAAAAGAAACTTTGCAGGAATAATTAAGGACACTGGTGTTCTCCTGAATTATCTAGGTAAAGTCAATGTAATCACAGCAATGACGGAAGCAGAGAGGCAGAGAGAAAGGATCTGAAGATGACACCCTGAAGATGGAGGAAAGGCGTGAGGAGGCAAACATCTCAGGTAGCCTCTAGAAGCTGGAAAAGATAGGAAAACAGATTCTCCCCTACAGCCTCCAGAAGAAACACCTTTAATTTTAGCTCAGTAAGACTCTTTCTGGACTCTAACCTCCAGAACTATAAGATGATAACTTTGTGTTGCTTTAAGTCACTAAGTTTGTGATAATTTGTAATATCAGCAACAGGAAATTAATATACCAGGAATGATCATTTCACTTCAATAAACACACTTCTGCTAGTTTTTTGGCACCGTGCACCATCACCACCCTACACTAAAAGCAACTTTCAAGAGTAGAAATGCATGAACTAAAAAAAAATCTAGACCGTATTACTCAACCAAAAAAAGAATGAAATATTGCCACTTGCAGCAACATGGATGGACCTAGAGATTACACTTAGTGAAGTGAGTCAGACAAGGACAAATATATAACATCACTTATATGGGGAATCTGAAAAATAAAAAACACAAATTGGGAATTTCCTGGTGGTCCAGTGGTTAGGACTCGCGCTTTCAGTGCCGAGGACACAGTTTCAATCCCTGGTTGGGGAACTAAGATCCAACAAGCTGTGCGGTGCGGCCAAAAAATAATAACTAAAAAATAAAAAGTAGCACAAATGAATCTATATAAAAAACAGACTCAGAAACACAGAAAACAAGCATATGGTCACTAAAGGGTGGGGGAGGGACAAGTTCGAATTATGGGATTAACAGATGCAAACCACTTTATATAAAATGGATAAAAAACAAGGATTTACTGTATAGCACAAGAATTAAATTCAACACCTTGTAATAACCTATAATGGAAAATAATCTGAAAAAATATACATATGTATAACTGAATCACTCTGCTGTACACCTGAAACTAATACAATACTGTAAATCAACTATACTTCAATTTTTTAAGAAAAAGTCCAGACTAAACCACAATTTTTTATAGATTTTCTTATATTGGAAGATAAAGCTATCCTAAATACGATCTGCTACACAATTTTAAAAATTCCTTTTATTTTCTTTTTAAGTTTGAGTTCAAGATGATCATTGGTCCTTGAAACGCACTCTTTACAAAAGATCAACGGCAGACATCTGAAGGTCTGTTATCAATCACTCTTAGAAGCAATCACTTGGATCTCTTATAAAACGAAGACCAAAAGCTGTTGGGGAGAGGAGGATGTCGAAGAGAATAGAAGATTACTAGAAAGCTTATAATTCTCTCCCCTCTGGACCCTCAGAGTCCTCACGTTTACCACTCAAAATACATGTGAACAAGAAATTAGCACATATTTCCAACAGCACCTCATCTAAAGCTCTGTTTCAAGTAAAATATTTTCAAAAAAATCATTTCTATATGATACTATAGCTAAATGCCATTCAGAGTTAACAAAACTCCACCTAACACCTTAGGCAAAAAATACTGACGTTGATAAATGTACACAAGTAATTGAAAATGTAATATACCTATAGGTTTTTTCTTTAAAATGATGAATGAAACCATGTCTTGGCTTTAGTAATTGACTGGAAGAGGGGGTATTTCTTTGATTTTACTCTACTCCAAGAAAGCATTAAAATGAAAACATTCCACAAAACAGGACCTCTCAACCAGTGAAGAATATTCCTGTTAGTTACATGATATGCCTTGAGATAATTAAAACTAATACCAAGTAAATTTGCTCAGCAAGACCTAAGTCATCATTGAAAAGTTTTTAAACAGTATAAAGGTTTGATCATGATCCAAAGTTCAATAAGACCCCAAACTATTTCATGCCCTCAATAATAATTATACACCCTCAAAAATAGAATTTTTTAAAATTAACAATAATAGTAAATACTGACATAGAAGTGACCACAAGTAGGGAATTCAGGAAATAACACAGACCATGGGGGAGATGAAATAAATCTTTGCAGTAAGGCTCAACAAGGACAGGTTCACCAAGCAAGTTAGAGGCAAAGCTTGTTAAGACTCACACCCGGCTTTACTAAACACTGTCCACATTTGCATACATTTGGCAATAATCTCTCTGAGAAATACCTTAAGTCAGCTTGAAGGTGGTAATCTCTTCCCCAAATTAACCTCTTCTATCAAGAATTTCAACTACAAAAGCATATGTTTTCTTTCAAGCAGGGAACATGCAGTTAACAACATACACTCTGGAGCTAGATCTCCTGGGTTCAAAATCTTGACTCTACAGTCCAGATTCCCACCTCTATCTCATCCCAGTAAAGTCGGAATTTCCCCTAACGCTCACACCTGCTCCTCTGGGCTGCACCCCCAGGCTGGGCTCTAGACCAAACTGAGATAAGCTGAGACGACATGGTCTCTTAACATACTGGAGGAAAATACACACTATCAACTATGTTGGGAGGTTCCCAAGACCACCCTCAGGTTTGGTAATTCACTAAGAGGACTCACAAGACTCTACGTACAGTACAGTTGTATTCGTGGCTGTGATTTATTACAGCAGAAGGCCACCAAGCGTGCTGGCAAAAGGAAAAGGTACAAGGAGCGAAGTCGCGGAGAAATCGGGCACAGACGTGCAGGTGTCCCCTTCCAGTGGAGCTGCACTGAATATGCTTCTCAGCAATGAGTTCTCACAACAGGTGTGAAGTGTCACCAACCAGGGAAGCTCACTAGAGACTCCATGCCAAGGGGTTTTGCCCAGGGGCTTGTCTACCACACATGCCATTTCCAGACTCCCAAAAGGAAGGCAGGTGTTCAGCATGAATCACACTATTTGTATGAAGAGTTTAGCCACAGTGACTGGCTCATCACTTAGGGCGGTGAGACCCTTCCCAAATCCAAACCCCACCCCCACCCCCTGGCCCGATGCCAGCCAGGGGCCGACCTTGCAATCAGTCCTGCTTCCAACAGACCAACAGATCCTTTAAAATGGACCTCATCTACCTGCTCCTTGATTCATTCCCAGCTCCTAGAAAAGTGCTTGAAATACATGGTAGCCACCAAAAAAATTTTAATGAAAAAATTCCTGGGACTTCCCTGGCAGTCCAATGATTAGGACTCCACGCTTCCACTGCAGGGGGCACGGGTTTGATCCTTGTTCAGAGAACTAAGACCCCACATGCTACACGGTGCAGCCAAAAAAAAAAATCTTCCTGGCTCTACCACTTCCGAGCTGTATGGCCTTGGGAAAGTTACTTAAGTTCTGTGTGCCTCAGTTTCCTCATTTGTAAGACAGAATAATATTACCTACCTCAAAAGATTGTTTTGCGGATTTATTATACATGTTAATTAACACGTGTAAAATATATGATCACACCAGTGCCTGGCAAGAAGGAAGCACTATATAATTTATTTGTATATATGTAATATTATTTGCTTTTTTTATTTGAACTTCCAACCTTACAGTTTTACCTTCTCCAAGTCACAGTGAGTTCTCCCCATATTACATTTTTAATGAACTTATAATCTACAAATAGATTAGTATTTAACTGATCATTGTTTCGTATCTATTGAGATCCCTAACTACTTTGTGTGCCACATGCAAAACTTTTTAGCACGCTTGACAGTACCTGACATGATGCTTAATCTTTGCAGTGACCAGAAAATACTGACTTACCAACAAAATTTAAGTCTGTTAAATCAACTCTTTAAAGTGGTCAGAATGTAAGGCAGGCAACACTTTCGATAATAACTACAACTTAAACAAAATGGCCTCCAAGTTTCTTTGATCTTTTCCTATTGAGAAATGGAGAGAAAAATGAGTTGATTCTATCCAGGGAAAACACTAGCAGTAGCAGCAGCAGCAGGAGGAAAAGGCTTGAGTTTATAATGTAGTCAGTATATAATTACAATATCAAATATCTGACTTTGCCTTATAGAAAGCATGCGTTCAAGTCTGTACAGGTCAGTAAGGGCAATATACGTATCTTGTACAGCAAGAATTAAGGAGATGTAAATTTACTTAATTAATGAAATCTAGTAGTGAAAGAACATTTTAATCTTAAAAAAAGACAAAGAAGTAGTATTGGGAGGAAAAAAGCAGGGGACCACATGCAGCCAAAGTTATAAACTGATGAGTCAGAGAGACCCGTGGTTCCCATCGCAGCTCCAACACCAGAACTCTGCACATAATCATCAGGGAAAACCTCGGGATCCACAGAATTATACAAACGGACCCGTAAGACTTAAGTTCCCCTAGCATTCTGGGGGAACTTTTAGCTTGGCAGGTCTCTTTAGATGAATTATAATCACAGACTTCTGTTTACATGAATTTATCCTACAAGCATCAACATCATCATAAACACCTCAAGGTGAACTTTACTTTTTAATAAGAATTACTTTTTTTTTTTTTTTTTTGCGGTACGCGGGCCTCTCACTGTCGTGGCCTCTACCGTTGCGGAGCACAGCCTCCGGACGCACAGGCTCAGCGGCCATGGCTCACGGGCCCAGCCGCTCCGCGACACGTGGGATCCTTCCGGACCGGGGTACGAACCCATGTCCCCTGCATCGGCAGGCGGACTCTCAACCACTGCGCCACCAGGGAAGCCCTGAAAATTACTTTAAAATAGGTTTATATAAGAACTCTTAAGTATCAAACACTTAATGAAAAATGTTCCCCGTCCTCAGCTACCCACAGTGGACTCTAGGACTGGGCCTCACAATCTCCATTTCACGTTTCTAATTTGTGAAGAGGCTAGAAAGCTAAAAGGCTCCCTTGAAGGCAAGGGACTGGATATCAATGAGGTCGGCCAGTGGCCTGCACGTGGAAGGCACAAGCGCAGCAGAGGCCATCTTTCTACAGTCAGGGCAACCGACAAAAACATCCAACAGACACTAGCCGCAGCAGCCTCAGTCCTGGTTCTCCGATCAGTTCGGGGGGGAGAAGCAGCAGGGCAGCGGTGGCAGGGGCAACAGCGTGTGCCCTTGAAACCAGAAGTCCAGTAGTGGCTCCCTGACTTTTGTTCCTCCAGCCCTTTCAACGATGCTGTGAGCGGCCTATTCCTTAATAGAAATTATATGACAGCTACGGTGGTTCTGTTTCCTGCCCTGTGGTCTGACTTACGGTACATTCACATTAAGAGAGTTCAGGTCCTCTTACACTCTTGCCGGGACCACTGTTACAACCAGGTGACTTGCCAGCCAACTCTCACCACTCCAGCTCTTCCTCTGACCTGCCACCACCAAAGCTGAGCATACTTAAAAACACTTTACCTAAAAAAGGGTTGTACGGAAACCTCTCATGTTGTTTTATATACCTGACTGTGCCCTTTAATTCCTTCTCCACCTGGTAGATGAAGTCCCACCCACGTTCAGAGCCGGATCAAAGGAGACTGCTTCTGGGAGTCTTTCCCAACGGGTTGGTCTTCATGCCCAAATGTGCACTCACGTCCGCACACCTGCCGCCTGCCCTCAGCTCCGTGCTCATTCACATCCACTCTTTCAAATGATATTTACTGAGTCGCATGAACTCATATGTCACCCACTGTGCCAAGGGCTGGGCCTACAAGGCAAAACAAGACAGACGAGGTCTCTTCCCTCTTAAGCTATAACCCAACCCCTGATTTCCCAATAACTACCCAAATAATGTTTAATTACAATTGTGCTAAGTGTAATAAAGGACTCAGGGTGCGTCTCACATGTATAAGCGGAAGCCTTGGCTAACCTGGGAAGATCAAGGAGAATCCTTTCCCTTAAAGATACACTTAAGCAGAAACTGGAAGATAGGTAAACTGACCAGGTAAAAACTTGTTAGAGAGCTTCCTAGGCAGAAGAAACATCATATGCAAAGGCCCTGAGACAGCATTCTAGGAGCTGCGAAGACAACCAAGGCACAAAAGTCAGGGTGCAAGGAGAAGAGCAGCCCAAAGTAAGTGGCGAGGGCGGCACTCATCACAACCACTATTCTAACACTGGGCACACTGGTTTGGAATTATTCATGCACAAAAATGCAGCCCCTATTAAACAAGCTCCTTCAGGTCTTAGGAACATGTTCAGTCCTCTAATCCAGTACAGCACACAGCAGTGTGTCCTCAAGTCAAGATGTCTGGAGTGAAGAAATGAGTGGGTGATCTGGGCCAAGAGCTTAACCTCTCCACACCAGGCAGTCTCTAGGGTTCAAACACCTTCTGCTTCTGACCCCCCAAAACTTAGACACATTTTCATGCCAACCCGTACGTGCTCAGAATCACAGCTAGCATTAACCACAAACGAAACTTTAAACACTGAAAAGTAAACTTTTAAGTCGCCAAGGGTCTGGCTCCAAATCCTCACGGCTCCGTGAAGCGCCACCAACCGGCAAGCAACAGAACTGCTTTCAAACTCCCACGGAGCCCCAAAGGAGGCCAGGGAGAGGACAGGCGGTACCATCTACCTGTCCTATTCTCCAGTCTCTCAACAGATTTGCTAAGAGTAGGACCAAGAGCAGGAAACTGGCACCTATGCCATCCTTTTCTCCTTCCTTACCTCCCAAACACTATCAAATGGGGAAGCACACACTGGTGACTCAGTAAGAAAATTCCACAACCCAAATGACAGACTTCTGCTGGTTAGTAAAAGGCAACTGAATAGGGCGATCTCTAGCCCTAAACTTTAGCTCTGGTACAAAGAGCAGTGGAGGAGGCATTCTTTTTAAGAAAGAAAATTGAATTAACTAGGAAGTAGCTTCAAAGTATATGAAAAGCTTGATATAGTTTATTAGGCAGTGAGGAGAGCATCAATTCATATATACAATATGGAACTGCTTTATAATAACTGAGCTGTAAAATAAGACCTTTAGCATGTCTTTTAAAAGTACATATATGGGCTTCCCTGGTGGCGCAGTGGTTGAGAGTCCGCCTGCCAATGCAGGGGACGCGGATTCGTGCCCCAGTCCGGGAAGATCCCACAGGCTGTGGAGCGGCTGGGCCCGTGAGCCGTGGCCGCTGAGCCTGCGCGTCCGGAGCCTGTGCTCCGCCAACGGGAGAGGCCACAACGGTGAGAGGCCTGCGTACCGCAAAAAAAAAAAAAACCAATAGTACATATAATCAGAATTCCACTACCTACATTTACTGTGTCACCTGGCATACATAACAATGGATCCAAAATCATGTAATAAGCCAAGAATTCCACTAAGAGAGCTCCCTAATGGAGCTGGATCATACCAAAGACTCAAAAACTTTACAAAATATATTTACTCATAGCAACTGCCCAATCATGTCATTTTTTTCAATTATGACAACTATGAAATCAAGTCTCATTCAACCAACAAGTGGTTTGAACTGTAATTTGTTTTCCCCTGAAGGATTAAGATAAAACAGTGAAATAATTTAGATCATTTTAACACTATTCTAGATTTATCAGCAACAGGAAAAAGTGGTGACCTTTCTAAATCATGACTGTGGTGGTCACGCCTTTCACAGCACATCCTTGAGCACTTGGTACTACTCTCTTCTCTCCCACCTTCTCCACTTCTCAAACACAAACAAACCCACAAAAAGAAGACCAAACAAAACTAAATAAAAAAGACACCTATTCAATACATATCTGCTGACCTCAGTGGCAATCCAACTAGTGAGCAAAACTAACGCTCCCTATGCCTCCAGTCAGAAGAAGTAACGTTTTGGTCCTAATTTGAGAAGTACCTGATTCTCCTTCTCCCACCCCAAAAAGAGTAAATGGAAATGTCAACATGTGGTAAATAATGGCTTTTTTTAAACCTATAAATTATTTTAGGAAGCATTAGTGAAAATCTGATTTTACAAAATACCTTTTGGCGGAAAGAAACTCGAACAAAAATTATTTTTGAATGATTTCTATACATAAAGGAAAGTAACTGCTGAAACTTATTCAACTTTTAATGAAGAGATGTAATGCTTACTAGCATCTCTATCTAACTATGCTACTTATTACTCAAAATGCATACTATAAAACCTCAGCTCCTTCCTTTTTCGGGCCTTTCAAAGGCCCATTTTCCAGGGTTTTACTAGTGCAGTGGTAAGTGAGCAACTGAGCCTCAGTACCGAACAGTATTCCCCAAAAACCACACACATAATCAATATCAGATAAACAAATATTAGTGCAATAGTCAGGCGTTTCCAACTCATCACCTGAAAGGTAAATATAAGGTTGGTCCAATCGACCTACTATGATATTGAAAAGTGCTCATCAAATGGTCCAGTTGCAGTCTGGCCACGGGACCTCCCAGTAGCCCAGGAGCTGTAGTAGAGGAACCTGCCGATGCTGTGTGGCTGTCTCATCAAACATTACCTGCCCACTGAGACGTGACTTATTTGTACACTATCGAGGAAGAACAGGAAAGCTTCAGGAAAGGTCTAGGCCAAACAGTGCAGAAATATTAAATGACGTTCCCAAAGGCTGACTGCTGCTCTGGAGAACCCCCGATCTATCACCAAACCAACCAAACCTACATATAAGCAAGATTTTACTGCCAAGCCGTAGGACAGGTTTGTTTTTAAAAAACTCTGATTACTTATAAGACATTAAATATACATCACATCTCCAAAGCCAAAACATACAGGCTAAAAATAGCGCCTCTATTTCAAAGGCTGAGGCAAAAGCCCTCCAACTGAACAAACTAAAATTAGGTTCTTCTCGTCTCTGGATCTTGAAACTGCACCTGCAACGTTTAAGGGGCATACAAACCAGTGTCCACATATATACTCCCCCCAGCTAGGTGGTCGGAGAGAATCGAATTAAAGGCTTCAGGAACAGAAGCCCAGCGTCCAAGAGACTCACATAATGAAATTCCTCCTGGTTCCGGCTAAAAACCAGACTAGCACACTACGGATGAATTCCGACCCTCATCGCCCGCCCCGGCTGCCGTACTCGGTGCGCTCCGACCACCGCACCGTCAGCCCTGCCCCGGGCGCCCAGCGCCGCAGCCCGAGCTCAGGACGCGGCCCGCCCGGCGGCCCCACCCGCGGAGGCGCCTGCCCGGCCGCCCGCTCCGGCCGTGCCCGGGACGCCGGGGCGTCGCTGAGGGGCCCCGACCCCGCCCCGAAGGCCACGCCGCGCTACCTTTAGCCTCGCAGTCGGCGCAGTACTTGTTGTCTTCCTCCCTCAGCAGCTTGGACAGGATGAGCTGGTGCTGCTCGTTCAGCTTCTGCGCCTTCTCCCGGCACGAGCGAGTCGCCATCGCGGCGGCGGGGCGGACGCGGGTGCGGGCCGCGCAGCTGGACACGCCGGGCGCCGCCGGGGCCGCGAGAACTCGGCCGTGAAGCGGCGGCGGCGGCTGGAACAGGAGGAGGGGCGGCAGCAGCGGCGACAGCGCCAACGTTAACCCGCCTCCTCACCCGGCCGGCTCCGCACCCACAGCCGAGCCGGCGAGGGGGAGGAGTCGGGGCCGAGGCTTCCGGGCGGCGCCGCCGGAAGGAAGGAACGGGCGCCGGCGCTCTGCGCATGCGCCGGGCCTCCCGGGAAACGGGCCAGACGGGTGCTTTAGTTCCGGGCCTGCGCCCACGTTGTTCCGGGAAGACGCGGCGCGCTGCCCGCGATGGGCTTCCCCGCTTTGCAGATACGGTTATCGCTGGGGGCCTCGGGTCCGACCCGCTAAAGGAAGACCTTTCCATGTGCTTCCTTGCCTCTGCTCTTGCGGCACGACATTGGAAAGGCAGAAATAATAAGTGATCGGGTGGATTCTTTCATGCATTCAACGTTTCTTCACGGGCACTTTGGAAACAGGCACCGGCCTAGAAGCTAGAGACCCGCATGGAATCAAATAGACAAAACCGCCTCTTACATTGTAGGGGATGTGACGTGTATTGAGGGCCAGCGTTGATTGATGATTATTCTGTGCCGCGAACTGTTAAGTCGTCTAATCCTTTTAACAGCCCTCTTGATAGTGTTTTCCTCGTGGTGCAGACGAGGACCGTGAGGCCCGGAGGAGTGAGGGTACGTGGCCAGGTTACGAGCTGCTGCTTGCAGGAGCTGAGGTTCAGACCCAAAGCAGTAAGGCCTTCCTCCCACAAGGAGGGGAGGGAGCGTGGCCGTGGAACCAAAGGCCCTGGGCCGTGTCGCTTTAAGGAGAAGCTGGATCAACAGTGACCTTTAGTGCAAGAAGAAGAACACTAGGGAAAGAAGACACTCTTGATTGGAGTCCAGAGCTGCCCAGTTCAGGCCCGTGAGATATGAACCCTGGGTGAGGGAGGGTGAATGTTTTGGCATGTTGTGGCTTATTAGCAATTTCTAACATGGGGCTTATGGAATCAGAATAAACATGGGTCTTGCCTGTGGTGAGGCAGATGCTAAGAAAGGCCCTGGGCAGGAATCTGTGCATCATAGGGCCAATTCCTAGCCCAGGCACTGCAGAAAGCTGACACCGCCCCCCCACCCCACGCCCCAGTGCTCACCTAGCCCCATTTCTGACACAGAAAAATGTTTGTGGAATTACACTGAATGGTGATGGCAGTGCAGATGCCGAGTAAATGAACAAATTACAGCTTAAACTGCATGGCTCTAACAAATAGTAACTAGGAGGACATCAGGGTGAGTGCCAATAAACAGAAAAACACTCATGTGGGAGGTGGAAGTTAGGAGCCATGTCTTGAAGGCTGGCTTGATTTAGAAGGGGGCCAGGAAGGGAGATTCTGTGCAAGACCAGCAGGCGTAGAAACACGAAGACTTCAAGTAGCTTTTTGGAAAACAGATGCAAGGACAGGGTGCTACTTAGGATAAGTGAGAGACAAGGCTGGCTAAGTCAGGTGCAGCAGGATTGAAGGAGGCTTACCACACCAGACAAAGCAGTCTGGCCTCGATGCAGTTCACAATAGAAAACCTATAGATACTTCAACTAGGAGAGTAGCATGGAGAAAAAGGGGGAGGGTGTTTTGGAAAAGTCAGTCCCGCAGTAACCAGTTAAACATTATTTTTTAGTGTCTTTTCCCCCAGAAAATTCTCCCACTGCAAGGATTCAGAAAAGAAAGAAGAAGATAAAAAAGACAGGCTTACCACCAAGAAATGATCTACATGATGGATTGAAGGGGTACAGAAATGTCTAATAGAAATATGATGCATGCCACATATGTACTTTCAAATATTCTAGTAGCCACTTTAAAGATAGAAAAAGGAACAGGTGACATTAATTTTAATAGTACATTTTATTTATTCCAGTGTATCCAAAATACTATCATTTCAACATGTGAGTAATTTAAAAAATTATTAGTGAGATATTTTTACATTCTCTTTTTCATATTGTCTTCAAAATCCAGTGTGTATTCTACACTTACAGCTCCTTTCACCTTGGACTAGCTGTACTTCAGGGTTTCAGTGGCCACATGTGGCTGGTGGCTATATGATTGAACAGCCCTGCTCTAGCTGGTGAGCCCAGAGGCACGAAAAATCTAACTTCAGGTTGATTGCATTTTACAGATGTAGTAAGAAGAACAGAAAAGAAAAGAAGAGACTGGTACCAAAAACAACTTTGCGTTCACATATCAACATTTATTAAACAACTTTTATTCAGTTCTCTGACCATGAGATGCTTACAGTCTATCTAGGGTGAGAGACAAACATGTGAATAGAAGAAGGAAGAGCGACATTGTAGTCTGCAGCAAATCTAAAGTGCCCTGGGAGCCAAAGGAGCAGAACAGCAGTAGAGGAATTGGAAGAATTGGGGAAGGCTTCACCAAGTACGTGATGCTTAAACTTGGTTTTAACAGATATAGGAAGTTTTCAAGTGAATAGGGGTAGAGAGGAGGAAAGGGGACAGTTCGAAACAAAATATATATGGAAAGTGCACCGTCTGTGCTGGAAGCAGTGGGCCTGGGAGGGACAGGAACCTAGCATGTGAATCAAGGTGAAGATGGGCCAGGAGGTTAAGAGCTTTGTAGCCAAACAACATAGTTGGAAATTTTCCCTCTGGGCTTACAGAGCCTCCAGAAGCATTTACACTGAGACCTGACTAACTTTGTTTTCTGTAATGACAGTGGCAAGCTAGATAACGTGGATGGGGGAAAATGTTATCAGGACAACAGATTGCAGACCGGGTTGCAAAAACAGTCCAAAGAAGATATGCTGAGCCTATTTTAAGCCAGTAGCATAGAGTTTGGGAGAGACAGAATAAAATGTTGCTTTAAAATTAGAAGCATCAAGATTTGGCAGCTGTTTGTAGGGGTCGAGAGGAAGCAGGTGAGAAAAACACTGAGGTTTCTAAGTCGGGAGACAGGTACACGGTAATGCCGTTAAGCCAGCTCAAAATAGAAAGGACGGCACAGATTTGGGGTCGGAGGAGAAAAGTTATTTGCTTGAGGGCGTGTTCAGTTTAAGGTGTCCCTAGGTCTAATGGGACTCCGCATAGCTACTTCTAGAGCTCTGTCTAAAGAGAATCTGGCGCTGGTCATTGGGCATCATCTGCATTGAAATGGTAGTAGGAGCCATAGGGTAGATGAGATTCCTTGGGAGAAAGAGTGTAGACAAAAGAGTCCCGGGACTTCCCTTGTGGCGCAGTGTTTAAGAATCTACCTGCCAGGGCTTCCCTGGTGGTGCAGTGGTTGAGAGTCCGCCTGCCAATGCAGGGGACGTGGGTTCGAGCCCTGGCCCAGGAGGATCCCACATGCCACGGAGCAACTACGCCCATGTGCCACAACTGCTGAACCTGTGCTCTGGAGCCCGTGAGCCACAACTACTGAGCCCGTGTGCCACAACTACTGAAGCCCGCACGCCTAGAGCCCGTGCCCCTCAACAGGGGAAGCCACCGCAATGAGAAGCCTGTGCACCACAACGAAGAGTGGCTCCCGCTCGCCGCAACTAGAGAAAGCCCGCGCGCAGCAACGAAGACCCAATGCAGCCAAAAATAAATAAATAAATAAATAAAATTTATTAAAAAAAAGAATCTACCTGCCAATGCAGGGGACACAGGTTCGATCCCACATGCCGCGGAGTAAGTAAGCCTGTGCGCCACAACTACTGAGCCTGCACTCTGGAGCCCGTGAGCCACAACTACTGAAGCCCGCACGCCTAGAGCCCGTGCTCTGCAACAAGAGAAGCCACCGCAATGAGAAGCCCGCGCACCGCAACAAAGAGTAGCCCCCGCTCGCTGCAACTGGAGAAAGCCCATGTGCAGCAACGAAGACCCAACACAGCCAAAAATAAATTTAAAAATAATAATAATTTTATTTTTAAAAAAAAGAGTCCCAAGGACAAAACGCTGGGGATGGCCAGCTAAATGAGTGGACAGAGAACGGTGAACCGTTGAAGAGAGAGGTGAAGTGCGGCCAGGAAGAGAACCAGAGGCCATGGGAGGAGGGGTTTCTGAGAAGTAAGGGTGCACACGAATGCCAGCTGCTCCGGAAAAGTCACTTATTTCAGTTTCAGGCAACACACACAGCATGCAGTCACAGGTCTGTACCGTTCACTGTTTTCCTGCATAACTGGCCGTTAGCCAGGAACAAGAGAAGACAAATGGTCTGCTGAGGCTCCCCAGGGGGCTTTGACTGCCTGGTGTTTCAACAAACTGTTGAGGTAGGGGTGGAGATGGTTAGAAGGGAAAAGAAAGGAGAAGAAGATGTAGGTACATGGGTAGGAAGCAGTGCTAGCGTGAACCGTGGAGGGTGCAGGAAGGGAGGTGTCCGAGCTGAGTGTGGGGGCAGCCGAGTGACCACAGGCTCCTTGGGGCCAGAGGTGATCAGGCGTTCTTAGGAGATGGACGTTGACAGCTGGAGAAGACAGTGTCTATGACAGCTCTCAGGGAGGAACAGAACTGGTACTGATGGCGTCTAGGACGTCACGGTGTCTGTGGATGCTTGGTGGCTGGGGAGTGAGGTTGAAGGATTGTTTCTGCAGATTCATAGAGAGGGGAGGTCCCTTTCAGCTCTAAAATTCTGTTTCCAGTTGGAGGAAAAAGATGCGGAACAATCTAGAGAGTCTGAACACAATGGAGCCAGTGTTCCACAGTAAAAGAGGGAAAGTGGCAGGGTGAGGAAGTGAATCTGGCTGGAGCGCCATGGGCAAGAGTGAGCCACGTGTGAGGTGCGGGTGGAGGCTCTGCTATGAGCTGTGAGGACGGGATGAGAGTAGTAAGAGCCGCTGGGCACTGATAATCCCCACACCAACCGTGGCAGTAAATCCTACCATCTCACTGTTCGTACTGGGAAGCATCAGCCAGGATGGGCGAATTCACGCCGAGCAATAAATAACCCCCAAATCCTAATGACTGCAAACAACATGGTGATGACACGTGTGACTCGGGTTGGTGGGAACTGTGCTTCTCACTCAGAGACCAGACGACTCTGTCATCTTTCAGGGAAAAGGCAAGACGGCGACTGTCTTACAGGCTTCTCCCCAGGAATGACATGTCTGCTCCCACTCTCAACTCACTGGCCAGCGCAAGCACGTGACCCCTCCTAATCCCAGGGGGACCAACAGTGCAAGCCTACCATGCACCTAGAAGGAAGAATGGAATTCTCACCGACCAGCCCAGAAAATGGGGCTCAGAGATGTTGAGTACTTTGTGGAAAGTTGCCTAGCTATTAAGTAGCATAACTGGCATGTGTGTTCCAGTCCTTTCTGGCATTAAGGCCCTGCTCTCTTCATAAGCTGTGCAACACACTCCCCTACCCGCCCCCCCAGGATGGAAACCAGTAGAACAAAGTTAGATCCAGCAACGATGAGAGTTAAAGAGAGGCCAAGTGTACTGAGGCCAGAGGAACACACACACACACGCACATGCACACGCACACACACGGCAATACATAAACACAACATAGACACCCACAAAGAGAGGAAAGACCACTTGGTGTATGGCAGAGAAAAGATACATGTATATATGTATACAAAATGAATATAGGGCAATAGAAATCAGAACCATAGTGGTCTGGGGAGGGAGCAGGGGTGGGGTGCACAGGTGGGGGTTTCTGGGGTGATGTAAATGTTTTGCATCTTAATCAGGGTGGTGGTGTAGTAGTTATATACACAGGTGTTGCCAACACTCATTCAACTATATCCCTAAGAGCTCTACATTTCATTACACATAAATTATATCTCAATAGAAAGACTATTGAAAAAAGGGTATTGGGGGACTTTATACCATACGGAGCATAATTTGGTTTCATTTGTTCCCATTATTCTTGATTCTGTGCTGAGAATTTCCCCCTCTCCTTCCTTGAAACTCTGCTCTCAGCACTTCTACTCTGAGGAACTAGCACAAAGGTCCTACCCTGGCTCGTGGCCAGAGCTACAGACCTTGAAAGCCACTCCTGAGGGGCTCAGAGAATTTTCCAGGGTCTCTTTTCCATCACCCTCTTCAAACCTTCCATCTCCTCTGGAGCCCTAGCTTCCAGCCAATCAGCTCCCACCCAGAATTTACATCTCGGCCTGGCCACTTTGCACTGGGAGCTCCTCTGACTGTTTGCTCGGCTCGTTAGATGCCCAAACAACCTTTCTTTCTCTCCATGGTGCTGCCTCTCGGGCATCTCCCTGTTCCCCGCCACCCCAGGTGCAGGTGTGGGCGAGCTGCCCTACCCTCTAGCCCAACCCAGACCCCCCAGACTCTGCAACCCAGCGGCCGTGGCTGGCTTCTCGGAAGAGGGGACCCTCCGTGGACTTCAGGCCTCTCCCACCAGCTGCATTCTACATCTCCAAGTGCCCACTGAACATGTCCCCTGGGAGAGCCTGGCTGCATGCAGAAATCCGCGTCTTCAAATTGGGGCCCTGCCTTCCGCCTTCCTGCCTCTGAACTGGCATCTCCATGAGCCCAGTCACCTGACTTCAGACCTCAGAGTCACCTTTGATCCATTCCAGGGAAAGGAAATGTCCAATGAATGACCTATGCACTTCATTTCTTCTTAAAAATGTCTCCCGTGATTCGGTTCATCAGCCCCTCGCACTCAGATGGGCCTCTTTGTTTCCATTCTTTCCCTGACCCTAATTCACCCAAGGCCATTTTCTTAGACTCTGCAGAGGTCACATCAAAGAGCAGGGTCATCAACTTTTCATCAGCTCCAGGCAGATAAAGTAGCCCGAAAGACCAAAAGTGCCCAAGGTACCAGCAGGTACATTGAGCATCCTTTCTTCCACCCATCCATTCATTATTCACTCATTCCACAGAACTATTTTGAGCATCAACTATACGCTAGCCACTAGAGACATATCCCCGAGTAAAAATGATACGCTTTCTCTTCTTAAGTACCTCACAGTCTAGTGGAGAGGACAGACAATAATCAAATAATGACACAAATAATGCTATGAAGGAAAGGAGCATAGTGCCATGAGGGCATGAAAAAGGGAGATTTGGCCCCCGTCATGGAAATCTCCAAGCAAAGAGAGAACTGAGCTGACAACTAAAAGGTTAACAGGCACACATTCGCAGCAACATGGGTGGACCCAGAGGGGATCATACTCAGCGAAGGAAGTCAGAGAGAGACAAACACCATGCGGTGTCCCTTACACGTGGAATCTAAAACAGGACACAAGTGAACTTATCTATGAAGCAGAAAAGACTCACAGACTAGAGAACAGACTTGCGGTTGCCAAGGGAGAGGGGGGTGGGGGAGGAGGGCCTGGGAGTTTGGGGTGAGCGGATGTAAGCTAGTGTCCACAGGATGCACAAACAGCAAGGTCCTGCTGTAGAGCACAGGGAACTCTATTCAACACCCTGTGATAAACCACAATGGAAAGGAATATTTGAGAACAGAATGTATGCATGTATAACTGAGTCACTTTGCTGTGGAGCAGAAATCGGCAGATCATTGTAAATCCACTCTACTTGAATAAAATAAATTTTTAGAAAAGATTAATAGGCATAGATGGGTGTCTGTGTTGGGGAGGGGTTGGAAACACATAGCAGCCATTGTTCCAGGAAGTAACAAAAGACATGTGGAGAGTATGAGACCATAAGTGGCAGCATGGTGCCAAGCAAGGCTGGGGAACCAGCCAGGGAGCCTTGGGGGTGGTCGTGAAAGTGTAGGACTCAGGGTTCCGGCCACGGGGGAGCAGAGCCGACTCACAACGTGAGCCGTTGCTGTTCCCGACCCACCGCTGTGGTCTCCGAGGCCAGGCTTCCCCCGGGCTGCTGCCTGGACAGAGGAGGGGTGGGCGCCACTGTGAGCGCCCTCACCCCGCTCTGTCGGGGGGCTAGCCGCGCACCCCATCTTCCCTATCACCCTCCCCTCTACTCTTCACAGGCATTCTCCCCAGTGAACATCTTTCACGTCTAATCCCATCCTAGCAGCTGATTCTTGGAGAGCTCAGATTGACACAGCCGTTCTGGCCGCGACTGTCATTTCAGTCTTCATCCCAAGAGCTATAGGAAGTTATCGGAGTGTTTCAAACCCAGGACTGACGTGATCGGATTTATGTCTGAGAAGCAACCATTCCTGGCAGCAGGGGAGGGAGTAGACTGGAGGCACGGGGGCAGCAGTCAGGCATCCTTGGCGGAGGTCTGGATGGGGTGGTGATGACTGGTGCTTACGCAAATGGTCAGTGGTGGGTGGACTGGAGAAGCATTGAGAAGGTGAAATCAATGAGACCTAGTGACGCACAACAGGGGCAGGAAGGGAGAAGGAGGGATCAGGAACGACCCTGAAGTGAGTACGTTCTGGAGATGTAACATGCAACAACGAGATTCTAGCTAAGGATACTGTGTTCTGTTTGAAATTTGCTAAGCGGGTAGAACTTAAATGCGATCAGCACAAAAACGAAAGGGAGGAAGAGAGAAATTGGGAACTCCGTGAGGTGATGGATAGGTTAATGAGATTATGGTGCGTATTTCACAATGTATACATATAGCAAATCATCTAGTTGGACCCGTAAATATATACAATTTTAAATTGTTAATTATATCTCAAAGCTGGGGCGAGGGGGAGAATGACTGAGATTTCTGCCTTGTGCAGCTAGATTCACGGTATTATCCTGAGGAACCTAGAACGAGGCCAGTCTAAAGGAGTTCTCACCCGGTATACGACTTGGGCTTCACTCTTGCCACGACCTCTGCCGGAGACTCCTCCCAGCCTTCTCTGTCTGGCTGATTTCACCCATCTTTCAGGCTCTTTCCAGCTGTCACGCGTTCGTTCGTTTTGGTCTCTCGGCCTGTAACACTCCCCCTCCCCCTCCTGCAGCCCTACAGAGACATCTAATCCTCACCTGGGTTTCCCCATGAAGCCTCCTTAGGTGGCTCCTACCTTCATGGTGCTCAACCCTCAAAGGAAAGGCCTGCAAATGCATTTTGGTCCTAGCCTCTAACTTGAAACATTAAGGAAGGCACATCTGTGAAAACAAGAGGTCAGGGTTTCTGTGCTCTCTTGCCTCAGCCTGTAAAACCATGTCCGATCATGTAGCGGAGTGACACTGACGGCGATGGGCCCGATTTCCAGCAGCGATAAAGACTCGTGTCCCTACGCAGCAGCCACAAGTTAACGCCACGGTTGGGGAACGTCGTTTGACAAGCCAGCCGCCAAACAAGTGCTTCTTGATAGGTGATTTTTTAAATAAGAATAGATACGCTCCCAATCAACTTACAGTACCAATTAGTCCCTTGTCAAATCTCATAAATGGCTAGTCGACCTCATTTTAGAAAAGGCCAGCTCTTCTGTGGGAAACTCATGGCAAGAAAAAGACGAAAACAAGTTTACTCCACCAAGCTATTTTCACGCGGGCTCCTGGTGAGACAGCAGGCATCTCAGGGATGCACGCAACATAGAATTTTCTTCAGACCGATCTGAAGCTCTAATCAGCCAGATCCTGTTGTACAGTAAACGAATCCCAAATACAAGCAGGGCGTTTGCAAAGAGCTTTAACTCTTTCAAGTCTGCTGACCACAAAATAAATTTCCTGGAACAGCCAGTATGGTTAGACTGAGCTGAAGAGAGAGAGAGAGAGAGAGAGAGAGAGAGAGAGACATTCCTAGTTAGCGTGGTCATTTGGGAAACTCTAAATGTGCTTCCAAATGACCTACTTACATTTAAATAGTTTGGAGGTGACAGAAACAGCTTATTATATCTGTCAGGGACCCTCTGATTAATTAATTCATCTATCATGCGATACCTGAATCTTTGCCTTTCTTCCCTGCTAAGAAATTCTCAGGCATTTCAATTGAGAGGCCATATAACAGAAAATAAGTTCATAAAGGTAATTTCCTGTGAGGTTAGCCTTAGTGTTTTTTCACCTTCCAAGAATAATTTTTTTTTACGCACAGTGGTCTTAGTAACTAAGATTCAAATAGGTCAGTGGGTCACATTTTTCTGTGCTTGTTAAAAAGGGGGGGAAAGGAGCAACAGGCAGAGAAATGGAATATGATTAAATTTAGTTTAATTTTAGAAATATTTTAATTGCAATGAAATTTAATGAGGGATCTTCAGGTAGTTATATAAAATTACAAAAAAAAGTTGAAAACAACCTAAATGCCCCACAACAGGTGAATGGATCAATCATGTGTGACAGAGCAACACAAGGGGCAATCATATAAATATTAAAATGATTTTTATGAAGAATTTATATAACACGTAAATATATGATCACAATTGCATTCTAATTCATTTGCTAGGAAATATCTGTAAGAAAACATATCAAAATGATAAGAGTAGTAAGTTTTGAAAGAAGGACCTCTGAGTAATCTTTTTCTCTATGTGACAAAATTTTCAAATTTTCAACAAAGAGCATATGCCAATTTTATAATTTGGAAAATTCTACTTTTACAAACAAAAATACATTTTTAAAATTCACATTTTATAGATCATTTACTAAAACTAAATGTAATGACTATAGTACCTAAAAGGCTTTACAGTTTACACCACACTTTTACACTGATTCTCTGTCATCCTACAGCAGATGAGATCCTAGCACACCACGGATTTCATATCGAGTCAAGCTAATTTTATTCCCCTTTTTACAACATGATATGAAACCCAGCAAATGTTTTGGCAGAGATAGGATAATTCCCAAATGTAATTTTCTTTATGACTGGCCATAAAATGAATAGTATAGCTGTAGTAAAAAAAAAAAAAAAAAAAAAACACCTTACAGAAATTATCATATTGAAAGTATTTTAAAGCCCTTGGACTTACTGATTCCCCACCTGACATATTAAACCTTTAAAACTCTCCCTGGCGCCAACACTCAGAATCCACCCTGCTTCTATTCCCCCATGACCCCCATTTTCTTGCCTCTAACTTTTCAGAAGGAATAAAAGAAACCAAGTATATGAGGCCTGGACCCCCTCATCATCCCATCCTTGTACCCAGGTTCAGCGACATGATTTGTAAGATTCAATACAAAATGAAAATGCAGGGCCCCTAATTTTAGAAAGCAAGAAGAGAAGTGCAGTTACAGGCACTAAAATATAAAGCTTTTTCCTTTAAAAATATTTTATGAATGACAATATATATTAGGAGTAATAGTGACAGGTGAATAAAAACATAAACTTAAATTGCAAAAAATAATATCTTTGGTATCATAGTTGTACATAATACATGACAATATTTTATTAATGTGACGTTCTAATCACAAGATTATTCCGGCTCACTTTTCTACAAGTTCATTTATTAGGCTGGCACAATTTTTACTTTCAGCAGCTTCATTTTCTTTTTTTGAATTTTCTTTTATTTATTTTTTATACAGCAGGTTCTTATTAGTCATCAATGTTATACACATCATTGTATACATGTCAATCCCAATCGCCCAATTCATCCCGCCACCATCACCACCACCACCCGCCGCTGCTTTCCCCCCCATGGTGTCCATACGTTTCTTCTCTACGTCTGTGTCTCTGTTTCTGCCCTCAGCAGCTTCATTTCCAATTGATATAATTGAAAGCAACATCAGTTGCTCTTTTCAAATGCAAGATGGCAAATAATTTTTGCTAATTCTTCAGTTTGAGAAGGATCCTTCTGCTGATGCAACTATTAGCTCTTAAGAGCATTTTAACAGATGGTCAATAGGCACATGAAAAGATGCTCAACATCATTAATTATTAGAGAAAGCAAAGCAAAACTACAACGAGGCACCACCTCATACCAGTCAGAATGGCCATCATTAAAAAGTCTACAAATAACAAATGCTGGAGAGGGTGTGGAGAAAAGGGAACCCTCTTGCACTGTTGGTGGGAAGGTAAGTTGATACAGTCACTATGGAGAACAGTATGGAGATTCCTCAGAAAACTAAAAACAGAATTACCATGTGATCCAACAATCCCACTCCTGGGCATATAACCAGACGAAACTATAATTCAAAAAGATACGTGCACCCCTATGTTCATAGCAGCACTATTCACAATAGCCAAGACATGGAAACAAGAAGATGTGGTACATATATACAACAGAATACTACTCAGCCTTAAAAAAGAATGAAATAATGCCATTTGCAGCAACATGGATGGACCTAGAGATTATCATACTAAGTGAAGTAAGTCAGAAAGAGAAAGACAAATACCATATGGTATCACTTATATGTGGAATCTAAAATATGACACAAATAAACTTATCTACAAAACAGTAACAGACTCATGGACATAGAGAACAGACTTGTGGTTGGCAAGGGGGAGGGCGTTGGGGGAGGGATGGATTGGGAGGCTGGGGTGAGCAGATGTAAGCTTTTATATATAGAATGGATAGAAAACAAGGTCCTACTGTACAGCACAGGGAACTCTATTCAATACCCTGTGATAAACCGTAATGGAAAAGAATATAAAAAAAGAATGTGTGTGTGTGTATATATATATATATATATATATATATATGACTGAATCACTTTGCTGTACAGCAGTAATTAACACAACATTGTAAATCAACTATACCTCAATTAAAAAAAGTATTTTATAAGCTATGACAACATTGAGATAAATTTCTGACAAATTATTTTGAAATGTAAATTTTAGTACATCTAGAGCTGGTGATTCTTGTGGGACAATTTTTCTAAAAAGTTTTAACCCTGCATACAAATCAGTTCTGTGTTAAGTCTGAATCTAATCGTAAATGTAAATGTATACCATGGAAATGTGCTTGGCAGTGCTGCAGTAGTTTTCAAACCCAGAAATTCTGAACTCTTAGAAATATTCTAATAACTCCCCAATATGCTTTAATGCAAATCAGTGGATTGCTGCTACCTGTCATGTCTGTGGGCTTGAACTTGAGTGTGCGCACACGGCCGCCAGGCATACCTTCTCTGTTCATGTGCGTGCTTCACGGTCCTGCTGGACTCCACACACGAGACGCAAGTTCAAAGAGAACATTGTTAAGAATTTGACTAATGAGAACCTATGGTACAGCACAGGGAACTCTACTCAGTGCTCTGTGGTGACCTAAATGGGAAGGAAATCCAAAAAAAGAGGGGACACATATATACGTATAGCTGATTCACTTTGTTGTACAGCAGAAACTAACACAACATTGTAAAGCAACCATACTCCAGTAAAAATTAATAATAAAAATAAATAAATAAATAAATCCATCAACAATGTGGTTTAATCTTCTGACTTTGGAAAAGCAAAACCTCTTCTCTATTCTCACTACAAATGGCTTTGAACTCAAAATTAAAAATCTGAATATTAATGATTCTTCCAAACACAAAAAAAGAAAAAAAATAAGAATGTGAAAGTGGACAAGCCTAGGGCTCCTGGTGAGAGTGAGGCCGGCCACTGCAAAGTCGCAGGCCCCTGAAGCTGGCCGTGCTCACACCTCCATGTCTACTGTCTGTCCAGCCTTCCTTCCTCTCTAATCCCAGCAGAAGCAACCTGTTTTCTGTCCAGCTCTTCTTCCTCTCTCCTGTTACTGAAAGACCTTCTCCATTAGGCATCTCCTTTCTCTCCAGCACTTTTAAATTTAATTTTTTATATTTAAATTAAATTTAAATAAATTTAAATATTTTAAATTTAAATATTGTTCTTTGCTGAGACCTCCTAGATGCCTGTGAGCATGCTCAAATCTCCCCATCTCCAGACAGCTCTATGGAGAAATACATGCCCACATTTCTCCTTCTCTGCAGGTACCGGAACAATGGACAGAGATCGGTGTCTTGGTCCTCTGACCTTTGCCTTGATCTGCCATCAGATTTCTACACTCACAACTTCACCAAAGTTTGTTGCGACCAAGGCCACCAAATGCTTCTTGACTGCCATAGAAAACCCCTTTAATCTTTCTGATGGACTGAATGTTGTCTCCCACAAATTCTTATGTTCGAGCTGCACCCCCCAATGGGATGGTGTTCAGAGGTGAGGCCTTTGGAAGGTGATTGGGTTTCGATGATGGGGTTAGAGTTCTCCTAAGAAGCAGAAGAGAAACCAGAGCTCGCTTGCACTCTGTCTCTGTCTGTCTCTGCCATGTGAGGACAAATGGAGAAGGCAGCTGTTTGCAGGCCAGTAGGTCTCTCATCAGGAACCAAGTCCGCCAGCACCTTGATCTTGGCCTTCCCAGCCTCCAGAACTGAGAGGACTAGATGTCTGTTGACAAAGCCCCCAGTCCGTGGTGTTAGTTACAGCAGCCTGAGCTGACTGAGACAACCCTCGCCTTATTGATGATCACTCCCCTTCTGGAAGGTCCTCCCCTAATTTCTGAGACACCACCCCGCCCTGGTTCTCATCTTCCCTCCAGCCCTCTGACCCCCCACGGGTTCCTTCCCTCCACACGTCCCTAATATCACCTGGGAGGGTTTTTCTTCTCCCTTAGGCACTACTGCCGAGCAATTCCAGCACTCAGGCCGGAACAAAGGGGTGTGTGTTCAAATAACTCCTAAGCTCACACCTCAGCCCAAGCCTCTCTCCAGCCCTCCTGACCCATAAAATGCACAACTTCCTGGCCGTCTTCAGCGGGGTGTCCCTGGACCTGGAACAGTCTGCCCGGCAGAAACTCATCGTCCCTGCCCTACGCTTCCCACTCCTGCCCCATCCGCCATCCAAACCCGCCCACAGCAGGAAACTGACTCGCCCGGACTCCCCTTTCCCCAGGCTCAACGCTGTACCTAATCGATGCTGCACTTCTCCAGTTTCTTGGCTTTATCTCCTCTTTCTCTGTCTCGCAGGGCCTGCCTTACTCCGGACCCTGGTCCTCCTTTCGCCCGACCCCTGTTCCAGGTGTGTGTCCTGCCTTCCTTACCTTACACTTTGCTGTCAGAGTGATTTTTCCAACACACATCTGCCTACGTCTCCCTTACTGACGACCTTTCAAGGACACCTCATTGCCTGCAAAACTCAGGTCACACTCCCTCGCTAATAACAGGAGGCCTTCCGTGGTCTGGCCGCTGTGCGTTGCTCCAGCCTCGTCTGAACTCCTAGCAGTCCTCCAAATACGTCTCTTTATTCTTTCCCACTTTTATCTTCTTTTGCTTAGAAAGCTTCTCCGTGTTCCCTTACACCCTTATTTTCCTCCACACCTTCAGGGCTTATCCAATAGTGTATCACAGACCAACAGGGTAAGAGATATGAAGCCACGCACTTTGGGGCAGTCAGGGAAGACCAGGGGTGGCCCAGCATGGTAGAGATGGGCAGGTTTTCTAACACATCGGATGTGAGACGTGAGACCTAGAGCACTCAAGGATGACTTGAGGCTTCCGGCCTGAACAGCTGGGAAGGTGCAGCTGCCATCAACCCTGGCTGAGGAAGCCTGGATGGTCTGGGATAGGCCAAATCTGAGATGCAATCAGACACTCCAGCAGGGCGTGGGGCAGGAAGTTAGAGGTAAGCTTGGAATTCAGAAGACAGAGCTGGGGGTCAAAGACAAAACCTGGCAGTCAGAAGCATTTAAGGCCGTGAGGCTGAATCAGATCACCGAGACAATGAGTGGAGATTCAAAAGAAGAAGTTCAAGGCCTGAGCTCTCTGATGTTCAGAGGAACGGCCAGTGAGATAGAAGAAAATCAGAAAACTCTGAACGTCCTGGAAGTCGAGTGGAGACAAGGATGAGATAAGATGAAACCCGATAGATGGAGTGAAATGGGGACTGAGAATAAATCATTAGACGGTGCAGGATGGAATTATAGCGGGTGGTAAGGGAAGACTGAGTAGAGAGAGTTCCAGAGAAAATGTGAGCAAAGGACTTGGCCGAGTGAATGCAGGGCAACTCTTTTAAGATTTTTTTTTTTTTTTTCCCTACACAGGGAAAGAGAGAAAACACAGCAGTGGAGCCAGCTGGATAAAAAACTGGTGTTTATTAAGATGGGAGGAAGTACAGCATGTATTGTATAATGAAAGAAAAGAAGGAAAATGAAAGGCGGGGGCTGACACAGGAGCGGAATGAGGGCCAGTGAAGGGGTGGCAGGGGCCGAGTGAAGGCCGGCCGGGACTCCGGCACCAGCGGAGATGAGCTGAAGCTGGAAGGCGGTGGCTGGAAAGTGGAGGCTTGAAATGGAAGTCCCGGCGGCGCGGCAGTTTGATGTAAATGTTACCACGTACATGACGACCCGGGGTATGTAGGGTCTGGGGTGTCACGGGGGTAAAGCGGAGGAAAAGACCGCTGGACCGGAGGAGAGCAACGACCGGGAGGCCAGAGCCTGGGAAGGGTGCTGGGGTCTCTGCCTTTCGTGGAAGGACTCGTTGGGGACAGCGTGACAGTGACCCGGGGGCTGAAACCTTCCCTCAGAACATCTCTCTCCCACTCTCCAAGGGGAGGGGACTGTTTCTCGGGCTGTCAGCTCCCGTGTTAGCTCAGCAGATGGCTCGCTTCTCGCTGCCCCGCGCCCCTGCCCGGCGCCGCGCCCTCCGCCCGCCCTGGCGCTGGCAGGAAGGACAGCGCGCTGCTCCCCAACGCAGCCTTCGCACGGGGCGCCGGACCCACCCTTCGCTCCCGGCCTCCTGGCCGCCCTCCGGCCGCCGCGAACTCCTCCGCCCAGAACTCCATGACGTCCTGGCACCACCGCGCCCTCCTACTCACCGCCACCCTCTCTGCACTCGCCCACGCCCGGACTCGCCCCCCAAAGGACTGGCGGTGGTCGCATCCACGTGTTCGAAGCCAGCCCGCCTCGTACTGAGTCTCCCGGCGGCGTGTGATAGAGCGCATCGCGCCCACTGCCTTCAAACACCTTCTTCGCTTCCGGGATGTCCCCCTCCCGTGGACTTTTCCCCACGGATCCTCTAGACGCAGCCCTTAGAAGGCTCCTTGCCGCCATCATCCTCATTTCTGTGGTGACCTCCCCTGGCGCCTGACTTAAGTAGCATCTCTAGGCCTACGACTTGCAAACTTGTACCCCACCTGCATCCTCCCCTTGGATTGCCTGCTACACATCTCCACTGGGGGTTCTAGTAGACGCCTCAAACTCAGTTATGTCCACCGTGGAACCCTGATTCCCTGCCCCCCAAACCTGCTCGTGCTCCAACACCCCCTCTATGGGTAAGTGGCACCTCCATTCACCCGGCTGCTCAGGGTCAGACATTGGACTCATCCTGGATTCCCTTCTTTCTCTCACACCCAGTTTATCAGCAAACAAGGCCAACGTTACTCTGGGAATACATCACGTATCTGACCTTTCCTCGGCACCTTCACCCCATCACTCCAGACCAGTAGAAAGATAATGCGAGCCTCAGGTATATTTCTACATTTTCTAGCAGTCATATAAAGAAGCTAAAAAAGAAGCAAGTGATCACAAATGTGGAAAACAAACTTATGGTTACCAGGGGGGGAAGGGGAAAGGGATAAATTGGGAGACTGGGATTGACATACACACACTGCTATATATAAAATAGATAACCAACAAGGACCTACTGTATAGCACAGGGAACTCTACTCAATACTCTGTAATGGCCTGTATGGAAAAGAATCTAAAACAGGGTGGATATATGTATATGTATGGCTGAGTCACTTTGCTGTACAGCAGAAACTAACACGACATTATAAATCAACTATATGACGGCAAAAATTTAAAAGATAAAAAAATGAAAAAGTAGAAAACTCATTTTTGCAATACATATCAACACGATAAAAAAAGAAGCGAGTGAAATCAATTTTATATATATATTTTATTTAACCATACATATACAAATTTTTATCATTTCAACGCGTAATAAACATAAACATTATAAAAGAGATGCTTTACATCATTTTTCAGCTGTCTTCCAGATCGTGCATGTGTTTTATGCTTAAAGCACATCTCACTTTGGACCAACCACAGTGCAGGCGCTCAGTCGCTACATGTAACGCGCGCGGCTGCCCTATTGAACGGTGCGTCATCTCCCATCTGGACGCACTGGTTGTATATTAATTGGTCTCCCAGCTTACATCACGCCTCTCCTCCGCTGCCCTCCCACAGGTATTCTCCCCTTATCAGCAACGAGAACGATCCTTTAAAAATGTAAGCAAGGTCACGTCCGTGGCCTGCCCGGACGTGAGTTCCATCGCACTTAGAATAATGTCCAAACGCATCATCATTGCTTTAAAGTCCCGCATGATCGGACCTCCTTCCCGGCCCCTCCTTGGGACCTTCTCTCCTACCACAGACCCCTCGTCACTCTTTGCCACCCCGCTGGCCCCCTGGCTGTTCTTCAGACATAAACACGCATACTCTCTGCACCAGGGTCTTTCAATTGCTGCTCTTCTGCTTGGAATTCTTTTCCCTCAGACCTTTCAGGGTTTACTCCCTCTTTTCATTCAGATCTCTGCTCAGATCAGCCCCAAAGTGGGGCTTCCCCAAAACAGAACCTCTACCACTGGGTCTTCCTCCCTTGCTTTAGGTTTCTTCCTGGCATTTGACCCTGAAGGTCAGCACGACCTGACCTTGGTTTAGGTATTTATTTGTTTGCTTAGTTAAGTCCCCACATTAGAATATAATCCCCAGGAGAACACGGACCAGGCTCTATTCTCTACATTCTGACTCATTTATCTGAGTTACAAGTAAATACTCAATCAATATCTATTGAATGAAGAGTTGAATTGAGAAAGAGAGACACAAAGCAGCACCCTGACATTCAGAGCTCGCCTGACAGGGTTGGGCTGTGTTATATTCCAATCAGACAAAAAGCATCTCAGAGAACACCAGCCTCAGGCAAGCTTACTCTGACATCACGACGAAATGGGACAAGTAAGGCCACTTCATAGTTGTGTCTAAGGACAGACAGAAGCAAGATCAATGAACTGCCCCAAATGCCCCTCTCTTGGACAAAGTCAGTGACTGCTTCTTTACAAATTACAGCTTTATCCTCCTTCTAGACTGCCCTCCTTATAGATAAAGACTTGAGATACCCAATCACAGAACTGTCTTGCTTTCCGACAGGAACCAGTCTAGAGCGAAACCCCTTCTCCCCGTCCTTAGACTGTCCCCTGCATCACTCAACCAAGGCGCTATACATTCTCTCTAACACTCTCTTACTGAGAAACCCCGTGATTCTCCATGGCGTATGGCCCCGCTCACTGCCATGAGTCATAAGCTCAACTTATTTCAACTTCAGCTGTGTTCCTGGTGGTCTTTGGTGGTGGGTGTTGACAGAAGGAAGGAATGATTGAAACTTTGCATGTGGAAATTATAGATGATCATTATTCTCTTACTTTTCTATTTTTTCCCTGTATTTTCCAGTGTTTCTGTAAAAAAACAGGTAGTATTTTGGAATCAGGAAAATTTGAACACATTCAATTTTAAAATAACAGCTAGTATATCAGAGGCATACCTTCTTAATAGATAGGAGATCTGCTTTTAAAGCCAACTATGACACTTCCTAGCTGAATAAACTTGGGAAATTTATTTAGCCTTTTTGGATCTCACTGCTAAAAGACAGGAACTATCTTTGAGATCCCTCGTGGCTCTAAGAGCTTTAATTAAAGTTCTTCCAAAGTAACTGTATTTAACTTGACATGGCGATATTCAGGAATGAGGCAGTGAGATGAGCACTAAAATACGATCATGTGCCAGTGTCTTCTACTTACTTTTCTTTGCATGATATTGGACATATTATTTGATCAATATTTTTTGAAGTAGAGTTGATTTACAATGTTGTGTTAATTTCTGCTGTACTGCAAAGTGATTCAGCTATACATATATATACATTCTTTTTTAATATTCTTTTCCATTATGGTTTGTCATGGGACATTGAATATAGTTCCCTGCGCTGTACAGTAGGGCCTTGTTGCCTTCTATACATAAAAGCTCACACCTGCTGACCCCAGCCTCCCGCTTCTTCCCTCCCCCACCCCCTCCCCCTTGGCAACCACCAGTTTGTTCTCTCTTGGACAAATTATTTTACTAACTCGACTTCTTTATCCTTACCTGTAATTGGTAAGTTGTAACATCCCCCCTTATATGGAGATTTCTGGGTGTGATTTTGTAAATACGTGTGTTTGGTGGAGTGTCAGGCATGTTCATGCACCATCTCTGCTCAGCGGCATAGCTATGGGAGCCCAAGATGCTGCAGACACGAAGCTGCCCTTTCCTTAGGAGTCTAAAGCTAAGGGGTGAGCGGGAGATGTCAACGGATGGTTGGAACATTGCATGATGCCCTCACTAAGAGATACACTTCCCAGACACAGGAGACGTTAAGTGTTGGGGGTAGGGGGAAAGGTCTTCCAGAAGAAGAGTCACTGAGAATGTGAGGAAGGATGAGGAAAAGCAGACCTCGCTGGAGGAGGGCGTTCCACGCAGACAAAACCTTCACCAACATGAAATAGCCCGGCGGGTTCAAGGAGACACAAGCCAGTTCGTGTTAGTGGAGTGGGGTGAGGGAAGCATTAGGAGGTCAGATTGGAACCCTTAGGGTGGTTTAGTCCACACTCCAGCTCAATGCAGGGATTCCTTCTAGACTCTCCGGCTGCACTTTCCAATGTGGTCCCCTCTACCCCCATAGGACGGTTACATTACAGTTACTTACAACAAAATAATTCAGTCCCTCAGTCACACCAGTCTGTTTCTAGGGCTCTTGCCCCTGTGGTAGGGGCTCGGGTCTCGGCAGGATGGACCAGGACGTTTCCAGCCTGAACGAGTCTCCTTCTGTTAGAAGGCGCTGCTCCCCGTGCACCTGACAGACGTCCCTTCATCTTTTTTTTTTTTAAATTATTTATTTTTGGCTGCGTTGGGTCTTCGTTGCTGCGCGCGGGCTTTCTCTAGTTGTGGTGAGCGGGGGCTACTCTTTGTTGCGGTGCATGGGCTTCTCACTGTGGTGGCTTCTCTTGTTGCGGAGCATGGCCTCTAGGCAAGCGGGCTCAGTAGTTGTGGCTCGCAGGCTCAGTAGTTGTGGCGCACGGGCTTAGTTGCTCCGTGGCATGTGGGATCTTCCCGGACCAGGGCTCAAACCCGGGTCCCCTGCATTGGCAGGCAGATTCTTAACCACTGTGCCACCAGGGAAGCCCCAGATGTCCCTTTATCTTGCACCTCAGTGTTGGGAGCCGGCTACTGTCCAACACAGCACGTTCCATTTCAGAGAGATCTACTTGCAAGAACATAATTTTAGATAATTTACCCCATAACATGCCTCCCTCTGATTTCTGCATAGGGACCCTAGTTCTGTGGATGCACAGAACCCAAGTTTACACTTTCTTCCACTTGGTGGCTTCCTGTCTAAGTTCAGACTACTGTCCTGTGTCCCTCTCTTCTTCTCTTCTCAGGCTAATCCTCCCAGTGCCTTCTGTGCTTCCTCCCGTGGCTGTTGCCAGATTCTCCCTGTTCTGGAGGCCCTCCTGCGTATCGCTCCTAGATGGTGTTCCCCCAAATTGAGCTCTTTATCTCGGTTGTGGTTTGATCAGCAGAAAACAGAACTCCTACTTTCCTGTGCTCCGAGCGCTTTATTTCCATAAACGGAACCTAAGTCTATTTTGCCTTTTGGTTTTTTTTTAAGCATCTATCATTCTGTGGTGCGTAGTAAGCTCATCAGCCACTAATATCCAGTCCCCACTTTCTTTTTAACACAAGTTCCTTTTCTAGTAAGTCTTCCTGAGCCTGCATCACACAGAGACATCTCTTTTTTAAACCTCTGTTTAACTTCTTGTTGCTGATGAAATTCTGTTATAGGAACAGCAGAGAAGTGAGAAAACTCAGAAAGGTCAAATATAATTAAGACATGGGCTTCCCTGGTGGCGCAGCGGTTGAGAGTCCGCCTGCCGATGAAACGAACGTGGGTTCGTGCCCCGGTCCGGGAGGATCCCACGTGCCGCGGAGCGGCTGGGCCCGTGAGCCATGGCCGCTGAGCCTGCGCGTCCGGAGCCTGTGCTCCGCAACGGGAGAGGCCACAACAATGAGAGGCCTGCGTACCGCAAAAAATAAAATAAAGACATATCTTATGATTTATTATTCAAGTTGTCTCATAAAAATATTAAATCGGATATAAAAGAAAATATTAAAAAGACAAATGATAACCTTCGGCATAAAATGGTAATAAAATTACCGTTTGAAACGGGGCTTGTTCTTTCCAATAAATGACTTTTAGACCGTTCTTAATGCATGTGCTGACTTATTAAGCAATACCTTTTGCCACACTAATACCTCGGTAATGCATAACAGCTTTGGGTCCTTTTTGGAGACACGGGTGTGTGTGTGAGTGCCCCCCTGCCAACTGCACAGGAAGGCACACGTGTGTCCCCCTTCCTGCCTCTGAGCGGGGCCCTCGGGAACTGGGCCGGGCCGACTCTGATCCACCCGCAGTCCTTACCTGATGGAGGAAAACTTCCCTTCATTCCTCTCCTTTGGGCTCACGTGTGGAAAGGGCCCTCCCGACCGTTAATCTGGGTTCTGAGTTATTAACATTGCCTTTTGATCCCCACTCGTCTTTACCCGCCTTTGAAATGGCAATTTGCCCAAAGCAAGATGGCGTGGGAGGTTTGCCATGACAGCTGTGAGTCTCTGAGGTTACCGTCCCTTCTGTTCCTCCGATCTTAGCCTGAGTGTCTCTGCCCCGCGGCCCTGAAGTCGCCTCGCACGTGTCAGGACAGTTTCAACTTGCACACGTCAGTGAGCAGCTGTCCGCACGTGTTCTGAGCCAGCCGGTCCACGGTGGCTGTCTTCTTGACTCCAGAAAGCTGACAGCTGAGTATCGGGCTACTCCTTTTGGGGGTGTTTCCAATGTGACCTCCAGGTGCTGAGCAGTGACATGATAAACAACCCCTTAGACGTGATCAGTCTCTCCTTATCCATCCCTCACTGGTTCCCTGCAACCCCCCAGGAGACCAGTGGGGCAGAAGTAGCCGCCCCCCATTCCGTAGGAGGAATCTTAGATTGCAGGAGACAAGGTGAATTGCTCAAGAACACACGGAAAGGAAGCAGTTAGCCAGGATTCAAACAGCCTGAAACAAACAGCAAGGGACTTTCTACTCCACCTCGATGTCTTCTCTGCGTTGAGGAAGGGGGCGTTCCTCTAAAACTTTCCCACGGGCTTCAAGATGCTGGCCTTGGCAGACAATCCACTTCATCTTGGAAAGAAATAACCAGACTTACCCTGTGGTACATTCTGACATCCAAACCTCTGGCGACAAAATTAAACACGTGGTTTACAAAATACGCAGCAGTACCTAAGTCTCAAATCACATGAACACCATTTTCTAATGGTCACACCTCAATTCACAGTGGATTCCTGAAGATTCTTTACTGAACAGTGTAATGCATAGTGATGATATAATAGAATTTTGGGTCTGGAAGGGATTTTCATCTTTTAAGCCTTTTAAAATGGGCTCTTTTTAATTGAAAAGGTAATTCATCCACATACGGTAAGAATTCAAATATGGTAAGAAGGTATATGCCTTGTTATTTACGGGTATACCTGTATACTTTCTTAGCCCGTTTGCATTTTCTTACCCTATTTCAATATTTGAAAAAAAAAACCCCACTTTTAACACCTCCTCCCCTCGAGCTCCGTTCCCCATTCCTCCTCTGCAGAGAAATGACAGACACCCCGCAGCCCAGGCCGAGGCCGTCCAGGCACAGACCACGACCGCAGACAGGAGCGAGTGAGCTGCACACACTGTCCTGTGTCCTGCGTTTTTCACTTAACAGCATATCCTGGAGGCTGTCACTTAGCAGGGCATCATCTTCCCGGGCTACACAGTATTCCACACTACAATTCATTCAACCAGTCCTAATGACAAAATTTGGGGGTAGCGGACGATATTCAGCCTTTTGCTGTTATAACAATAACACAGTCATAACCTTACATACATCTTAAATAAAGGCGGAATTGCTGGGCCAATGTGCGTGCATTTTCAGGGGACCCTTTTATCATTGTAACGTCACTTTCTTTGTCTAGTTTAAAGTTTTTTTCTATAGATTCGATCTTGTTTGATAATAGTATTGGGGTCTCTATTTTCTTTTTGTGTGAATTTGTTTGATAGATCTTTGACCATTCTTTTACTTTCAAATTGAGTCACTTTTTTAATGTGTGTGTCCAACTCAGTGCTTAGTTTTAGGTTTTGCTTTGTAATCTAAATTGATTTTTTTTTAATTTAATTTATTTACTTATTTATTTTTGGCTGCCTTGGGTCTTCGTTGCGGTGCGCGGGCTTCTCGTTGCGGTGGCTTCTCTTGTTGTGGAGCACAAGCTCTAGGTGCGTGGGCTCAGTAGTTGTGGCTCGCGGGCTCTAGAGCACAGGCTCAGTAGTTGTGGCGCACGGGCCTAGTTTCCCTGCTGCATGTGGGATCTTCCTGGACCAGGGCTTGAACCCATGTCCCTGCATTGGCAGGCGATTCTTAACCACTGTGCCACCAGGGAAGTCCGAAATTGATATTATTATCCTTTAATAAGTGAGTCTATCCATTTTACCTTAGTTCTATCATCCAATTTTATTATGTTTTCAGGTTTTACTGCTTCATGTTTTACTTCGTTACTTCTCAAAAATCTTCTCCCAAAAAGAAACTTAGGAAAGATAACAAGAAACTAATGACATTGATCATAATGATACATGGAACTTGGGTGGGAACAAAGTTGAAAGAATAAGAGAGGGAGCAACACTTTTCTGGGTATAACATGTATAGCTTTTATTCTGGAAACATAGAAGTTTTAAATATTCAAAACTAAAATTACATCAGTAAGGATGTAGATACAACTCTAAAATTGAATATAAACAGAAACAAATTAACCTTGTTGTATTTCAAATAAACATCATAACTTCAGAGAAAAAAAATAAATGAATCCAGGTAATTTTGAACACAGTCTTTTACCCTCAGTGTAAAAATAAAAAAGGAATGCCAACAGATCTTAAACTCTGTAATTGGTTGGAACTTTCAGTATTAAAAATTTTTTTCACTTTAGTAAACACATATTTTTAAAAAACCCAGCTTAAGATATAATTCACGACCATACAATTTACCCGTTAACGTAAACAATTAAATGGTGTTCAGTATAGTCACACAGTTGTACCACCATCATCAGAATCAACTTAGAACCTTTCCATCACCCCAAGAAGAAACCCAAGAGCACATACACCTCATCCTCCCCACCACCCCAATCTCCCTTCTAGCCTTCAACGCTGATGTTTGTCTCTGTAGATTTTATTCTGGACATTTCATATAAATGGAACTCTACAACGTGACCTTCTGTTACTGGCTTCTTTCTTGTACGATAGTGTTTTCAGGGCTCATCCATGCTGTAGCAGGTATCAGTATTGCTGTATATGCCACAGTGTATCTATCCATTCATCAAATCGGACATTTGGGTTGCTCCCACTTTGGGGGGCAGGTGTGCCCACTATTTAAATTGTTAAATAGAAGTGGTGAGAGCAGATATCCTTATTTGTTCATGATTTTTTCACCATTAACTCTGGGCCAAGTACTGAAGTGGATCCCTGAATCTCAGACCTCCCCACCCATCACGTCAAACGCAGCTCATTTTTTTAGTAAGATCTGCTTCACATACAGCTCAATAAGAAAAAGACACCTCAACAGAAATAAAATGAAAGCCTGGGCAAAAGACATGGAGAAAACAAAACAAAACAAAACAAAGTGATAAACACAGAAATGTTCTACCTGCTTAGAAATCAGTTAAGAGTAAACCGAAGTGCCACGCTTGCTAGCCTAATTAGCAGAGATCTAAAATACAACAATTATGTTATGAAGAATGCTGCTATGGCTATTTATTTAGAGTTTTTGTGTGACATGCTTTCATTTCAGTTGCTGGGTCATACGGTAATTATGCTAAACTGTTTACTATTTTGAGGAACATTTTTTCAAAGCAGCTCCACCATTTTACGTTCCTACAGCAGTGTATGAGGTTTGCAATTTCTCCACATCCTCTCCAACACTTGCTATTGTCTACTTTTTATTATAGCCATCACAGTATATGTGAAGTGTCGTCTCACTGTGGTTTTGATTTGTGTTTCCGTAATGGTCAATGATGTTGAGCATCTCTCCACATCCTCATCGGTCATTTGTATATGTTCTTTGGAGAAACGTGCATTAAGATCCTTTGCCTATTTATATTATTATTGTAAATTTTTTTAATGGTGAGTTTTTTAAAATTAATTAATTGATTTATTTATTATTTTTGGCTGCGTTGGGTCTTCATTGTTGCACGTGGGCTTTCTCTAGTTGCGTCAAGCGGGGGCTACTCTTCATTGCGGCACGCAGGCTTCTCACTGTGGTGGCTTCTCTCGTTGCGGAGCATGGGCTCGAGGCGTGCGGGTTTCAGTAGTTGTGGCACGTGGGCTCAGTAGTCGTGGCTCACGGGCTCTAGAGCACAGGCTCAGTAGTTGCGGCACACGGGCTGAGTTGCTCCACAGCATGTGCGATCTTCCCGGACCAGGGCTCCCTGTATTTTTATTATTGAGTTAAGTTGTTTTTTATATATTTTGGACGTAAGTCCTTTGCCAGATATATGCATTCCGAATATTTTTCCCATTCTGTGGGATGTCATTTACTTTCACGATGTTTTCCTTTGAAACACAAAAGTTTTAAATTTTGATGAAGTCCAGCTTTTCTTTTGGTGTCATATCTAAGAAACCATTCATTGCCTAACCCAAGGTCGTGAAGATGCACTCCTAGGCTTTCTTCTAAGAGCTTAATGGTTTTAGCTCTTACATTTAGGTCTGTGATCAATTTTGAGTTAATTTTTTGTATACGTTATAAGGAACAGGTACAACTTTATTCTTTCGCGTGTGGATATCCAGTTGTTCCAGCACCATTTCTTGAAAAGATGATTCTTTCTCCACTGAATTGTCTTGCTATCATTGTCAGAAATCAGTTGACCATGTGAGGGTTATTTCTGAACTCTCAATTCTATCCCTTTGATCTATATGTCTATCCTTATGCCAGTACCACAGTCTTGATTACTGCAGCTTTTAGTAAGTTTTGAAATCAGGAAGCATGGATCCTCCGACTTTGTTTTGTCTTATTTTTAGTTGCTTTGGCTTGTCTGGGTCTCTTGCATTTCCACTGGGATTTTGCAATCAGCTTGTCAACTTATTAAAAAAAGACCGATGATATTTTAAGAGAGTTTGTATTGAACCTATAGATCAATTTGGGGGGTATTGCCACATTGAAAGCATTAAGTCTTCCAGTGCATGAATGGGGATGTCTTTCCATTTGTTGACATCTTTCTTAGTTTCTATCAACAATGTTTTGCAGTTCTCAGAGCAGTTTTCACTTCCTTTCAAAAATTTATTCATAAGTACTCTCTTCTCTTTGATGCTATTGTAAATAAAAGTGTTTCCTTGATGTCATTTTGGTTTGTTCATTGCTAACATAAAAATACAATTGTTTTTTGTATTTTGATCCTGTAGCCTTCAACCTTGCTGGACTTGTTCATTAGTTCTCATCGTTTTTTAGTAGATTCCTTCAGATTTTCCATGTACATGATCATATCACCAGCAAACAGAGATAACTGTCTTACTTTCCAAGTTGGATGACTTTTATCTCTTTTTCTTGCTTAGTTGCCCTGTCTAGAACTTCCGGGGCGATGCAGAATAGAAGGGGCAGAGCTGACATGCTGGTCTTACTCCTGATCTTAGGGGGAAAGCACTCAGTCTTTGACCATGAGTATGATGTTAGCTGTGGGTTTTCATAGATTAATGCTAAAGTATTAGGGATAACAGCCATCGTATCTGCAATTTACTCTCTCAGAGGGTACAGAAAGTGCAATAGTGATACGTGTGTGTGCGTGCACTTATGGGGAAAGAGGGAGATAGCAGAGAGTAAATATGATAAGGTCGCTGTGGTACGATGTTAACACTGGGGAGTTCTAGAGAGCCACTCTCTTCAGTCTGTTTTTCTTGAGCCCTTCTTTCCAAATGAAAGAAATTACTGGGTGCCATTTTATCCATCCAGAGATGTAAACCATGGGTTTGACAGCCATATCCTTGGTCTAATCCTTGCTGCAAACTTAGTACTTCTCTTATTTTCATCTTTTATTATTTGCAGTTGAGTAGCAGCTGCCTCTCTCAATGCTACAAGTTCTGAATTTCTGGATTGTCTATTCCCTTTTCTTCCTGCTTATGAAGTAGCCAGTCGTCTCTGAACCCATCCATTTTGTGGTAATTTGTGAAATGCGGCAAATATTAACCAATCCCTTCCCCTAAAATCGCAAGTCCAGAGACACAGCATCTGCCTTCCGAGTTCTCCGAGGCAACAGTGTATTTTGCCACAGCATAACACGGATCACCATTTATCTTCAAAATGTTTCCATCTGGCCAGCGGGAGACCTTTGTTTTGAAGCTGGCGCCTGTGTTCTTCTCTTTATTAGTCTTTGAACACAGCCTTACTTTCTGACAAAAGTAGATTTTCCAGGCTCGTCTTGTTCTTTCCCTGTCCCAGCCTATTCTCTAAGAATAATTCCCTGCTCAGGTTTAGGAAAATAACATATAACATACACACACATATATATGAATATATACAACGTTTTAAAATCTATCCAAGCTGGCTTGAGAGCATTACATATGCATACATATGTATATTGCTAGTAGGGAGAATTATCCTATGGATTCCTTTTTGTAATTTTAAGAAAATGTGTACAAACCAAGTAAAAGTGACAGTCTATTTTGATTTTTATAATTTTAGCGTATCCTGTTTTCAAGCTAATGTTACCACTCTCACAAACTGAGATTTATTTCTGCTTGGAGTTAATGAATGTGCTGGTTTGGGCTGGTAATTTGCCGTTCAAATTTGAGATCCTTCAAAGCATCTTAACGAACGCTAGTGAAAGCATAGTTTCCAAACCGTGTGCAGAAACAGCAAGGCGTTCTTCGTATCGCTTCTGCAGATAAATAAATATGTCAATCTTTCATTTGGAAAGGGCTATTTCACAATCACAGGAAAAAATCCGTAAACTAGAACCCAGGCCAAATGTCTGAAAGCCCCCTGGGATGTGGACAGGCCAGCAGCTTCCTGGTGGACAAGTCTTCCCCGCCTGGTAGAGGTCAGCCCTCTGACCCGGCCATGGACCCCTGAGGAAGGACGGCTGAGTGGAGGGAGGTTGCTTTGGTGGGTTGTGTCCCTTTATCCTCTCGCTGGAGGGTGGGAGACTGCCGAGATCCTGTGCTTCCCACGCTCACCCTCTCTGAGCCAGGTGCCAAGCTCTACGATCCTTCTACATCAGGTTACTTATTTCCTTAAGACAGACGGTCCACCTCGATCAGAAATCTCATCTCCCAGGGATGTGATGAGCCTGGGCTCCTGGCTGCAGGAACCGGAGGGAGGACTCACGTGTCGCGCCTGTTCGCCTTTAGTCACAGCTGCTTTGCAAGAGCCTCTGAGGCAGAGAGCTTCCGGAACATCATCAGTATGAATATAAACGATTTAATCTGCTAACGGTCCTTGTGGGCTTTGGCTGTCTCGGGTGTATCACGCACGGGCAGGGTCCTGTTCTGACTTCCGATGAGAGCTGGGGTGCCCCTGGGGAAGGAGGGCAGGCAGCCGCGGGCCGGGCCACAGGGCGAGCTCCCCACCGGCCGGCACCCGTGCCGCCCCCTCCAGCCTGCGCCCGGGACAGCGCGTGGCACCTGCGACGCGGACGAGGTGGAGGTTCCCGCGGACGTTGAGCACGAGGGCCGAGGGCCTCCGTGCGCGCGCGCCACGGAGAGTCTGTCCACCCTCACGGTCACCACCTCGGGACGGGCGGCCGTCGTGGGGAAGCTCGAACGTGCTGTCCCCACCGCAGCGTCTCAGGCCACCCCGCGACCCTCACCTGTCCCGGTCGTTCCTCCCTTGGGATGGCCGCCCCGAGGCCGAAGGGAGGAGTGGAAAGGTTTGCAACTGCTCAGTCACCGTCAAAATCACCAGGGTGAATGAGGGCTTGTCCTCCACTCTCACCAGCTACCTGTTCTCAGGAATGCGAACCACACGTGGCTTGGCAGCGATGACATTTTCTAAAATTTTTATTGGAGTACGGTTGCTTTACAATGGTGTGTTAGCTTCTGCTGTATAACAAAGTGGACCGGCTCTGCGTATCCATATGTCCCCTCTATTTTGGATTTCCTTCCCATTTAGGTCACCACAGAGCACTGAGTAGAGTTCCCTGTGCTGTACAGTAGGTTCTCATCAGTTGTCTATTTTATATATAGTAGTGTGTATGTGTCCGTCCCAATCTCCCAGTGCGTCCTACCCCCCGCCCCCCGCCTCACTTGCTATCTGTAAGTTTGTTCTCTACATCTGTGTCTCTGTTTCTGCTTTGCAGATAAGTTCACCTGTACCATTTTTCTAGATTCCACATAAAAGCAATGACATTTTTTAGAGCGGCTTCGTGTGATTTTCACTGAATATTCTGTATACTGACTCTTCACCCTGTTAACAACTTGGTTTGACCTAACAAAATGTAACGAGTACTGCGTTTTTTGTTTTTGTTTTGCTTAGTAGTAACGACAGTTAAATAAATAAAGGAAAATGGACGGTTTCATAAAAAACAATTACCAAAATGTAATTTAGTTTGTATCCATACTTTTAAAACCAAGAAGTTAACTGATGAACTAGATGGAAATGACATGTAACTAGGCCACTAGACTGTCGATGCCTGTGCTCCCTGGTGTTAGAGTGACACATGCTCCCAGCCTTTCTGAGGGTGATGGGTGTGCGGGGGGTGAATTCAGGCTGACAGCCACCGCTGCTGCTGCAAAGGGCAGCGGAAGTGCTGACAGTGTCACCCAGATGCTGAAGGCCAGGACAGCGGACTCAGGCAGGTAGGCAGAGGACACTGTGCTTGAGGGCCTCCCTTTAAAGTCCTCTAAGCAGTTAAGAAAGCAAGTAGGTTTCCTGAGAATTTTGAAATGGAGGTTAGCAACTCATTTCTAAAGTTAAGAAGGTATCTGCTTGACTATCAGTTTCATCCATGCCATATGTTAATCTCTGAAATGGCTAAATGTGGACGAAAATATTACATTAACGATCTACCGTAGACTCCTCCAATAAAACAAATTCAAACCGGAAACCTGCTCTTCTAAGTTAGTGACATTTGAAAGTTAGTTTCAAGAGCGGCAATGGGGTCGGGGTGGGAGGAGGTTCTGAGCACTGACTGGGGGGTGAGGACACCTCAGTCCTGGCCCTGGAGCTTCTGAGCAGCAGGGCGACCTCAGCCCGTGCTCTCACTAGGCTCTGCACCTCTGCTGACAAGGCTGCACCCGAGATCAGCTCTGCGCACTTTCGAGATCGACAGCCTGTGGTCAGGACCTAACAGCCGTGATTCCAAGATAAGCATCTTACCTTCACCCACACCCTTCCTCAGACCCAGAGTCCCATTCCTAAGAGATGTCATCTGCGCCTTGCTGGTCCACCTGCGACAGCAGACTCAAGGCACTGCTCCCAGTTCAACAGAATCTGGCATCGTCCTCTGGTTCCCACCGGCCTCGTTTACATTTTAACATAACATTAGGTTATGGCTGATAAAGCTTTAGAGGAATGAGTCGGTGAATCAGTCATTTTCCCTGGCCTGCTGCAGGTGTAATTCAGGCAATGGATCACAAACACGCACAGCCCTGAAGACAAATTTTATCTATGTGAAATTTTATAACTATAAAATAGACTTCCTCTTTGTAAAACGACCCTGCATTCAGATGGTTAAAACCGCCTTAATGATTTCTACTAAGGGAGGGTGCAGGGCAATTTCCTGCAGCCATAACTTCTCATTGTTTTAAAGGAGAACTTTTTTAAAGTATTCAATAAATCAAGTGGTTTAGCAATTTTACTGCTAAATTAGTTGTATTATCAAATATAACTAAAATGCTTTTACATAATATTTTTATGATTTCATAGTTTGCCCGATGTACCTTATTTCTTGGATTTTTTTTTCCCTCTGTGCCACTGGGGTGAAGATGCTCTGATTAGAGAACAGTGTACAGAGGTTTCCAGTTTGTCTCTGAGTGGGAGGTTGCTATTTATGCGATTTAAAAAACTGCAGACAGATATTAGTTTTTCAACTAAGGAAAAGTCAGAGCGGTGATATCGCAAATGAATTTGAGCAGAAATGGGGCATTTCTGTGATTTTTATGTAACTGGAAGAAAAAACATCTAACCTCCCATATTCTCAACCCCCAGGGGCTGACTGAGGAGTGTTTTTCTACCCCTCCCCTGCTGCTTATAGCGTCTGGCAGGGGAGCGGGCTCTTTCCTACACATTTTATACAGGGTGTATTAAAGAAAAACCGTCACTGAAACATGTTTTATTACTAAGCCTGCCGACCAGGAAGAGGTGGCACCTTTGACCAGGAAGTGACCCTGTTTTTTTTTTGTCTATGTGTACACAGGCCATAAAAGTTTCGAACGGCAAAATCAAAGGAGAGTAGCAGCAACCGTGGACAGTGAGTGAGAGAATGAGGCACCTGGAGAGAAGCAGGCGGTGGCAGGAAGTGGCGGGAGATGGGGACGGCCCGGGTAGCGCTGAGAACGCGCACGTCCAGTGCGAGGGTCCGGACCGCCCCCCCGCTCCCCGGCGCTCGAGGGCGGCGTCTCCACGTCCCCCCGCCCGGAAACGCTAGCACAGTCCTCTGCCGTGGGAGGTGTGCAGTGGGGTTGTGCAAGTGTCCTGAGCTGTGTGAGTGTCTCTAGACGCGCACAGCCTAGGCAGTCGGGCAGAGCCTCCAGTCCTCAGCCGGCTGATACCGAGGCTAGTCCGCGTGCCGCCGGCTCGCCGGGCCTAGTCCAAGGCCGCTGGCACCTCCTTCGCACCAGGTCGGTACCGGTACCTTGTGCTCTTCTTACGGGTGAAATGTGTTTCCCCTAAAATGACATGGTGACGTCCTAACCCCTGATACCTCAGAATGTGCGCTTATTTGGAAAAAAGGTGTCATTTGTCCAGATGAGGTCGTACCGGAGGAGGGTGGGCCCCTAATCCAACATGACTGGTGTCCTTACAAGAAGATGGCCTTGTGAAACCAGAGACACACAAGGAGAGCGCTAGGTGACCACGAAGGCAGAGGCTGCCGGCGTGCCAGCAGCAGCTGGGAAGAGGCAAGGGAGGGTGCGCGCCTGCGTCTCGGAGGGAGGGTGGCTCTACTGACACCTGGACTTCAGGCTTCCAGCCCGCAGAACTGGAGAGCATAAATCCTACTGTGTTCCCAGCGTACCCTCCCCCTTCCCCCCCCCCCCCGTCAAAAAAAAAATCCTATTGTTTTAAGCCAGTCTGTGCTGCTTGTTATGGCCGCCCGAGGAAACAAACGCAGCTTTCCAGACTGTGGGCTCGGCATTTCGTCCGGTACCCTCCCTGCATCCCCCCGGGGGGTTTCTTCCGGGCCGCAGCTTGGGGCTGGGCACCGGAATGTACCAACTGAAGCCAAAGCCTGCGCGCTCCTCCCCTCTCCTTCAGAGGTGGTCGGGTTGAGTCCCCCTCGAAGAGCAGAAAAAGACCCTAAGAACACAATCCTGGCCTCGCCTTACTGGACTGCCGAGGCCACCACAATGAAGGGAAACAGTAACCTGAGAACAAAGCCCAGTGGATTTTTTCCTGAGCAACTGATGACGTCAGCAGCCCGTCCTGGGCCATCCCGACCACAGCCTCAGTCACCCGCGCCCTCGGGAGAGGCCGGCTCGAGCCACGGAGGGCTAAGGACGCCGAGGTGCAGGAGGTCGGCGCTCCCCGGCCGCGCCCTCAGCAACCCCCAGGGGGCGGCGGGCGCCGGAGGCGCGGACGGGCTGTGAGCCACAGCAGGGAGGACGCCTCTGCACCGAGGGCTGAGCCACACAGGGCGCTGGACACAACCCCTCTGCCGGACACGCCCGCGCGAGAGGGACGCGTTCGCCGGGTTACATTCACATTCAAAGGCAGACGGGGGGCTATCCTGAACGACGCGTGCTGAGGATTTGGAAACAGAGCCTCCCGTAAGTAACACAACAACAGCCCCAAAGACTTTAACTGCCACTTTCCCAAAGGAAAAGAGATGGAAATATACTATATAATCAAAGAGAACTGAACCCATAATAATGATTTTCCTGAATGTAGGCGATGATGAAACTTCTGAATGTATTTTCTAAAATTTGCGAAATCATTGTCATGGTCTTTAAGAGCAGGCTATAAGACAGAGAGCCAATGGGCTACCACCGTGCTTACAACAGGCTGTTTAAACCCAGTGTAACTGTAAGTATGTTACGTCTGAAATAAATATCTTGAAGTGAATATAAGCACAATCTTCCTATACTGTAGGTGAAACAAAACCTTAAAAGAACAAGACCGTTTTTTTTGGTTTGCAGTCAAGATCAATTGTTTCTTTCTCAGAAAAGATATATTTAAAAACATCCATCGAGTTTTTGCTACCCTAGCCCTGGGCTCATGCCTCCTTCGCGCTGATACACCCGTGTCACCCCCAGCTAGACTGGCTGCTCAGCCAGGGACCCATTCTCTGAAATCCTCTGAAACCTGCTTAACTCCTCTATATAAAAACTACACATTCAGCCTGAAGTTGTCTGCCATAAAATATCTCAGAGGGGAGAAAAAGTGTAAGGGGATAATGAAACAAAATTAGTAACTGCTGATAAATATCAATAACTGTTAAACTTGAGCGATGGGTACATGGGGGACACACTGTATTATTCTTTCTACTTTTGTGTATTTTGAAAACTTCCAAATAAGAGCTTAAGCAACAATAACAAAGATGACATGTCTGGTCACTTTCCACAGGGGACTGCTTAATACCCAGTAGCAATGAATGCATGAAAAGTAAGTAACACCGAGACTTCCCTGGTGTTGCAGTGGTTAAGAATCCGCCTGCCAATGAAGGGAACATGGGTTCGAGCCCTGGTCCGGGAAGATCCCACATGCCGCGGAGCCACTAAGCCCATGCACCACAGCTACTAAGCCTGCGCTCTAGAGCCCACGAGCCACAACTACTGCAGCCCCTGTGCCTAGAGCCCGTGCTCCGCAACAAGAGAAGCCACCACAATGAGAAGCCCGCGCGCAGCAACAAAGACCCAACACAGCCCCCAAATAAATAAATTTTTAAAAATAATTAACACCTTCTAATGAGCTACACATGCTAACTCGCCCCTTAATACCTTCAACTGTGACCAGTAAGGACCGTGGGGGCCTTCGGGAGTGACTCGAATGTGAGGAGTATCGGAGAGTGTAGTGGGGAAAGACCGGGGAAAAGCAAATTTCAGGAGAGGGCTTAAATTAAACCATGATATGTAGGTCTTGAACTGCTTCTGAGTGTGCCCGGAAAGATTTATCTAGTGTGTCCACTGTGAAGAAAAGCGGGAACTATCTCGCATTTCAATGACTGAAACAGCTATGACATTTCACGCCAAAGCATCTTTTCGGTGACCCGACCCGAGTGGAGACAAGGCCTGCCTGCGGGCCTGCAGCGGAGGGGCCTGGCAGGTGGGGCGGGGGGGCCTGGCAGGCCGTCCTCAGCAGCTCACCCCTCACTGCCGATCATGCAAGCCAGCCTGCTCGGTGCCAAGTGAGGAGCTTCGCTTCGGCAGCGCGTCTGAAAATGTCAACGTTATTCTTGTCTGAAACTCTTCTTCCCTTTTACATTTTAATTACTCGTATAAATTTTGCAAAGTATCTGAACGTGGTAAAGAGTTTTGTTCTGTTATTTTGGCACTTGCTGAAGCCGATCCCCATTTCTAGTAATTCTCTTTAGATTTCCTCAATAAAGTTTAAATGTAAATAATGTGGGCAGTTTAAGTGAATTTAATGGTTCTAAAAAGTACGTGGGGTCAGCCTTACGTAGCCTGAAGTTCTTGGTTCATGTGCAGGACATGAGGGCAATGCCTGTGGCTCAGCTTACATCCTTATAAAAATTACGCTAAAACCAGGACCGGTCTCAGACGTTTTGTGACCAAGCTTGTTTCTGGGTTAAAGCCTCCCAGCCCTCCTGTCTCCCCTTGGGCTGCACCCTGGCTAGACCTGCCCCGCTTCGTCTTCCTTAACCGCTGCCTACCTTTTCTAATCCCATGCCCCTGCAACCCAAGGGGAACTTATTGCTACTTGTCTCTTATCAACATTAGAAACCGGGCTTCCCTGGTGGCGCAGCGGTTGAGAGTCCGCCTGCCGATGCAGGGGACGCGGGTTCGTACCCCGGTCTAGGAAGATCCCACATGCCGCGGAGCGGCTGGGCCCGTGAGCCATGACCGCTGAGCCTGCGCGTCCGGAGCCTGTGCTCCGCAACGGGAGAGGCCACAACAGTGAGAGGCCCGTGCGCGTACCGAAAAAACAAACAAACAACCCCCCACCACAAAAAAAAATTAGAAACCTCAGAAGATTCCAAATCTTTTAGTATTTTGGGTGGTTTAAAGAAAAATGCATTACTCTTTTATAAATAAATTCCTAAAAGAATTTGGGGCATTCTTATAACAGTTTAAGGTTGATTTAGGATTATTTTGTCTCGCCTGACGGACCCAGCTGGCCCAATTCTAGAATACCGGGCCAGGAAACTTATTACAGGGGACATTGTGAGAAGGAAACAATCCCAGCTTCTGGGCACTGAATGAGACCAGGCTGCAGGTGTTGAAGGAAGGTCAGTCCAGCAGGCTTGACACTGCACACAAAAATGTCACAGTAAATAGGTGTAGTTCACACACATGCGGTCCCACAGGGAAAGAGACTCGCCATAGAGTAGCAGGAGTGGTATCATGTGCAGACAGAACATGGCAAGAGGGAACCTGCGAGCAGGAACTCAACTTAGTTGTTGATCACTAGGGAGGTGGCACTGGGAAGAATGCCTGCAAGGTAGTAGGGCTTCGTTTCTCCTAAGAAAGACAGGGCAACGGTTTGGCAAAGCAGGTCTGAGAGGAATTTTGTATACAAATAATGAAGACAAGGATCCAGTTCATCAAACTGCAGGTCTTAAACCAGCCTAGTCACTGCTCCTGAGATTCAAGGCCAATGCCCTAGTAATAGCAGCTCGAATACTGTAACAGGTTCCTGTTGCTGCACAAGACATTACTGCAAACCCAGTGGCTTAAAGCAACAAACATTATTCACAGCTTCCTTGGGTCCGGAGTCTGGGTAGTTGGGTCCTCTGTTCAGGGTCTCACCAGGCTGAAATCAAAGTGTCGGCTGGAGCTGGGATCTCATCTGGGGCTCAGAATCCGCTTCCAATCCCATTCATGTGGTTTGCAGACTTCAGAGGCTTGTGGCTGTAAGAAGACCGAGGTCCTTGTTTTCTTGTTGGCTGTCAGCAGGGGAGCTTTCAGCTCCTGAAAGCTGCCTTCAAGAGCTAGTCCATGGCACTTTCACAACAGAGCATCTTACTTCTTCAAATCCAGCAGGAGAACCTTCCTCCAGTTGGCTACAGTGGATTCTTACATAGGTAACTTGAGCCCCAGAATGACTATTCCATCATCGTTGCCATATAATGTAACTTAATCAAGGGAAGGACTATCTCATCGTATTCACATGCACACCAGGGAGAGGGAATCTCGGGGGCCATTGTGGAGTTCTGCTGGATGATTCAAAACTGAGGCTACGTTTGTTGAGTGTTTATTAAATGCTCAGCACCATGCTGCAATTGGGGGTACAAAACTGAATGAAATAAATCAGGAATATAAGGCAGATAGGGAAGCCCATGGACTAATGGAGGATGCAGAATTGAAAATTAATTCTAAAACAAGCTAGTATGTCTGTAATAGTTGAATGTGGAAATGACACAGAAAAGATAGTCAAGGAAGTGAGGTATAGCTTGATAGGTGTTTTCTAGGCAGAAAGTAAAGAAGAGGGCATTTCAGGCAGAAGGCACGTTTATCTACCAACACATCTAAGAGGCTGTGAGTAGTGGGGCTTGACTGGGAAGGAGGGGCCTGAACAGATGTAAAGGTTCAGAACAGGAAGGACACAGAACTTAAGACTTCATCATGGACAGGAACCACCAAGGAACTTGTGAAGGGATATTAGTACATTAAGGTCACAGAGACCAAGTTACACAAAGATAAAAAAAACTGACGCCACAAAAATAAGAAAAATTTCAACATAAATAAGCACAAGTGAAAAGCAAAAGTCTCATACAAATTGATAACAAAAGACCAACATCCAACAGAAAATGAGCAAAAGATAAGAAAAAGCAATTAACAGAAGACACAAAAGGCTGATAAACAGAGAGAAGAGTGTTTAACATCACTTGTGATTAAGAAAGTGAAGATTCAAATAGTGAAACATCATTTTCACTACGAAATTGTTAGGATAACAGATATACAAAACATGTATACTTACTTAGATTATTGAAGGACAATACGTCAAAGGGTAAGCAGGTGTAGAGGTTTTATAGACAATTCTTGTTTTCTTCTTTATACTGTTTTCTAAATTTCCCCAATGAACTTGTATAAATTCTTAAAATAGTACCTAACATATTCATTTATTTTAAGAGAGAAAAAGCGTCTAATGAGAAACCGCAGTCCCTGTCCACCCAACTCGCCTCCAGAGGCAACTACTTTCAGCTCTTCTAGTGTGCACTGCTCCCGGTGGTTTACATGTATTCACTCATTTAATCTTCTCAACTGTCCTACGAGGTGGAACTACGATTATCTCCAATTTACACATAAGGATACTGAAGCACAGAGAAGTTAAATAACTTACCCAAGGTCACATAAGCTAGTAAGTAGTGGAGCTGGGATCTGAACCCAAGTGATCTGGCTCCAGAGTTAAAGATTTGCTGCTGTTACTGTGGCCTTACCGAACTATAATGCATTACTTAACTCACATTTATAAAGTCACTATTACCTAGCACATGGCAATAAAATCATTTTAAAAAAAAGTTGTTTTACTTACATTTGTATCTGATAAGCAACTGATAAACTGAAACTGAAACATGATGAAATAAAAGTTTGCAGCTCTAATCATCACTTAAATATCCTAATACATTTAAATTAAAATTAATGTGCTAATACTTCCTCTTTCCTGATTTATAACAGCATATTTTCTTCCAAAGCTATCATATATATTTTTAAACACATTATAGAAATTAGATGACTTAAAGGATATACAGAAAGAAAATAATCAAAAATAAGTTAATTCAGATGTACACAATCAGAAAAAGATACTGAAGTTAACGAATATGTGGCTTAAAAATCAATACAGCGTCCTTTTCGTTCCCAATCTCCATATCGGGTAGGTTCTGGGCCCCTGGGTCCACCTCTTTCTTTGGTAACAGGATTAACATCATCTGGAAATTCTGAAGAAAGACAGAGATGCAAAAAAAAGCAGTCAATGGAGACGGGAAAAGCATCATGGTCAATTCTGCAGACAAGGCTGCAGAGCTGACAGTTAACAGGCTGCATGCTACTGATGAGGCTACTACTATGCAGTCCTTAAACAAACTCTCCCCAGAGAGTGGTTCCTCTCCCCAGTTTGAGAAATCACTTTAGCACCCAATCTTCATATCCAATCTACTTTATTTCCTGCATTAGTGACTTAGAATTCTCAGAGGACTCTCAGGCCCTCATCTGAGGAGTGGCTGGGTTAGAACAGAAGGAAAGGGGTGCAGAGAATACAGAGTACAAATCCACAGGGTTTGGAAGGTTTTGAAACAAGATTACTTTGAAGATTACTTTGATTCAATGCCTTATTTTTCTTAACAGTGAAGTGGGTACAACCATCACACCTGCCTTACTATCTTGAGAAATAAAAAAAGAAATGCATGTAAAAGGTCTAGCGCAGTGCCAGCTACATAAGAATGCTCAAATAATTTTAGCTATGAGTATTAATTTTCCTCATCATACAGTTTTGGCTTCAGCAACTGGTTCCCGGAAAGTGCCATTTATGGGCATAACAACTGTTATTATTGTTAACAGTGTATGTTCATAATAGGATTTTCCGTTTTGAGTCAGGCCCAATTCTGAGGACTTTATACATATTAATTCATTTAACCCTCATAATAATCCTTTGGGACAGGAACAATTATTGTTTCCATTTTATAGATGAGGAAGACGAGACTAAGTGATGAAACTGAGTTTGAATTCACACATTCTGGCTGCAGTCTTGCTCTCAGTACATACACTGTACTGATCTGTACACAGGAAGATCAGGAGAGGAACAAGCTATTTGAAAGAATCCCAATTCTTAAACAATGTCTAATCACTCATTCATTTTCTTTGACCTATAGGTGATTTACAATATTGTATTAGTTTCAGGTGTACAGCACAGTGATTCAGTTAGTTTTACAGATTATACTCCAGGAAAAGGTATTACAAGATAAAGGCAATAATTCCCTGTGCTATATATCATTGTTGCTTATCCAATCTATACACAGTAGTTTGTACCTCTTAATCCCATACCCCTATCTTGGCCCCCCCTTGCCTCTCCCCACTGGGAACCACTAGTTAGTTTTCTATGCTGTGAGTCTGTTACTGTTTTGCTATATACACTGTTTATTTTTTAGGTTCCACATGTAAGTGATAGAGTATTTGTCTTTCTCTGATTTTTTCACTAAGCATAATATTCTCGAGGTCCATCCACACTGTTGCAAATTTCATTCTTTTTAATGGCCGAGTAATATTCCATTGTGTGTGTGTGTGTGTGTGTGTGTGTGTGTGTGTGTGTATCTTCTTTTTTTTTTTTTTTTGCGGTATGCAGGCCTCTCACCGCTGTGGCCTCTCCCATTGCAGAGCACAGGCTCCAGACATGCAGGCTCAGAGGCCACGGCTCACGGGCCTAGCCACTCCGCGGCATGTGGGATCTTCCCAGACTGGGGCACGAACCCGTGTCCCCTGCATCAGCAGGTGGACTCTCAACGACTGCGCCACCAGGGAAGCCCTGTGTGTATCTTCTTTATCCATTCATCTGTTGGTCGCTTAAGTTGCTTCCATATCTTGGCTATTGTAAATAATGCTGCTATGAACGCTGGGGTGCACGTATCTCTTCAAATTAGTGTTTTCATTTTCTTTGGATATGTACATAGTAGTGGAATTGCTGGGTCATATGGTAGTTCTATTTTCAGTTTTCTGAGGAACCTCCATGTTTTCCATATTGGATGCACCAATTTACATTCTCACCAACAGTGTAAAGAGGGTTCCCTTTTATCCACACCCTCTCTAGCATTTATTATTTGTTGACTTTTTGATGATGGCCATTCTGACCAGTGTGAGGTGGTACCCCACTGTAGTTTTGATTTGAAATTCTCTAATAATTAGTGATGTTGAGCATTTTTTCATGTGCCTGTTGGCCATGTGTATGTCTTCTTTGGAAAAATGTCTATTCAGGTCTTCTGCCCATTTTTGGATTGGACTGTTTTTTTATATTGAGTTGTATGAGCTGTTTATATATTTTGGATATTAACCCTGTGTTGGTCATATCGTTTGCAAACATTTTCTCTCATTCACAGGTTGTCTTTTCATTTTGTCCACGGTTCCTTAGCTGTGCAAAAGTTTTTAAGTTTAATTAGGTCCCATCTGTTTATTTCTTTTGCCTTAGGAGACAGATCCAAAAAAATATTGCTACAATTTATGTCAAAGAGTGTTCTGCCTATGTTCTCTTCTATGAGTTTTATGGCTTCAGGTCTTACATTTAGATATTTAGTCCATTGAGTTTATTTTTGTATATGGTGTGAGGAAATGTTCTAATCTCATTCTTTTACATGTAGCTGTCCAGTTTTCCCAGCACAACTTACTGAAGAGATTGTCTTCTTCCATTGTATATTCTTACCTCCTTTGTTGTAGATTAATTGACCAAAGGTTCATGGGTTTACTTCTGGGATCTCTATTGTGTTCCATTAATCTATGTGTATGTTTTTGTGCTGGTACCATGCTGTTTTGATTACTGTAGCTTTGTAGTATAGTCTGAAGTCTGGGCGCTTGACACCTCCAGATTTGTTCTTTTTCCTCCAGATTGTTTTGGCAATTTGGGGCCTTCTGTGGTTCTATATGAATGTTAGGCTTATTTGTTCTAGTTCTGTGAAAAATGTCATGAGTATTTTGATAGGGATTGCATTTAATCTGGAGATTGCTTTGGGTAGTATGGCCATTTTAACAATATTAATTCTTCCAATCCAAGAGCACAGGATATCCTTCCATTTCTTTTATAAATTTCCTTTATCATTGTTTCATAGTTTTCAGAGTACGGGTCTTTCACCTTTAAGTTTATTCCTAGGTATTGTATTCTTTTTGGTGTGATTTTAATGGGGATTTTTTTTTCACTTTATCTTTCTGATAGTTCATTATTAGTGTATGTAAAGGAAACATATTTCTGTATATTAATCTTGTATTCTGCAATTTTACAGAATTCATTTATTAGTGCTAATAGTTTTCTGGTGGAGACATTAGGGTTTTCTATATGTAGTATCATGGATCTGCAAATAATGACAGTTTTACTTCTTCCCTTTACATTTGCATACCTATTTATCTTCCTCGTCTGATTGCTGTGGCTAGAACTTCCAATACTATGTTAAATAGAAGGGGCAAAGAGTGGGCATCCCTGTCTTGTTCCTGAGTTAGAAGAAAGGCTTTCAACTTTTACTGCTGAATATGATGTTAGCTGTGGATTTGTCATAAATAGCCTTTATTACGTTGAGATATGTTCCCTCTATACCCACTTCAGTGAGAATTTTATAATGAATGGATAATGAATTTTGTCAAATGGTTTTTCTGCATCTATTGAGATGATCAGTTGGTTTTTATCCTTCCCTTTGTTAATGTGGTGTATCACATTAATTGATTTGCAAATACTGAACAATCTTTGTGTCCCTGGAATAAATCCAAATTGATCATCATATACAATCCTTTTAATATATTTTTGGATTCAGTTTGCTAATATTCTGCTGAGGATTTTAGAATCTATATTCATTGATATTGACCTGTAATTTTCTTTTTTTGTAGTGTCTTTGTGTGGTTTTGGTATCAGGGTAATTATTGGTGGCCTTGTAGAATGAATTTGAGAGTGTTCCGTCCTCTTCAATTTTTTGGAATAGTTTGAGGTGGTTAGGTATTAGCTCTTCTTTATATGTTTGGTAGAATTCTCCTTTGAAGCTGTCTGGTCCTGGACTTTTGTTTGCTGGGAGTATTTAAATTACAGATTCAACTTTACTACTAGTGATCAGTCTGATCAAGTTGTCTATTTCTTTTTGATTCAGTCTTGACAGGTTGTATGTTTCTAGAAATTTATCCATTTTCTCTAGGTTGTCCAATTCATTGACATATAACTGTTAGTAGTGTTCTCTTATGATTTTTTGTATCTGTGGTTTTTGCTGTTCCTTCTCCTCTTTCATTTCTTATTTTATTTGGGTCTTCTCTCTTTTCTTCTTGGTGATCCTTGCTAAATGTTTACCAATTTTGTTCATCTTATAAAAAAACCAGCTCTTCGTTTTATTGATCTTTTCTATTGTTTTGTTGATCGCTATTTTATTTCCCCTCTGATCTTTATCCCCTTCCTATTGCTGACTTTGGGCTTTGTTCTTCTTTTTCTAATTCTTTTAAGTGGCAGGTTAGGTTGCTTACTTGAGATTTTTCTTCTTTCTTGAGAAAGGCCTGTACTGCTATAAACTTCCTTCTTAGAACTACTTTTGCTGCACCCTATAGGTTTTGGAGTGTTGAATTTCCATTTTCTTTGGTCTTGAGGTATTTTCTGATTTCCTCTTTGATTTCTTCATTCACCCATTGGTTTTTTAGTAGCATGTTGTTTTAGTCTCTAAGTATTTGTTCTTTTCCCATTTTTCTTTTTGTAATTGATTTCTAGTTTTATACTGCTACGGTCGGAAAAAATGTTTGATATAATTTCTATCTTCTCACATTTTTTGAGACTTGTTTTATGGCCTAGCATGTGATCTATCCTGGAGAATGTTCCATGTGCACTTGAATATAATGTGTATTCTGTTGTTTTTGGATATAATGTTCTGTATAAATCTGTTAAGTCCAAGAGGTCTATTGTGTCATTTAAGACCAGTGTTGCCTTATTGATTTTCTGTCTGGATGATTTGCGCATTAATGTAAGTGTGGTGTTAAAGTGCCCTACTATTATTGTGAATTTCTCCCTTTTTGTCTGTTAGTATTTGCTTTATATATTTAGGTGCTCCTGTTTCAAGTATTTATGTTAATGATAACATCCTCTTCTTGTATTGATCGCTTTACCATTATATAATGCCCTTCTCTGTCTTTTGTTACAGTCTTTGTTTAAAGTCTACTTTATCTGATATGAGTATTGCTACCCCCACTTTCTTGTCATTTCTGTTTGCATGAAATAACTTTTTCCATCCCCTCACTTTGTCTGTGTCTTTGGTTCTGAAGTGAGTCTCTTGTAGGCAGCAAATAGAAGGGCCTCATCACCCTATGTCTTTTGATTTGATTATTTAGTCCTTTGACATTTAATTTCTGATAGGTATGTAGTTAATGCCATTTTATGTTTCCTAGTTGTTTTTCTATTTCTTTGTTCATTTCTTCTTTTCGTTTCTTCTCTTGTGGTTTGATGATTTTCTTTAGTAGTATGCTTGTATTCTTTTTAGTTTTATCTACTGTAGTTTTGATTTGTGATTACCATGGGATTCATATATGTTGACCTGTAACTATATCTACTTGGTTTGAACTGATAGTCATTTAAGTTCAGATGCATTTGAAAAGATCTACAGTTTTTACGCCTCTCCCCTACATTTTATGTTTTTGATGTCATATTTTATATCTTCATGTTTATCTCTTAACTGTTTATTGTAGTTACAGTTGCTTCTACAATTTTTTTTAAGTTCATCTCTTTCTTTTTAATTCCTTGCCAAACAGTCAGTAACAACCAACAGATATTAAGGTTCTGTTTTCCAGCCCTTCCCTTACAGCTACAAGTTCATTAGGTATGTGGGGTCTATGTCCCAGGTCACTGCAGGCAACAGTTAACCAAATGCTTTTACAATTTTTTGTTTTTAATCTTTGTACGGGCTTATTTAAGTGGTTGATCCTCCGTCCTTACTATATATTTGCCTTTCCTATCAGGATTCCCCTTTCCTACAGCTTACTTTTCCACTCAGAGAAGTCCCTTCAACATTTCTTTTAAGGTAAGTTTAGTATTGATGAACTCTTACCTTCTGCTTATCTGAGACGCCCTTTATCACTCCTTCTATTTTAATGATAATCTTGCTGAATAGAGTACCCTAGGTTGCAGGTTTTCCCTTTCGGGACTCTGAATATATCGTGCTGCTCCCTTCTGGCCTGTAAAGTTTCTGCAGAGAAATCAGGTGACAGACTTATAGGGACTTCCTTGTGTATGACACTGTTTTTCTCTTGCTGCCTTCAGAATTCGAACTTTTGCCATTTTAATTATGATATGTCTTGGTGTGCATCTGTTTGGGTTCATCTTGTTTGGACCCTCTTCCTGTACCTCGATATCTGTTTCTTTCTTCAGATTGTGGAAGTTTTCAGTCACAATTTCCTCAAATACAATTTCAATTCCCTTCTCTCTCTCTCTCTCCTCCTTCTGGGCTCCTTATATGTTATCCCAGAGATCTCTTAGACTGTTTTCATTTTTTAAAACTGCCTTTCTTGGGCTTCCCTGGTGGCGCAGTGGTTGAGAGTCCGCCTGCCGATGCAGGGGACATGGGTTCGTGCCCCGGTCTGGGAAGATCCCACATGCTGCGGAACGGCTGGGCCGGTGAGCCATGGCCACTGAGCCTGTGCGTCCAGAGCCTGTGCTCCGCAATGGGAGAGGCCACAGCAGTGAGAGGCCCACGTACTGCAAAAAAACAAAAAAAAACCAAAAAAAACCCTGCCTTTCTTTTTGCTGTTCTGATGGGTGATGTGCATTATTCTATCTTCCAGATCACTTATGCGTTCTTCTGTGTCACTTAGCCGGTTATTCATTCCTTCTAGTGTGTTTTTTACTTCAACTATTGAATTCTTCATTTCTGATTGGGTCTTTTTTTATATTTTCTAGTTCCTTGTTAAAAACATTGCTGTGTAGATGTATTCTTCCCCCTAATTCAGTTAACACTCTTATAACCAATGCTTTGAATTCTTTATCTAGTCAACTGTTTCATTAGTAGTTTTTTCAGGGGTTTTCTACTGCTCTTTCAATTGAGAGGAGTTCCTCTGCCTTTTCATTTTGCTTAACTTTTCCTGCCTCTGTGAATTTAGGTGACAGTTACCTCGAAGGAGTGTTCTTATGTAGGAGTGTCCCTATACCGACTGCGTGTGCCCAATGCCTTTTGTGGGAGAACTGAATTTGACATGGACGCAAATCATGTCTTTCCTCAGGGTGTGCTGACAGCTATCTCCTTGGTAGGAGGCGGGCCTGCTGGTGGAGGGGCTAGAGCTGGAGCCAGGTGTGGGGCAGGACTTCCCCTCTGCTAGGTGGCTGTCACTGTCCTATCAGGGGTGGGGTCTGATCCCAGGTTGCTGGAGCAGAAGCCCTGAGGGTCAGGCATGAGCTGGCTCTGTTCCCATTAAGTGGGTCTTTTCCTCTCTCCTTGCCCCAGAGCAGGAAGTGCTGAAGTGAGTGGGGCCTGTGTGGGCTCTCCGCTCATGTCAGCCTCAGACAGAGGTCTGAGCTGTCTCTGCTTCACTGCCTGTTCAGGTGCACATATTTGTTTCCCATGCTCCACTCAGATGCAGCCTCGGTACAAGTCCACTTTGACCCTCTCACCTGATCACTGCCCCCAGCCCCTGTCACCTCCATCTGGCTGTGGAGCCACACTGCAGAGCTGCGGGGGGCCCGTGTGGACTCTCGGCGTGTACCAGGAGTGAGCTGTGGCAGGCCAGCTGCTGTCAGAGGTCTGGGCTGCTTCTGCTGTGCCACTTGAGTAAGTGCCGACAATGGCTGCCGCTACCCCTCCCAGGCTCCACCCTGGGACTGGGTCACCGCTGTGTCCCACGGCTGAGTCTTCTTCCTGGTAGTGGCTGCCCCAGAATGGAATGAGTGGGACCAGAGAGTTGGCTTGGCTTGGGGCTGGGGTGCATGATGAGGCAGCCGCAGGACTTGGCAGCTGCTGGAGCAGACCTCTCTCTGCCCTGCCTTTGGGCCAAGCCTGAGTGCACCCTCCTCACAAGCGGAGTCCAGGTCCCTCTGCCCTCCTGGGAGTCCCAGTTGCCCTCCAACCGGCCAAGGGGGCTCGTCTCCCCTGTGGAGGACGCCAGGACTAGGGCACCCAATCTGTGGTTCTCAGCACTCACTGCCCATGGTGGGTCTCCACCATGGAGTCTCCATTTTCTTCTGAGTCCTCTCCCAGGGGCACAGGTCCTGACCTGATCACTTTTCTTCCCTTCCTACCCAATTATGTGTGGATATTTTTTTACAGTCTTGATTGTACCAGGGTCTTTCTGCTAGTTTCCAGTGAAATTGTTCCATATGTAGATATTGTTTTTGTTGTTTTTTTCTTTGCAATACGCGGGCCTCTCACTGCTGTGGCCTCTCCCGTTGCGGAGCACAGGCTCTAGACGCGCAGGCTCAGCGGCCATGGCTCACCGGCCCAGCCGCTCCACAGCATGTGGGATCTTCCCGGACCAGGGCATGAACCTGTGTCCCCTGCATTGGCAGGTGGACTCTCAACCGCTGCGCCACCAGGGAAGCCCCTTTGCCCATTTTTGAATTGGGTTCTTTTCGTTGTTGTTGAATTGTAGGAGTTCTTTATTCTGGATATTAATTCTTTTCAAATATATGATTTACAAATATTTTCACCCATTCTGCAGGTTATTTTTCTCACTTTCTTGATAATGTTCTAATATGAACAAAATTTCTTAATTTTGTTGATGTCTTATTTACCTATTTTTACATTTGTTGCTTGTGCTTTTGGTGTCATATGCATGAAATCATTGTCAAATCCAGGGACATGAAGAGTCTGCCCAATTTTCTTCTAAGAGTTTTACAGTCTTCCCTCTTAAGTTCAGGTCTTTGACATATTTAGAATTAGTTTTTGAATATGGTGTAAGGTAAGGGGTCCAATTTCATTCTTTTACATGTGGATATCCTGTTTTCTCAGCACCACTTATTGAAAAGACTGTCCTTTTCGCCATTGAATGGTATTGGCAACCATGTCAAAAATCAATTAAGCATATATGTGAGTGTTTATTTATGAGACTGCTGCTTTTGTGTGAGACATTTTAAGGAAATATTTCCTCTCAGATTTTTACGCTTAGCTAAAACCTTTGAAGAAAAATTTTACCTCTAGATTAATGGCAACTTTTTAAAAGCCTCCATCACCTTGGCTGGTTGATCTGGTTATGAGATTGGACTTGGTAGAGTGCTATAATCTGAAATATTTAATGAATGAGCAAACCCCCAACGCTTTTATATTCTAGGAAGAATTCCAGACACAGGTCCCTGTATCCTCTACTGGTATCTTCTTGCCTAGGATGCTTCACTTCATAGATGGGTTAGCACTCATGAGACTGGAAAAACCAGACAAGCAGGGCAGCCTTGCCAAAGTTTCAAAGTGGTATGTTTACATTTATGCTGTATGAAATGCTATTTTTTGAATAGCTAATATCTGCACATTTTCCACAATTCAAAGGTACAAAAGGATATAGCATGAAAATAAAGTAGTACTTAAAAAAAAAAAAAAGCTTTAAGACATGAAACAAATTTTATATATACTGAATACAAAATAATGTTTAGTCTATCATCCCTTCTCCCGCCCAAAAACCTCTTTATTCTCCAAAACATCCCCTTCTCTTTCCCCAGCCATGTAGTTACAGTGAGAACAACCACATTTTCACCTATGACCCAGGCCACTGGCCACTGGTTGATTTAGCTGTGGACATCTGATCCAAGGAAGGCCAAGGAGCTCTCTTCTTAAGGAATCTGAAATCAGGACTAAGAAATTGTATTTTCAGTCTTGTTGTTCTCTTGAACTGAGTAGCTGCTAGGAGCAGTTACTTTCTGCCCAGTGGACTCAGAAGGGAGTATGGAGACAGAAAACAATGAAGAGTAGGTACCAAAGACAAGAGAAGGAAGAACACTCTGGTTTCCATACAGTGTTTAGTCCTGAGGTCCCAGTCTTCTTCTAAGGCCCAGCAGCATTACTGCCCTAGGGAGCCTCACTTGTTGCCTCTACCTTAATAACAGCATACCCTACCTTCTGCTTAAGTCTGTTCAAGTAAGTTTCTGTTATTTGCATCTTAATTCATCTATTTTGCCATGCGAATAATGGGGTGTAATAAATAAATTAATCAAACATAATCAATCACTGCCAGGGACCTGGAAATCTTTTTTTTAACCCATACATACTGACAGTCAATTCAGTAAGTCCCCTACATACGAACCTTCATGTCGCAAACTTTCAAAGATATGAACGTGCATTCCATCAACATCAGGGGTGAGTGAAAGTGCAGCTTGCCCTCTGTCTCCTATTGCTGACAATCCCTCAGCTCTACCATCTCCTACCTCCTCTCCCTCCTCCAGTCAGTAAGTCTTCTTGCCTGTTCCCTCGATGCCAGCCCCTCTGTGCCAGCTGTTGTATTGCACTACTGTACTTTTCAAGGGACTGTACTGTAAGATTAAAAAGGTTTTCTTTGTTTTTTATGTATTATTTGTGTGAAAAGTATTATAAACCTATTACAGTACAGTACTATATAGCCGATCGTGTTAGTTGGGTACCAAGGCTAACTCTGTTGGACTTACGAACAAATTGGACTTACGAACAAATTGGACTTACGAATGTGCTCTCGGAACAGAACTCGTTTGTATATAGAGGACTTACTGTATGGTAATTTTATTCATTGTTGAAATATTCTTTATTATTGTCAATGAAGAATTATAAACAATAACATGCTTCCTTCCTTTCATTTGCTTCTCAATGACAGAAACACTTTCTTTGAGACCAAAAATTAAGAGAGGAGGTTTACTCTACTCACTTGTCAGTGGTTCTTTCTCTAAATTGGAATCTTCTGGTGCATCAAAACGACCTTCTGGTAACTTTGGCTTCTTAAGGGGTTGTTTGATGGGTTTGGATTTTTCTCCTTGAGAACTTATTTTCCTCAAAGAATGACACAGAATGGGTGATCCTAGCAGAGTGAAGACAGTGAAAAAATAGGAGCTGTTCATTTATTCTACTTCAAAATGTAACACTTTTACTTACTTGTGTTAAGCTTATACATTCACAGTTATCAAAATTATAAAGTACAGAAGGACACACAGTGACAACCCTTCCCTCTGCCCCCATCTTTGAGATGGCCAGTTCCTTTCCTTGGAGGCAACCAATGCTATCAGTTTGAAAAGAAGAGCTTTGAAATGAGTTAGTTAACCATTATCAAAATTGCAAAAACAGATATAAAATGCGGATTCCTGGGACTTCCCTGGTGGCACAGTTGTTAAGAATCCGCCTGCCAATGCAGGGGACACAGGTTCGAGCCCTGGTCCAGGAAGATACCACATGCCGCAGAGCAACTAAGCCCATGTGCCACAACTACTGAGCCTGCACTCTAGAGACCATGCTCCACAACTACTGAGCCCACGCACCACAACTACTGAGGCCTGCGCGCCTAGAGCCTGTGCTCCGCAACGAGACACCACCATGAAGTCCACACGCCGTAACAAAGAGTAGCACTCGCTCACCGCAACTAGAGAAAGCCTGTGCACAGCAATGAAGACTCAACAAGGCAAAAAATAAATAATAAAATAAATTTATTTTTAAAACATTAATAAAATAAAATAAAATAAAATATGGATTCCTGTCTGAAGCAATGCCAAAAATACCAGGAATCAGATCATTAAGAGTAACTAAGTAGTAGGAACTTTTCAATGACAATATTTACTATTTAAATCTCTGTAAGTCACAAGGCACTGTATTTAGTATTCTTATATTTAAATCCTAATCATGCCCCTCTTTTTCCGCCAATTAAACATCTTAAACTGTATTGGGCACCTGCAATTTATAAATGAGCTCACTTTCTAGGTTACAATGAGAAAGGTAAGCTTTCAGTATTATGAAAGTTATCCAACCCTTGTTGAGATAATGTTCAGTAAGGGCAAAACCACTCTGAAAAATGACCTCAGGGTTGGGGTCTTCAACTTCCTGAAGGAAGAGCTTTAGAGGCAGACAGAGGTGGGTACCAGTTCTGGTCACACCACTGTGGCAGGCACAGTAATGGCCCCCAAAGAGGGTGAGAACCTAATATCTGGAAACTATGTGCAGGCTAGGTCACATGGTGAAGGAGAATCAGGTAAGAGATGGAACTGAAGTTGCTCATCAGATGACCCTGAGCTAGGTAGACTGTCCAGGATTACCTGGGTGGGTCCACTGTCATCACAGGGGTTCTTAAAAGGGGAAGAGAGAACTGGAAGAGAGAACCAGAGAGGTGGCAGTGAGAGAGAGACTTGATGATGTTGCTGGCTCTAAAGATGGAGGAAAGGGCCACCAAGTCCAGGAACTTGGGCAGCCTCTGGAAGATGGAAAAGGGAGGAAACAGATTCTCCCCTAGAGCACCCAGAAGAAACACAACCCTAACACCTTGGTTTCAGCACAGAGGGACCCATTTCAGACTTCTCACCTCTGGAACTGTAAGGATTTTTAAGCCACTAAGTTTGTGGTAATTTGTTACACCAGCAATAAGAAACTAAAACAAATACTTACTAGTTGTTTGACCTTTATCAAGTTATTTACCCTTTCTAAATCCATTTCTTCCCCTCTAAATTGAATATAACAGTATCTACCTCATGAGCTTACTAAATAGGTTAAACTGGACAATTCAGGCAAAGCACTTAGCACAGTGACAGACTGTATCTATTATTGTTATTACAGAATTATCTGGAAGCTCCTGATAGCATTACATGTAGTTAGGATTTTCTTTCACTACATGTATTTTATTCATATTCCAACAATGACTACATCACCCTACCCCGCTTTAAAAAATTATATATATATATATACACACATGCAAATATATATGCACAAGTATTTGTATGTATATATGTCTCCATGTATATATATATATATATACACCCTCCACAGCCAATTTGGAATTTACATTGACATGTTTGTAAGATTACATAAAGTTAACATTACATACAAACTGCATTAACAATTTCAAAATAGTACATCAGGCTGTTAATTTGCACGTCCACTGCATATATCTCAGTGTCTAGCAACATTGTTGATTGTCTGAATGTCCAACTGTAATGCAAATTAGTCTTCAGCCAACAAAATTCAAGGATTAAGAAAATAAATATACAACTGAATGTATTAAGAAAACTACAACGACTTACAGAATTAATATAGACTTCTCCCATCTGAATACTCACTTACATAAAATACTTCACATTTATGACACTAAATGGCTGAGAAGAATCTGTGAATCAATAAAAATTTCTATACATATTAAAATAAAAACACTTACCTAAAATTTTAATGTATTTATTGAGTTAGACTACAGACCATTTTGCCTTCAAACTTCCACTTCAATATTTAAGGGCATATTTTACCTTTAATTATGTCCTCAAAATAATACTTAGTTAAGCATGCACTAAAAATCAAAAGAGAAAAACCTGCAAAAAAATATCTTGTAAAGCTGCATTTATTTTTATTAAGAAACTATATGGGGGCTTCCCTGGTGGTGCAGTGGTTAAGAATCCGCCTGCCAATGTAGGGGGCATGGGTTTGAGCACGGGACCAGGAAGATCCCACATGCCGTGGAGCAACTAAGCCCATGCACCACAACTACTGAGCCTGTGCTCTAGAGCCCGCGAGGCACAACTACTGAGCCTGCATGCCTCAACTACTGAAGCCCAAACGCCTAGAGCCTGTGCTCTGCAACAAAAGAAGCCACCACAATGAGAAGCCTGTGCACCGCAACAAACAGCAGCCCCCGCTCACAGCAAGTAGAGAAAGCTCTGCGTGCAGCAACGAAGACCCAACACAGCCAAAAATAAAAATAAATAAATTTATTTTTTTAAAAAAGAAATTATATGGGTAACAGAAATATGAGTTTCTGATTGTACTAATATATTTCATATAATAATCTGTTCTTCGTTTTTTGTGGTTGACTATTTAGAAAAATATTATATTGAAAATGTTGGTGAATATAAACCATGCAAAACTGAAAGACATTCTAGGTCCCAAATCTCACGGATGTCCATGCTTGCCACTATTATTCAACATAGTTTTGGAAGTCCTAGCCACGGCAATCAGAGAAGAAAAAGAAATAAATGGAATACAAATTGGAAAAGAAGAAGTAACACTGTCACTGTTTGCAGATGACATGATACTATATATAGAGAATCCTAAAAATGCCACCAGAAAACTACTAGAGCTAATCAATGAATTTGGTAAAGTTGCAGGATACAAATTTAATGCACAGAAATCTCTTGCATTCCTATACACTAAGAACGAAAGATCAGAAAGAGAAATTAAGGAAACAATCCCATTCACCACTGCAACAAAAAGAATAAAATACCTAGGAATAAACCTACCTAAGGAGGTAAATGACCTGTACTCAGAAAACTGTAAGACACTGATGAAAGAAATCAAAGATGACACAAACAGATGGAGAGATACGCCATGTTCTTGGATTGAAAGAATCAATATTGTGAAAATGACTATACCGCCCAAAGCAATCTACAGATTCAATGCAATCCCTATCAAACTACCAGTGGCAGTTTTTACAGAACTGGAACAAAAACTCTTAAAATTTGTCTGGAGACACAAAAGACCCCCAATAGCCAAAGCAGTCTTGAGGGAAAAAAACCAGAGCTGGAGGAATCAGACTCCCTGACTTCAGACTATACTACAAAGTTACAGTAATCAAGACAATATGGTACTAGCACAAAAACAGAAATATAGATCAATGGAACAGGACAGAAAGCCCAGAGATAAACCTACGCACCTATGGTCAACAAAGGAGGCAAGGATATACAATGAAGAAAAGACAGTCTCTTCAATAGTGGTGCTGGGAAAACTGGACAGCCAAATATAAAGGCATGAAATTAGAACACTTCTCAATACCATACACAAAAATAAACTCAAAATGGATTAAAGACCTAAATATAAGGCGAGACACTATAAAACTCTTAGAGGAAAACATAGGAAGAACACTCTTTGACATAATTCACAGTAAGATCTTTTTGATCCACCTCCTAGAGTAATGGAAATAAAAATAAAAATAAACAAATTGGACCTAATGAAACTTAAAAGCTTTTGCAAAGCAAAGGAAACTACAAACAAGATGAAAAGACAACCCTCAGAATGGGAGAAAATATTTGCAAATGAATCAACGGACAAAGGATTAATCTCCAAAATATATAAACAGCTCATGCAGTTCAATATTAAAGAAACAAACAACGCAATGAAAAAATGGGCAGAAGACCTAAACAGACATTTCTCCAAAGAAGATGTACAGATGGCCAAGAAGCACATGAAAAGCTGCTCAACATCACTAATTATTAGAGAAATGCAAATCAAAACTACAATGAGATATCACCTCACACCAGTTAGAATGGGCATCATCAGAAAATCTACAAACAACAAATGCTGGAGAGGGTGTGGAGAAAAGGGAACCCTCTTGCACTGTTGGTGGGAATGTAAATTGATACAGCCACCATGGAGAAGAGTATGGAGGTTCCTTAAAAAACTAAAAATAGAATTACCATATGATCCAGCAATCCCACTTCTGGGCATATACCCAGAGAAAACCATAATTCAAAAAGACACACGTACCGCAATGTTCACTGCAGCACTATTTACGATAGCCAGTTAACGGAAGCAACCTATATGCCCATCGACAGATGAATGGATAAAGAACATGTGGTACATATATACAATGGAATATTACTCAGGCATAAAAGGGAATGAAATTGGGTCATTTGTAGAGACATGGATGGATCTAAAGACTGTCATACAGAGTGAAGTAAGTCGGAAAGAGAAAAACAAATATCGTACATTAATGCATATATGTGGAACCTAGGAAAATGGTACAGATCAACTGGTTTGCAGGGCAGAAATAGAGACACAGATGTAGAGAACAAACGTATGGACACCAAGGGGGAGAAGCGGCGGGGGTGGTGGTGGTGGTGGTATGAATCAGGAGATTGGGATTGACATATATACACTAATATGTATAAAATAGATAACTAATAAGAACCTGCTGTATAAAAAATAAATAAAATTATATTAAAAAGAAAAGCAAAAAAACACGTGGACACAAAGTAAAATGAAGAACCCAATATTAAAGGAAGATCTAAAAAAGCAGTCAGGTCAAAGACATATTACTAGTAAAGGAATAAAAATTAGACAGATGACTTCCCATTAGCTATAATGAAAGCCAGAAGAGATAGAGCTGTGAGAAAATGATGCAGCCATTGAAACTACTTTCAAGAACAGGAGAGAAATAAAACCATATTTTCAGATTAAAAATAAAATATATATTAAAAAAAAACACAGAACTTTATCACAAGACTGTCACCAAAGGGAACTTCTAAACAATGTACTTTAAGAAACTGATCCAAGGACTTCCCTGGTGGTGCAGTGGTTGAGAATCCACCTGCCAATGCAGGGGACACAGGTTTGAGCTCTGGTCTGGGAAGATCCCACATGCCACAGAGTAACTAAGCCCGTGCGCCACAACTACTGAGCCTGCACTCTAGAGCCCACGCACCTAGAGTCCATGCTCTGCAACAAGAGGAGCCACAGCAATGAGAAGCCCAGGCACCACACTGAAGAGAAGCCCCCGCTCGATGCAACTAGAGAAAGCCCGCACGCAGCAACGAAGACCCAACGCAGCAAAAATAAATAAATAAATAAAAATTTAAAAAGTTGTTAGAAGAGTAAATCCTAAGCTTTCTCATCACAAAGAAAATAAATTTATAAAAAGAAAGTGATCAAAAAAGTAAAGTGTGAGATAAAATAGAAGATAAAAGTTTTATATGTTGACTGCATAAAAGTGCAATAACAGTATTGATTTGTGTTACTACACAATTCCACCTAACATACACACAACAAACACACACACACACACACACACACACACCCCTAAAAGGCTGAACAACAGAAGTGGAGGGTGAGTGAATTCAAAGCATTTTTAAGCTTTGTTCTGTTTAGGAGGAGAATAAAGATATTAATTAACTTTCAACTTCCTTAAGCATGCATTTAGATTTCAAGGATAACCAATAAAAAGCAGTGTGTATCTTCCAAAGCAGTGTGTATCTTCATTTTTTCCCTGTTTTTCCAGCAGAGGAAACAAATGAAAAAAGCAAACACTGAATTCAAAGTATGACAAATAGAAGGTGTGAAAAATAAGATGGTAGAAATAAAGCCAATTTTATCAGTAACTATAATTGTAAATGGACTGAACTCTCCAGTTAAAAGGTATGCTGTTGGACTTCAAAATAAAAACTCACCAAAATCTAGCCATATGCTGTTTATATGAAGAGAACCATTACCATGGTTCAAAAAAAAAAAAAGGACCAATGTTATGGATGGAAGGTTTGTGCCCAACCCCCCCCCCACATTCATACGCTGAAATTCTAACCCCTGATGTGATGATATTAGGAGGTGGGGCCTTTGGAAGGCAAGTAGATCAAGAGGGTGCAGCCCTCATAGTGGATTAGTGCCCTTATAAGAAAGGCTATGAGAGCTTGCAGGGTCCTTCTGCTATCTGCCACATGAGGATACAACAAGAAGACAGCCATCTGTGAACCAGAAAGCAGGCTCACACCAGAGACCAGATGTGCTGGCACCTTGATCTTGGACTTTCCAGCCTCCAGATCTGTGAAAAACAAATGTTTGATGTTTAAGCCGCCCAGTCTATGGTACTTTGTTATTGCAGCCTGAGCTAAGACATGTGAGATGCACCATTTCCACATCTTCTAAAAAAAAAGGGGAACCCACAGAAAATGGAAAGAAAATAAAAACAGTAAGAGAAGAAAATAATAACATAAATAAAAGACATAAAACTAAGAGGATCAACAAAACCAAAAGTTGGTTCTCTTAAAAGACTAAAACTACTGTGAAGCCTTTGGTAAAGCTAATATGAAAACGACAATAACAAAAACAAAAACACCCAAAAAAACCAAGAGAAGGTAAAATATATAATATGAGTAAAAGAGGAGTACATAGCTACATAGAACAAAAGTTTTTTAAAAACCCCAAACCAGTAACTTTATGCCTATATATTTAAAGTATACAAAATGAACAATTTTCTCAAAAAATTTAACTTATCAAAACTGACTTTAGAAGAGAAAATCTGGTAAATACCACAATAATCATTACAAAAATAACCAATAATTTAAAATCTTCCCTCAAAGAAAAGGGCAGGTCTAGACAGTTTTGTAGGCAATCTGTAGCAGACACTCAAGGAACAGAGTATTTCAATCTTAAAAAAAAAAAAAATCTAATATAGAAGAGAAAAGGATGAGAAGACTCTTGAATTCATTGTAAGAGGCTAGAATAACTTTAATTTCAAAACCAGAAAAGGAAATTCCAAGACAGGAAAATTACAGGCCAACTTCTAAACAAAATATTAGCATACCAAACCCAACACTAAATTAATAATATAATCAACCTGATCAATCTGAATATTTTCTAGAAATGCAAGAGTGATTCAGCACTAGAAAAATTTATAATTCACCAACCCACCATATTAAAGGAGAAAAGTGAATTAACAAACAAGATGAAGAAAAATGAATTAGTAAATTTCAAGATTTATTCTGTCTTAAAAAACAGACAACTACATAAACAAAAAACCCCCCAAATCCTTCTAGAAATGGCAAGGGACTTCATTAACCTAATAAAGGGCACACCTACAGCTAATATTACATGATGAAATATGAACATATTTCCTTTACAATTATGAACAAGTACGCCTATCACCACTTTTACGCAACATGGTACTGGAAATCTGAGCAAGGACAGAGAAACAAGAGAAAAGAAAAAGATATAAAGATTAGAAAGGGAGAACTAGATTTTCATTATTTGCAGGCAATATTTGTGTCTACCTAGCACCGCCCCACCAAAATCTGCAAATAAATTATTTAAATTAATAAAGTAATTTAGCCAGGTTACTGGACACAAAATCAATAAATAAGTCAACTGTGTTTCTATACATAAGCAGCAATCAGAAAGTGATAATCTTAAAAAATATCGAGCAGTTGTAACCAAACCCCAACAGGAACTTTTTTTTTTAAGAATTTTATATGGAAAGCAGATATCCAAGAATAGCCAAGACACTTCTGAAAAACAAGATGAAAGGACTTATTCTACTAAATATCAAGAGCTGTTACAAAGGCATGGTCATTAAGATAGGTGTTACATCACAGGAACAGACAAATAGATCAATGGAACTGAAGAGAGCCTAGAAATAAACCCGCGTGCATATGCATATGTAAACTTGATTCATGACAGGGGCGTTACATCGGGGGGGAAGGTCCAATATATGGACCTGGGACAACTGGTTACTGACATGGGAAGAAAGTGAAATTGGTTTCCTGCCTCACACCATACATGAAAATCAATTCCTGGTAGCATAAAGGCTTAAATATAAAAAGCCGAACAATAGACCTTTGAGGAGAAAATACAGAATATCTCTACGACCTTAGAGTAGGGAAGGCTTTAAGAAAGACCACAAAGCACAGACAATAAACAAAAGGATCAAGACAAGATTATAATAAAATTACGAATACCTGTTTATCAAAAGACACCTTTCCTTTGAATCTGTGTGACTGTACGATCAGATCCATTATTTTATTCTGTCTACTGCTGAAGATAATGTTTTAGAAAAAGACACCATAAGAGTAACAAAAGCAGTCCACAAACTGAGCTTGAGCTTGTATGGCCGTTAGCATAAGTGAGGCCATCTTGGGCCCATACAGGCTTTCTGCTGACCCTACCCAGGACTGTCCTGTGAAGTCAATCACTCTCTGTTGTCAAGGGCTTAGCAGTTAATCGACATTGTTCAATAATCATTCGGATCAGGTGGCCTCTATACTCTGTCAGTCCCCAAACAATGAGGAAAATCTTCGCTGACATATTCCGGGCACCCACAAGACCAGTTACCTACTCATAAATCTTAGGAACGCACTTCCTGTTTCCAAGCACATACCTCCATAGTCTAGGTCAACTATAAAACTGCCCCAATGGCCCCCTTGGCGGTTTGGAGGGCGGCTGTTAATTTTTCCTGACGGTTGTCCGCCTGCTCTCAGCCTTTACAGGTAAGTTACCCTATGATAAACTGATTCACCGATTGTATGAACCTGCCTGCCGTGTTTTTCAGTCTCAAGATGACTTCTCAGTTCAGTAAGCACTTTTCATTCCCTCCGCCCTCAAACAGAGCTATTTGCCATTTACATAAGTAAAAAAGGTATAGTGGTCAAATACATGTAAAGAATATAAATAAGAAAGACAACCCAATAAGAAAATGAAGAGATATTTCATCAAAAAAAGCGAAAAACTTTCGAAAAGATGTTTAACTTCTCTAATCAGAGAAACGCAAAATTGTAATGAAATACCGTTTCAACACCCTATAGGCAGACAAAAATTAAATTTTCTGATGCTATCCAATGTTGGCAAGTATGTGGGGCAACAGGAACTCTAATACTGCTGGTAGAAGTATAAGTAGCCAGTAGGAATGGAAAATGCCTTTACAGCTTGCCATCATATTGTAAAACTGAACAGGCCTATGCCACATATTCCAGGAATTCAACCCCTTGTGCAAGTACACCTACAGTGTACACAAGATGTGTAGCAGTCAATCCTGGTGCTTCTAGAGTTACACAATGTCCACTGAGAAGGGGAAAGGAAAAACGTATGATACACTCTCATAACTCAATGAATAATTACAGCATCACATATCAACATGGATGAATCTCAAACCAGTCAGGTGAAAACAGCAAGTAAAATAAATACAAATGGCATGAAGCCCTTTCTGTAAAGATCAAAAGCTTACAGTTACACAACTGCATCAGGAAGCAGGTAGCAGGTAGCCGCTTGGCAATGGAAATATTCTATTTCTTAAACTGGAGAATGGATTCATAAATGTCGGCTTTGCTTCACAACTCACATGTGTTATGTAAATTTTTGGTATGAAACACTTCATTCTTAAGTTTTGAACACTAGTGAAAAAGGGATATTGAATGAACACACAACGGAGCTTCACACAGTTATTACCTCGAGGTTTGAACATTATGGGACTTTTACTTTATATATTATTCATTCCTGGATCATTTAAAATTTTTACAACTTAACAGGTAGTCTGTCTGGGGAGAGATGATTACAGAAAGGAAAACAAACTTTATAGGAATCTGGGGCCCATCAGGAGGAGGGGCGGAATTGTCTTCAACTTAACACCATTTTTCCAGCGTGTCCTAAATTAAAACTAGGCTTAGCATACTCTGTGGGTTAAGGCTGTAATATTTTGAGAAAATTTTCCAGCAAAAATGGGTTTTACAAGATTGGTTTTTACTAAAAGCATGCATACTTTCTCAAGAATAATTCCTGGCTTCACCTAATTTTTATTATACTTATTAGCCTTCGGCCCACTTTTCCAAAATTCTGCACTTTTCCACTTCTAGTGCTGTAGACTGCCAGAGATCTTTTTCGCTGTAAATAAACTAAATAAGCAAATGATGAGTCCACTGCCGCAGGGCCCGCTTTTCCACACTCTCCACGCGCACCAGATGCCGCGCGCCCTGCGAACCCCCCAGGACTCAGGACGCCCGCCCGCTTCGTGGCCATCGCGGTGGCCGCCGGGAAGGAGGCGTCCGGACAGCGGGGCCCAGCGACTGTCCAGCTCCGGTCCCGCCCTGAGCTCGGGCGGGAAGGACCTGCCGGGGACGAGCGCGGTGGCCGTGCAGGACACGAAGGCTCGGCAGGCCCGGGGCCCCCGAGCCCGCGACACGCCGCTGCCCCGCCGAACGCGTTTCTCGCGGCATCCGTGCCTTCGCGACCCCGCCCGCGGGACCGTGCGCCTTACTTGCCGCTCTCCACGCTGTGGCCGGGATGTGGCCAAGCAACGAGGTGAAACCCAGCACAACCATGACGCCAGCTCCCGCCGCGTCCGCAACAGCCGCGTCTTCCCGGCACGCCCCGCGGGAGGGCGGGCGGGGCCTCCGCGGGGCGGGCGGGGCCTCCGTAGCCAGCGCCGGAAACCCGCGCTCCCGCACCTGGCTGTACGCAGGAAAAAGTGGAGCGGCTCGGCCTTATCATGAAGAACAACCCAAACTACCCTGAACCTCGTGTTGATGAAAACCTCAAATCATGGCTGAAGTTGGATGAGGGAATGCTTCCGTTTGTTCCTCTCAATTTGAGGCGAAGGTCTCTTGGAAGCTCGCTGCTCCAGTCCACAAATAGTGGGCACCTTCTACTCTTTTGCCTGTGCAATAGGCTTCTTTCCCCTCAGTTCTCCGTCTTTATTTTTTTACATTTCTGCTTGTTCAGCGAACTCTGACCCACTGACCAGGTGGCCTGGAAGATGACGTTTGGGTGCAGCGCAGAGCAGAAGGCTCTCATCTGGTCCAGCTGCTGGGAAGGAGAGCTGCGCATCCGCCCTCCGGTTCCAGCGGCTCCTGCCGTGTTCGGAACACGTGTGGCAGGTCAGGAGGCTTCATGGGACCTGTGGAAAGTCTACACAGAATCACACCGGAGTCCTTCGGGTTTTTTTTTTTTTTTTCTTCCTTCATTCCTTCCTTTTTTAGGAAAGTTCTTGGCCAGCTCTTGGGCCCTGGTGATGTCTGACCGAGTAATATCAGGTGGCTATATAATTTGAGTTTCTCATCACGAACCGGAGTCATCTGGTTCCCCTAGATAAGGACTCCTTTCACCAGGAGGCAGTGGTATATTCGGAACGCGGCCAGAGCCAAAACCCAAGCAGTTTTCATTAGCAGGTAGCTCGGTAGCTTACATACACACTTCACCCTTAGTTCCTATCTACAGTTTAGTGGTGAGCTCCTTGTGACCAGCTGACAGAGGAAAAAATTCAAAGCTGGATTACGGAGGGCTTTGCTCAATATACTGACCAGCTGGCAAATGACTGCTTTGGCATTTCGAGCTGCATTTAACAGAGGCCCTCGAGGAAACAGCAGAGAGAAAAAAGATCCTCCCAGAGGGCAGAACTTTATCTTCTACTCTTTGCCTGGAAGGAGATATAGCTTGAGATAAAGATCTGCATCAATTCATGGGCACTGAAATCAAGTGGTCAGGGACTGGGAAAATGTAAAGGTTTTGGAATAAGTTTTTTTGGAATTAGGACCTCTCCAAATGGCCCCAAAGCATGAGAACATTTGGGTCCCACTGAGTGCTCAAAAGAAGGCTTCCATGGCAAATGGGCTCTTAATCAGAAACAAGATTACTGCACGTTATGTACTGCTGTCTAACATATTATACCAACATTTTGGGGCTTAAAACAATAAACATCTATCCTCTCGCAGTTTTTGTGTGTCCGAAATCCAGGAACCAGGGCGCCTCTGGCTCTAGGTGTTAAATGAGGTTGCAGTCAGGCTGTGAGCTGGGGCTCCTGTCTCGCATGGAGGCTTGACTAGGGGAAGATCAGCTTCCGAGCTCACGCACATGATTATTGGCAGGATTTAGTTCCCTGTGGCTTTTGGACTGAAGGCCTCCCTCAGTTCCACGCTGCGTGGGCTTCTCCAAAGGTCATTTCACAACATGGCAGCTGGGTGTCCACGGAATGAACAAGCAGAACAAGGGAGACTGCTCGAGATGGAAGCCACAGCCCTTCCGTAATCTAACCTCAGAGGTGAAAGCCCATCACTTTTGCTGAACTCTGTCATTAGAAGTGAATGAATTAGCAGATCCAGCCCACCTCAACAGGAGGGGATTACACTGGGGGTGAATGCCAGCAGGTGGGGATCACTGAAGGGCATTTTAGAGGCTGCTGACCACCGTGACCATTCTGCAGGCATTGCTTAGCCTCCTCCCCTCACCCCAGCTGTGCTTGCTCAGTGCCCCCCTAACAAGGGAGGCACGGTGGCACGGAGACATGCATGTGTTAACACAGTATCCCCCCTGCCAAGACTGATGGGCTAGCACCACTACTTGCAGTGACCAACCCGATCGATCCCTGATATAATATGGAATAGCCTGGTGGCAGCTTTGGTTACAAGGGACTGTACTACAGTGAAGGAGATAGCAATTTGTTCTATAGGAATAGACAATTATTCTGGGTTTGGATTGCTTTCCCTGACTTATGCTTCTTTTAACACTTCACCTGTGGACTTACTGAATACCTTATGTTCCGTACACTTTATGTAGCATCCCATACAACATTGTTTCCTGTGGATACAGATGCCTGTGGGATAAACCAGTCTCATCACGTATCCCATCAGATCAGAAGCAGCTGGTCTTGTAGGACAGCCCTGTTAAAGGTTTACTCTTGGAACCAGGTGCGAAAATGCTTTGGGATGCTGTCCTGAAGGATTTGGCATGTGCTCCAAATGAGTTAACAGTGTTCAGTGATAGCTCTTCTGTTGACAGAATAACAGGCTCCAAAGAGCAGCAGAGGGATTGACCTCTTGTTGTGACGTCTCACACCCTGCCCGTGTATTTTGCTTTCCATTATGGGGAGACACAGTCTGCCATGGGTCCCGAGCATCCCTGCATATTATTGCTGAGTATCCCAGCTGCAACTCATTGCCTGATACTGGGCAGTTTCTGCATCTGGTCATATGGGCATCTAAGTGGGTCAAGGCAACCACAGCATTGCTACCATTTAACTGCTGCTCTCCTGGTGGAAAGAACTGGCTTGTGTGCTGCTTGTGCTGCTTGTTCAAAAATGGCTTGGCCCTTGCCTCTGGATTCTTCTCCTGTAATGCAATCCAAACTGCTTGGCCCTGGCCCTGCATCGCGTGTACACGCCTCACTTGGCCCTCAGCATCACCGTGGGAAATGAGGCTCTAAGAGCTGGTGTGACTGTGCTGACCGTTTGGCCACGACTTTGCTGTAGTAAGGTCTCTTGTCGCTGACCTGGGAGTCTCCTGTCTCCATGCATCCATGAAGCTGCAGCAAGACTGCAAGCAAGACAAGTAGATACAATCTCAGATCCTTCGCGGCTCACCATCCGTCTGCACGATTCCAGGTTCTGCTGGTATGCTAAGTTTGTACCCAGAGTGGGGTATAAGTGGATAGATAGTGTTTTCTCTGAACTGGAAGTTGGGATTGCCTCCTGGCCATTTGTAGCTCATGCCCCTAGGTAAGGAGTTAGAAAAAGTGGTTAAGGTGCTGGCTGTAGCGATGGGCCCTGGTGACCACGGGGGAAAAGGGAGTGGGGAGAGGACTCTGTCTAGAACTTGGGGGACCTCGTCTCCTGGAATAACCTCTCACACCATGTTGAATTGTAAACATTAAGCAAAGATTATTGCAACCATATAGAGGCAAGGCCACCCAAGCCTCAGATCCTTGGGTCACACAAAAGGTGAAGAAATCTGATCAGCTGAGGTGCTGGTTGAGCACAAAGAAAACGGAATAAGTGGCACTGGCGACAGGTCATAGCCATCTAGCTTAATGGCCAGTGGCAGAACTGAGGGCTCTATTTACCATAGTTTTGTTTTGGTTTGAAATCAGAGAGCTTTGGGACATAAAACACACTGCTCCCTATATCCTACCCTGGAGATTCTGCTTCAGTTGGTCTGTCCTGGGGCCCTGAAGTTCACCAAGGAAACTTGCAAAGCACTGCTCTAGCTGTAGTTACTTCCTCACTGGCTCATGCGTGTGCTTATGTAGTTAATAATTTCTTTTCTCTCCTTGTATATTGGCAGCGGGGGAGGGGGGGTGATAAAGTCACAGTTTTGTCTGTGGGCTGCACACCACTGAGGCAAGATCATTACAAAACCAGATGACAAATGGACGTAACCCTGAAATCCTGGACTTGAAACTGGATGGGGGATAATAGCAGTATGTCAGGACGAAGCATTTAAAAAATGTGTGAATATGATATTTGTGATGTTGGAAAGGCAAAGAGATGGACTGTAGTAGACCTCTGATGTGTTTTTCTATTTGGTGCTCAGTCATCAAACCCATTCCACAGGTTTAGTGAATTCTGACAGGAGAAACAGTCCCATCTTCTGCTGGAGAAGCTGACGAAGTCCGATATACTCACTGTCTTGGGTGCCTGACAGCCTGGGTGCTGGCACGAGACTAAGCCTGTCAGTCGTATGATCTCACCAGACTTTGAATCTGGAATGAGTGATGGAAGTAAGTGGATGTCTGGGATCCAGTTTTCAGAGGCATCCCTGCTGGCAGAAACATACACAGACCTCCAGCTCCCCTGGAGTTGGAACTTGCCTATAATTTTGGTCATAGTCTAGCTTCCTCGGTTTCTACCAGCTTTCCAAGAGTGGTTCTCCAGCCTTTCCGTCAAGTCTGTGAGCTACCTATATTCTTCCAATAAATTCTTTTTCTGCTTAAGTTAATCACAATGGTTTTTGTTGTCTGCAGCTCAGAATTCTTACTGGTATACACTTCAATGAGATTTATTCTCTAAGGTCAGTTATGATCATTGACCCTCTCCCTCAGAATCCCACCCCACCCCTGCACTCTGAATTTGGAGGTGAATAGCATATGACAGTTTCCCTGGTAAATCAGAAGTTAAATCTGTTAGACTTGAAACCATAATCACTGATGTGCTTTTAAAACTATTAAAACAACCAACAACCAATCAACCTACTATGATCATAAGAGCAGTTTTCCCTTAAAAACAATGATATGATTATGAATAAGAATGAATACTTTGATAAATCTGGAAGATTATTCAAACTTAGAATAAGTTGAACTTCTTTTTTTAGTTAAAAAAAAGAAAAACACTATGGGGTTTCAAACTCAGGACCAAGGAATGTGAAGATGAAAAATGTGTATAGCAAAAATAAAAATATACCTCTAGTATTCTGAAAATAAGCAAGTGTTTTTGCTGTCCCTCCAGACAGTCATTTGTTCATTTATTAGCAGCAGAGGCAATAACACAATGCTAAAAATAAACATGCATCAGTTGTACAATACACACTTACAAAAGCCTATCTATCCTTAGTGCATTATTTTTTTCACAAGTAAAACAGGAAAGGAAAATAGTGAATTTAATGCTATTCAGCACCTTGAATAAAGTCAAAAGACTTTACATCTCCATATATCAAAACATTTGCATCTGTATCACCAAACATGTAAAGTTAATTATTTTGTTCCATTTGAAACATGAATTATTTTATTTACATTACTCTTTAGTTCACCAAATTTTAACAATATTTAAAAATTATCTAAATTCATAAAAGTAGGTCATAAATTTCAACATTTAATTATTATGTACATACAAGGAAGTCCATGAAAAAAGTTAAAGAAATGTAGTCAGAAAGTTCAAGCAACATTTCCAAATTTAGCAAAATTCCAACCAAATCAAGGCAGAGGGCATTCAAACATTCAAAAATCTCTAGATGCTGCTAACATGAACATGAAAAGTTCCAGTAATAAAAGTCAATATGAGAAACAATGTTGAAATCACCAGTAGAAAATATATTTTAATAGGCATGACATATATTTACTAGCAACAGTAATAATGCTTCTTTTATAGAAAATGTTTATAACATTGTCATATATGAACTACCCGATTTGAGAGGGCAAAAGAGTTGATTTCAAAAAATATATTTTAGCAGCCATAATTTTACTTCCAGTTAAAACATAGTAAAATGTTAAAAGTAAAATTTATGATTAACTAAATAATACCCCAATACTAGAAAATTTAAAATCCCATGCTATTCTAGCAATAATGGCCTCTAATACAATGTGTCTGATGTGAGGATTGTGGCAAGCCAATAATAAACAATCAGACATACATATGGGCTTAGAGTTTCACTGAAATACTTATGTAGCAAAATATATGAAAAAGTAATAGAAAAGTAAAAAGATAAAATTAAAAAAATATTGCACAGCCACATTACCTAGAAAGTAAAGTTGATGTTTAAAAAGCTCTAAACATGGATGATATAAATTATCTTCCATATAAAAAGGTATAAATATTTCTTAGAACTTATCAGCATCTACAGTTTAATATAATACATTATCTGAATCACTGTTGAATGAGGTAATTGTCAAGTCTCTACCAATGCATTTAATCCTAATGGAAATATTTGAGGGCAGCAACCAGAAAGAATTTCTCTAAAAATATTTCCGAATCCAGAACAGCTATATGTGCAGCTCTCCCAATGAGTGAGTCAGCTGTATTGGGCAATGCATTGATGACATTATACCGAACCAAGTTACAATCCTTGCTTTGCAGAACCGGGCGAAGCAAGTTGTGGATCATTTCTGAATAGATCTGTCCTATGGAACAAATAGAAAAAAGGAAAATCGGTTCACAAGAAGAACTGAAAAAAAATTCTATGCCAACTTTTATATAATTTATAAAATTTAGTTACATTATTTCCGTTTAAAGCAGAAAATTGTCTTTTAAAAGGTTTTTTCCCCTTGAATATCACTTTTGAGACTGTTTTAGAGAAAATATAATCACATTATTTATCTAGTCAAGTGAAATAAATTTATCATACATTATTCTTGCCAACTTGATATTTTTAATTAAAAGCAATGAATGTAACAGAGCAAATAGTTTTTTTCAACCTTAAGTCAATTATGACTCACTATGAAAGTAAAGAAGCCATGCTGAGACATCCTGATAAGGCAAAATTTAAAACCTGAGTCAAGAGCAAATACTTTAAAAAAGTTTCCATGGCAGCCAATGTCATTCCACATATTTCCAAATTATCTTGAGAAAGAATAGCAACTTCCCATAATCAGAAGAACAATGTGAGTTTGGCTCAAAGGTCAAATTGAGAATTTTTTTTTTTTTTTGGCCTGCAGGTTTATTTAATGCTTCATTTTGCTTTTAATTTCAAAGTTGTGCTCTTCTCTCCCTCTTTTTGGTTAATTCTTACAATGGATTTATTGAGGGCATGCAAAGCATAGAAGGTAAAGGTTACACACATATGTACACATACAAGCATAAACTGCCTTAACAGGGGCGAAACAGTTTAATGCTCATGCATTACTATATTACTAACAGATGAGTGCTAACACATATCCATCAAACGTGAATTTCAGGGTAGAGGCAGGATGTAGCCTTGAGGAATGATGAGAAGCGAATAACATACAGAAACATAATTAGAGAAAGAAGAGAGATGTGTTTAAAAGAGGGATCAATAGAATATAGACTTCATAAAAAACGGTTTTTAAAAATTATTTATTTCTTTTTTTAATTGAAGTATAGTTGATTTACAATATTATATTAGTTTCAGGTGTACAAACATATTGATTCAATATTTTTATAGATTATACTCCATTTAAATTTATTATAAAATATTGGCTCTATTCCTTGTGCTGTACAATATATCCTTGTAGCTTATTTATTTTACACATAGTAGTTTGTATCTCTTCTTTTTTTAAAATTTTATTTATTTTTGGCCACGTTGGGTCTTCATGGTTGTAAGCGGGCTTTCTCTAGTTGTGGTGAGCGGGGGCTACTCTTCAATGCAGTGCGCGGGCTTCTCATGTTGCGGAGCACGGGCTCTAGGCATGAGGGCTTCAATAGTTGTGGTGCGTGGGCTCAGTAGTTGTGGCTTGCAGGCTCTAGAGCGCAGGCTTAGTAGTTGTGGTGCACGGGCTTAGCTGCTCCGCGGCACACGGGATCTTCCCGGACCAGGGATCGAACCCGTGTCCCCTGCATTGGCAGGCGGATTCTTAACCACTGTGCCACCAGGGAAGTCCCAGTAGTTTGTATCCCTTAATCTCCTATCCCTATCTTGCCCCTCCCCCATCCCTCTTCCCACTGGGAACCACTAGTTTGTTCTCTGTATCTGTGAGTCTGTTTCTGTTTCATTATATTTGTTTGTTTGCTTTATTTTTTAGAATCCACCTATAAGGGATATCATACGGTATTTGTCTTTCTCTGTCTGACTTATTTCACTAAGCATAATGCCCTCCAGGTCCATCCATGTTGCTGAAAATGGCAATATTCCATTCTCTTTTATGGCTGAGTAGTATTCCATTATGTGGATACACATCTTCTTTGTCCATTCATCAGGTGATGGACACTCAGGTTGCTCTGATGTCTTGGCTACTATAAACAATGCTGCTATGAATACTGGAGTGCACATAAGTTTTGGAATTAGTATTTTCTTTGGCTATATGCCCAGAAGTGGAATTGCTGGATCATATGGTAGTTCTATAATTTTTAAAATTTTTTGAAACTCCATACTGTTTGTCACAATGGCTGCACCAGTTTACATCCCCACTACAAATGTACGAGTGGTCCCTTTTCTCTACATTCTCACCAGTATTTGTTATTGTGATCTTGATTTGCATTTCCCTGATGATTAGTGATGTTGAGCAGCTTTTCATGTGCCTGCTAGCCTCTGTATGTCTTCTTTGGAAAAATGTCTATTTAGGTCTTCCGCCCATTTTATAATGTGTTTGTTCGTTTTTTTGATGTTGAGTTGCATGAACTGCTTACATATTTTGGCTTACTGGTCGTATCATCTGCAAATATTCTCTCCCATTCAGTAGGTTGTCTTTTTGTTTTGTTGATGGTTTCCTTTGCTGTGCAAAAGCTTTCACACTGAAAACTTTATTTAGGTCCCATTTGTTTATTTTTGCTTTTGTTTCCATTGCCTGAGGAGACAGATGCAAATATTGCTATGACTTATGCCAAAGAGTGTTCTGCCTATGTTTTCTTGTAAGAGTTTTATGGCTTCTGGTATTACATTTAGATCTTTAATATATTTTGAGTCTAATTTTTTTATATGGTGTGAGAAAATGTTCTAATTTCATCTTTTTACATGAAGTTGTCCAGTTTTCCCAGCAGCACTTATTGAAGAGACATCTTTTCCCCATTGTGTGTTTTTGCCTCTTTTGTCATCAATTAATTGACCACAGGTGCGTGGGTTTATTTCTGGGGTCTTCATTCTGTTCCATTGATCTATGTGGCTGTTTCTGTGCCAGTACCATGCTGTTTTGATGACTGCAGTTTTATAGTATAGTCTGAAGTCAGGGAGTGTGATTGTCCAGATTTCTTTTTTTCTCAAGATTGCTTTGGCTATTTGGGATCTTTTATGGTTCCATATAAATTTTAGGATTATTTGTTCTAGTTCTGTGAAAAATGCCATTGGTATATTGATAAGGATTGCTCTGAACCTGTAAATTGCCTTGGGGAGTATGGACATTTTAACAATATTAATTTTTCTAATCCATGAACATGGACATGTTTTCATTTCTTTGTATCATCTTCAATTTCCTTCATCAATATTTCATAGTTTTCAGAGCATAGGTCTTTCACCTCCTCGGTTATGTTTATTCCCTAGGTATTTTATCATTTTTGATGCGATTTTAAACAGGATTCTTTTTTTGCTTTGTCTTTATCATAGTTCATTATTAGTACATAGAAAAGCAAATAGTATCATGCCATCTGCAAACAGTGACAGTTTTACTTCTCCCCTTCCAATTTGGATGACTTTTATTTATCTTTCTGTCTGATTGCTGTGGGTAGGACTTCCAATGCTATTTGAATAAAAGTAATGATAGTGGACATCCTTGGTTTGTTCCTGATCTTAGAGGAAATGCTGTCAGCTTTTCACCATTTAGTATGAAGTTAGCTATGGGTTTGTCATAAATGGCCTTTATTATATTGAGGTAGGTTCCCTCTACACCCACTGTGATGAGAGTTTTTATCATGAATGGATGTTGAATTTTGTCAAATGCTTTTTTGGCATCTATTTTTTAAAAAATATTTGTTTTTATTTATTTGGCTGTGCTGGGTCTTAGTTACGGCATGTGGGATCTTCAGTTGCAGCATGCGGGATCTTTAGTTGCACCATGCAAACTCTTAGTTGTGGCCATGTGGGATCTAGTTCCCTCACCAGGGATCATACCCAGGCCCCCTGTATTGGAAGCGTGGAATCTTAGCCACTGGACCACCTGGGAAGTCCCTTTCAGCATCTATTGAGATGATCATGTGATTCTTATCCTTTGTTTTGTTAGTGTGGTGTATCACATCAACTGATTTGCAGATACTGAACCATCCTTGCATCCCTGGGATAAATCCCACTTTTGGTGTATGATCCCTTTAATGCATTGTTGAATTTGGTTTGCTAATATTTTGTTGAGGATTTTTGCTTCTACGTTCATCGATGATACTGGCTTATAATTTTCTTTTTTGTGGTGCCTTTGTTTGGTTTTGGTATCAGGGTGATGCTGGCATTGTAGAATACTGTAAGTCTTTCTTCATCTTCAATTTTTTAGAATAGTTTGAGGATAGTTGTTATCTCTCTTCAAATTTTTGGTAGAGTTCACCAGTGAATCTGTGTGGTCCTGCACTGTTGTTTGTTGGGAGGGTTTTTTTTTTTTTTCTGATTAAATTTCATTACAGGTAATCATATGTTCATATTTTCTATTTCTTCCTGATTCAGTCTTTCGAGGTTTTACATTTCTAGAAATGTATTAATTTCTTCTAGGTTGTCCACTTTATTGGTGTTTTTTTTCATAATTGACCTTTTATTTTAAAAAATTACAGGGAGCAATTTCCAGAATCTTATTTTATAAAAGTACTGCCTATATCAAACATTTATATCACTATTAATTCCATTGAAGAGCTGCCTTTTTTTTTTAAGGTACTAATTCCAATTGATGGGATACATGCCCTTAAAATAGAAAGTTTCCATTTATTCAAATGTCAAAATTAAGATTATTGAGAAGTTTATTGCTTTATGGCTGGGCAAGATGCTACTAGCACATTTTAGGTAAATAATATTCTTTGTTAAAAACTATGAGGTCATTCTGTTTAAAACTTTCAGGATAATTCACAGAAAATAGATATATTTATTCAAATTATACATTGAAGGGCTGAGATATTAGCTATAGACATTTATACGTGAAGCAGCTCTTTAAAGAAGACACACAAACAGGTCTGTCTTGGTATAATACATAATTGAAATTAATAAAACCTGGAAGACCAATATTATTATGCTATGTTCTGTTAAGATCTTAAAAAAAAATCACACATTTAGTAGTCCATTTGTGCTTAAAATATTCATATGCATGAGAAGCTTTAAGGAAAAAAAACACCTCTATACATGATGATGAAAATAAAGTAATCAATGTTTTGAAACTGCACTGTTATTTAAAACACTTTCCTAAATTCAGACCCTCCTTTGCAGCCGGCACCATTTTTCAGGTCTAATTGGCAACCTGGGGAGGCCCCTCTAGTATTCGTGAAGTAAAGAAGGTGGTGATAAAAGACCAAGCTGTTGCCATTAATCCAGGCCTTTGAGTTGCACTGGCATCTTCACCTACATCTTCTCCACTCTCATCTTCAAGCCCATCATCCATAAGACGCTCCATTTCTTCAAGTTCTAGATTGTTTGCATTCTGCACATCATTGTTGACTTCGGCATTATTGTTGGGAGCCTGTTGCTGACCTCCTTCTTGCCTAAAAGGAAACCATCCAGCTCGGTGTTAACCAGTAGCATGGCTCCCATTACCATGATAAACCGACTAAAAGAGGAATAGAAGTACACAATGCTAGGGAGAATGGCAGCTCGTGAGAACGTGTACATCCAGTGTAGCCAGTCTTGACTGAAGTCTTCTTCGTTTAGCACTGGACCTCCCTGTGCATTCATCTGAACATTCTCATCCATGGGTCGATTTTCTTGGGTCACTAGGTTTGGAGCTGGTGAGGGTTCTTCTCCAGGAACATGTGCCACATTTAGAGGCTGTGAAGTAGCAGGCTGGTCTGCGTTGGCATTTGATGTGGCCTGAGCTGAAACTGCAGCTTGATATTGCATGTAATACTGATGCGTATACATCTGTTGCCACCACAGCATCTGCAGTGGGCTGAAAGTGCGATACCCTGGGACAGCCGGAACAGCCTGCCCAGGAACCTGGTTGTCTACATTTCCTTGCATTACATATGGGAACTGATGACTAGTAATCTCTTACGATACTTGTATTTTTGTGGCGTCAGACATTGTACTATTCCTCTTTCATTTCTTGATGAGTCCGCTCGCTGCCATCTTTCACTAAAAGTAAAGTACAGCCGAACATGCAGCATGACCATTACTGCAACCACCAATCCCAATAATCCGGAGGAAATTAAAGCATGGATTACTTTTGAGGCAATAAAACGGAGAAGCATTGGTAATTAGATGAAAAAAAGATTTCAAAAGAACAACTACTGTGTCATTGGCCAAAACATCTTACACAGCAAAAGAAAAGAAAGGAAGGAAAATGGAGGAAGGATAGCTGTTACTATCAGCGGGTGTAAAATGAAGTCGAAGGAAAGAGAGGACAACAAAAAGAAGGGAGAAGACAACTGCAAGCAAACTTTGGGAGAAACTCATGTGTAGACGTAGCTCTTTGAAATACTTCTAATATACTTTGTTACCTGACTGTTTATCCTTTAAAGCTGTCTTGCACATTTCAATGCGGGCAGAATGATAAGGAACATAGCGATCCTGCAGAGAGCCCACTAGTACAACATTTTTGAAATAGTGAAGCCCTGTGAAGAAAAAATACTGAGTTACAGTGCAATAATTAATTAGATTTGAAATAACTTATTAGCATCATATTAAGTGGCCATAAACTTTATTTCCTTGGTAGTACTAAGTTTATGCCTTTTAAAATAACTGATGAATTCTTTCTCCAAATTTCTATACATTCTCTACCAAAATCCCCAGCTTCCTTATATGTAGTTTATGTGCTGATATGAGAAATGTGTGTTTGCACTGAGTGAGAGCAAGGATTGTGGTCTTGGGGGTTAGGGGGAGACTGGATATGGTTGGCTAAAATTCTATAACAAGTGTTTCATGACGCTTTTACTTTCCAAAGGATATTCATCAATATTTAGGATTATTCCCCAAAGAAACATATATTCTTCCATAAAAACAAACAAAACACCCTATTTAAATCCTTTAAAGCTGACTTTTTACTTTAGGTTTTCATTTGACTGTTGCCTAATATTACTTATATTTTCTCCTTATTTAAGCATGATGTCAAGAGGATAAACACTTTGATTTTTTCCAATAAAAATAACGATTTTTGTGAACCATCCAACAGACTTTTGTCAGGTCTATTTTTTTTTTTTTTAATTTTTCAGTAAACTACGTGAATTTAGGACTTCTGTCCTTGGGGTACTTTGCTAAATAACTCACTTAAGTACTGAAACCACATTCTTGACCTCTTTAATACCAATAATGTTCTAATTACAGTAATGTACTATTTGGCTCAGACTAGTATATACAAAATCAAAATTTTATATGATAATTAAATAAGATACAAATCAATAATGGTGACACATTAGAATTGCGTGTGCAGTACAGAGAATTTTGTTCTGGAATGTTCCAGAATAAAACTTTGATACTCTTATGTGCACTGAAATTCAGACTCTTAGAGACAGGCCAATTGTGGGGACTGCTGTGAATCCAGAATATAGGAAGCCTTTGTAGAAGCTCCCTGTCTTCCCTGGAACTTAAGGATCCTAATGATGGGAAGAGCTTAGACTGACACATAGCCAGGTGAAACAGTATATACCCTCTGTGTCAAATATAACGTACCCCTCCTTTTCCCAATGAGAAGATACTACTTTGTGGCCACTTGAATATATAAAATTCTAGAGATATAAGTGAAATAGGAGAATGTCTGTAACAGGAATTAACTCAGTTGAACAAACATGTTTAAAATATTTTAGAAAGAACTTGATTTTTTCCCCTTCATTTTCACATTTCACGAGACAAAGTCATCCCCTTTTGGCATCACTTGATGACAGTCTTCATTGGTGCTACTTTGGGAAACGTCTGTGTGTCCTAGAGCAGAGGTCTGTGAACTGGTATACACTTACCCCCAGGGGTAATTTAAGACTCTCCGTGGTGTAGATGGGCATTTACAGCTTTAAGAAAATTGATTTCCAGATCCCAACTTCATACGAGCACTTTTCTACAAATGACTTTTCCTTCTCCTACTTTACAAGAGAAAGACATTTCTCCAATCTATTTCAGATCTTCTTATGGTATATGGCCCTGCGGTATAAAATCTCTGGGAGAACCAAGCAAAATATGAACGAAGACTTCCTCTTCCAAAAAGTAAGTCTGATGTTACCGACTGTTTGACAATAAGAAATGGCTGTGCCAGTTAGATTTTATGGCACATATTTTCCATAAATTAAATGAGCTAAGTCTGTGACTCCAGCTGAATATAGTAAAAATATACTATCTCATATGCCAGAAAATACATCCTTTGCAACTATTTAAAATTACAGAAAACAGTTTTAGGTGTCACCATAAAATTATACAAGGGGATACAAACTTTTCCAAAATTCTTTTGAGGGGTAAACAAGCCAAAAATGTGAAAGCCACGGTCGTATGGTACTTCTTCACTTCTAACCCAGTTATTTTAGGTACTGTACTTTCTGAATCTCTAAGTATAATGCTGTTAAATGAAATTTTATCCCGAACTGCATGAAACCAGCCATGTAACAGCACAGTTGGCTCCTTCTTTTATCTAAAAGGTGTGTATGTGTGTCCTCCATAAAGGCGACCACACTGCACATCTCCGGGGGGCATCACTCCCATCACATCGACAGGAATGACACTGCACAGCCGGTGGCAGCCTTGCTCAGTAACGGTCACCTCTGTACTTCTCCGGAAACCACCAGCATCTTCTATGTCCCCCTCTTACCTTATGGCTTTCCTGTCTCACTGGGCACACGGAAGCGTCGGAAGGGGCTTCCACAGACTCTACCTTAACACAAAACCCACCTCCCGCATCTGTACCTTCTCGCTCTGCCCACCCCTGCCTCAGGCCGGCCCTTACACTAGTGCACTAGGTTCCACTCCTTCTTCCTGTCTGCTTAAGGGCATGCCTCTAGTTGCTGTCCCATCCTTCTCTCGCATCAACAATTTTCTCTTCTGGATGGATCATTCTTATCAGGATGGAAAATATTACAGCATTATACTTCCCGTCTTAAAAAAAAAATCAGTCTCTCAATGAATCTGTCCTTGGGCTTTATTCTCCCCTCCAATTACCTCCCCGCCCCCCCCCCCCATTTCTCGGCACTGCTCTATTTCTATAGTTTACATTATAAGAGTAATAGCCATTACCTTAAAAATTAAATACACTTTTCAAAATAATTCGCGGAGATTCTGTTGTGCTTCTACAGAGAAATGGCACTCAGGCTGAAAATCACTGCTTTAGACCAAGACCCTGGAGAGGAGTACCCATGTCTCCCCAGGTTCAGGCAGCTCGGTGGAGACGAAGCATGCAAACCAACAAAGGGAGAGGAGGGGATGTCCAAGAAACCCTTTAACTCTCAGATTCCGTGATGATAAAACAGATACAATCACAGATTCTGACACTGACATAGATACAAGATATTGTCATATTTTTAAACGTGATTCCCAAGATAGCACTGTACTTTAAAAATGCATTTTAAACTTAGTAATTATTTTAATAATACTTTTTCAACAACAATGTATTATTACTAGTACTGTGCTTCTGTATGGAAGGTTTGCTTTTTGTATTGGCCAAGAACCAAGTCAAACAGACTCTGACCCTTTTTTGAGTCTTCTGGTTTCCATTCCTGTGTAGCAGTGCTGGCTAGAGAGGGCAGAAACTCAAAGAGAAACATGGTAGCCCCTGAGGCGCAGTGCTGGTGGGAATCATGGCAGCACTTCATCCGAGCTGAAGTCCAGCTGATGACAATGTCTGAGGTGTGTATTTGGGGGAGCCTTGTACTGTAGGTTCATCCTCTCTGCACCTGCACTGATTCTACCTGCTCAGAGATGGTCTCGTCCACTGGCCCTCGGGTTAGCACTTCACTGAGCCCAAGGTGACTCATTCTCGGTTGAAAAGTTACCTGTAACTTGGGAAAGTAACACGATTTTCCCATCTATAGAATGGGACAGTTTAGCTGGAAAAGTTTCTAAATATTTTAGTTATTTTTCAGGATTGCTAAGAAAAAGATTAAAGTAAATGTTCAGTATTTTTCTGGACTGCACAATTACATGGTTTACGTATGAACGAACACTGTAATGGTAACTTTCACCTTCATTATCTCAGTCTTCCTGATATATATATATATATATATTTTTTTTTTTTGCAGTACGTGGGCCTCTCACTGTTGTGGCCTCTCCCGTTGTGGAGCACAGGCTCCGGACGCGCAAGCCCAGCGGCCATAGCTCACGGGCCCAGCCGCTCCGTGGCATGTGGGATCTTCCCAGACCAGGGCACGAACCCGTGTCCCCTGCATTGGCAGGCGGACTCTCAACCACTGCGCCACCAGGGAAGCCCTTCCTGATATTTTTGGCTGCTCATTTTTTTTTTCTGAAAAATTTAATGAGTTTTAAAGCAATTCATATTGACTCACCTCTGGTTACTTTCTGGAACTGGCAAAAATAGGAGTTCTGCACTGGTGGCTTTGCACTCCAGGGAACATTTAGCAGTGTCTGGAGACAACGCTGTTTCTCACAAGCAGGGGGTGGGGTATGTGAGGTGCTGATGGGTGTGTGCTCTACTGGCATTTAGCGGGTAGAGGCCAGGGATGCTGCTAAATATTCTACAACGCACAGGACAGATCCTGACAACACAGAATATCCAGCCCAGAATGTCAAAGTGCTGAGGCTGAGAAACCCTGTGCTTTCTAAATGGACATAGTCTACTCAATATTGAACTATTCTTATTTTTACTCATTTATTTTAAATACATTTGAAAGAATTTGCTTCCTAAAATAATGTAAGCTGCTGCTGATGCTTTCCTACACTTTCAGAAACAAAATACAAATGTTAATTACAAATCAAGTGATACCTATTATTAAACACCTCTGTAATCTGCTGGAAGAAAAGATTATCTTGTACCATAGTAGCACAGCAGGAGACTTCTTTAATTGTTATATTTTATTTGTCAGAATTCAACAGCTGGTTAAGAGATTCTAAGCAGATGTTTTTAGGAAGATCTTAAAATGAGGATACTTTGTTCTTGAAATTCCAACAATGGGTAGATTGTTCTTTGGCTCTTTTTGAGCCCTCACCAAGGAATACAGGAGAGCCCCTGAGCCTTCTCTCTACGTAATCTTGACTACTCAGCACTGCTGTCACCTCATCTAGATACAGTATACTGTTTACCTTCCACATTGCTCTAGGTTCCTTCATCTTTCTTTCCCTTGATATTCAATGAGGACATGCTAGCATGCTGCAACTACATTGTGTAAATTATTGATATATTCTATCAGCAATCTGTTGGATGCTATAGGTTTTTAAGTTAAAAGCTGCTATAAAATTTAATCATTGTTATCATATGATATTGCTTATATGTGGAATCTAAAAAAAAAAAAAAAAAGGTACAAATGAACTTATTTCCAAAACAGAAATAGAGTCAGATGTAGAAAACTTATGGTAACCAAGGGGGAAGCAGGGGGATAAACTGGGAGATTGGATTGACATATACACACTACTATATATAAAATAGATGACTGACAAGAACCTACTGTATAGCACAGGGAACTCTACTCAATACTCTGTAATGGCCTATGCGGGAAAAGAATCTAAAAAAAGAGTGGATATATGTATATGTACATCTGATTCACTTTGGTGTACACCTGAAACTAACACAACACTGTAAATCAACTAGAGTGCAATAAAAATTTTTAAAAATTTAATCATTGTTTATAATTGTAATGCCTTAATCAAAAAAGATAATTTCCTTTTAAACGTAACATTTCTGTAGCCCTCTACAATATCTATTGTGTTCAGAAAACAACAAAGGCAATTCACACTTAATAAATACCTGATTTTTACAGAAAGATAACATTTCTTAATTGCTTTAGAAATCACTCAAATTACTTTAGGCTTTTAAATGCTTCCTTAATTTTAAAATAATGAATAGCTTTCGATTAAGGAACGCTATTAACCAATGATATGTTGCAGAGAAAAAGACTGTTTCAAAATGAAGACCCACAGGGGAGTCTTTGCTTAAATAAACAAGGGAAGAGGGTAGAAGGCTGGATTTTGCTTTAGACAGGTGATTTTACGCGTTCTCAAAAGAATAGGAAATTGGCCATTCAGAAGAAACAGAAGCAATAATTGGATCAGGGCATCAAAGACTTTATAGCTTTAGCAGAGTAAAATATAAAAGAACAGTTATCTCTAGGGCTCTTGATTGTTTAAAAATATCTGAGAATAGCACACTGGCTACGTAAATTGGTTAAGTAAACACTGCTCTATGTTTTCCTCTTTTATTTATTTATGTTTCTGACGTGAACCCATATATTTCTACTTTGTGAATAAAGAATTTTATGTATATATACAGGTGTAGCAGTTTCCTAGGAACTGACTACTCATTTCTCATAATTCTTTAGATGATAAAAAAAAAAAAGGAAAAAAACAGCTCAGAGAGACCTGTTCCAACTCCCATGACAGTATTATAATTTTAAAATCAATTAATGAATATTTGTTAACATTTAAAACTACAATTAGGATAACCATCTCAAGTTCTTGAAAGTATACGTCACTGGCTTAACACGACCTGGTCTGACCACGCATGATGGCTGTGGTACCAGCTTCTGGGCTGAGGCGGCGTCTGGCCACTCTGGGCATCTGTGTCCTCACACGCAAAGTGGGGCAATGGGGCTCCTACTTCATAAGGTTAAACACACCCACGTGTATGACATGCTTGGGTGGCACCTGGAATACGGTATGTGCCTTGTGTGTTGGCTATTCTTTAGTTCTATATTTTAGTATTATTTAATGTACTAGTTATTATTAGAAAACATAGTATGCGTTCATGCTATGTTCCATAATAATACTAATTCAATTCAGGTGTATACTAATAAATTCATTTCTAGCTATAAGTAGAAATCTTAAAACACAAAAACAACTTTAATAAGTCATTTGAACAATTTTTATAGCTAGTAATATTGACAGTTCTGCTAAAAAAAAACCCTCCTAAAATAGATTTATGATGTTAATGTGACAGCAAATTTCTATAATCTATAATACTAATACTATTTTAGTTCTGGCACCTCTTCATTTAGAGCTATTTTTACCAACTAATATTTACTGAGTTTTGTGCTATTCAGACCATAATCATTTTACATGAATTATCTCATTCAACCTTTAATGGTCTTGTGAGGAAGATACTATTATTCCCATTTTACCAATGAAGAAACAGAATTACTTAATATTTAGATCAAGTAACCTTTGTCAGTGTCTCAGCTAAAACTAGTATCTATGTGTGCCTTCAAAGTTTGTCTCTTAAACAGTGCTACACTGGTACAACCGGGGGGCGGGGGAGATGAAAGTCCTGCCATGCATTAAAAGGCAAATAATAAATTAATAACCTGTAAGGAAAAGTTTTAACTAATCCTTAAAAAATAACTCTAGTACAAAAGACCTACTCATATCTACTAATAATTATAAACTTAGTGATACAAGTATCTGTTCAGTCAGTTGGGAAATGCCATGAATTACAGAATTTTTACAGTAGCAGCACCGGTACAAACTCCATGGCTACTCACAATGCTATACACATAGCTACACGTAATGGTTCTAGTCAGGGTAAGTTTTTCTCACATGAGAACTATGTGATGTATTTGATTTTGTAGGAATATCTTGTGGTTTTGTGAATCAAGTATGTATTTCTGTGTACTGTAAATACCTTACTGTTGTTACTTTTTACCCTTAGAAACAAAATCACAAAACTCCACCTACAAAAGAACTTTTCTTTCACCGATTCTGATAACCGGCGACACATGAAATAACCATTCCCAATTCTCTTTCTCATATTGACAGCAGTATTTAAGGCAGAATCTTGAAAAGGTTAAAACAAGACTCAAATGAAGTGGGCTGTATTCAATGACTAAATCTGTCTAGTGTTTGTATCAAATGTTTCAAGAGCAGGATGGAAGACATGGTGAGAGGAATGAAGATGAAAAGTGGATTTAAAAGGCCAGGGTTTAAGTTTACAAGTTCAAGCTACTTCAGCCTTCACCAAATACATGGGTTTGATTTTCAGCTTACCGTACAATATTTGACCTGCTTTTGGATACTGCACATAATATTGAAAAGATCACTCATTGATTCAGTGGGTTGACAGCGAACGCCTACTAGGAAGAACTACTGTGAATGCTGAGGGTATGTGGGGGGTGGGTGGGAAAGGGTTGTCATGACAGATCCCACTTAAGGAAAAAAGGCTGAGATACATAAAAATGACTGACATGAGACAAGCTATAACGACTATGATAAAAGAGGTTCATATAAAATGTTACAGCAGTTCAGAGATGACGTTAACAATCTTGGGATGTGGTATGCAAAGAAAAGAAGTGGGGTCAATCGAGGATGACACTGAGGTGTTTCAAACCAAGTAATCTAGAGGACAGAGTAACATTTAGAAAAGGTCAAAAAAAGAGGCAGCAAAAGAAGAAACTGTCAATTTTAGACACATTTAGTTTGAAATATAAGCACAGATATGTAGCAGGCAAATGAGGAGTGGAATTCATTACTGTGGTCAGTCCTGAGACATGAGATTTGGGATATGAAGGCATGTGCTGGTACTCGGCCAGCAGAGGCACACCGAATCAGATAGGGCATCAAGAAAAGCTCCGGAGAGCAGGTGGTGCTGGAGTGTAATTTTAGAAGATGAAGAGAATCAGTGCTACAAAGATGGGCAAATGCACGGGGAGGAATGGTGGCAGAAGAAGCATGGTGAAGGCGAGGAAGCACAAACACGTGAGAAGTGACTACAGCAAAGGATGCCCATCTGCAAAGAGGAGGGTACAGAGCACATGAAAGGACCAGGAGCCAGATTATACAGGATTTGATGCCCTAAGCCATGGACTCTACACGTCATCCTGAGAACTAGAAGGTACTCTGGAGGATTTTTGAACAGGACCAATACGGTCTGATTTAATTTTTAGAAAATCATTTCATCCAATGAGGAAGTGAGACAGAGGAGAAGGGGGGCATACAGGAGGCAGGGTAACCAGTTTGGAGGCCACAGCGATCACCTAAGTGAGGGTGATGAAGGCTGGACGAAGGCAGTCACAGAGGAAGGAAAGGGAGGCTCCACCAGGGCCAAGCAGGCTGGATGTCGCAGGGATCGGTAACTCAGCAGATGGGGGAAAGGGAGAAAGAGAAGTCAAGAACGACTTCTAAGTTTCTGCCTGGGTAGAGGCAGAGAAGCCAATCTGAGGGGAACAGGAGGTGTCTGAGCACACTGCACAGGAGGCACCCATGAGACATCTAAGTGAATATACTCTGTAGGCAGCTGCACACACAGGTCTAGGTATGCTGATGCTTGCAGGCCAACAGGAGGAAGTAGGAAAGTCCTTGCTTGACGGCCTTGACTTTCACAGATAGAACAGGAAACAGAGCCATTTGTGGAAGTGCAGGCAGCAGTGGTAGTTTAAGTCTGAGGAAAAGAGGTGAGAAACTTTGAAGGGAATGAGTAGAAAGCTACTAAGAGATAACCAGACAGGGAAGCCACAGATCTAGAGCAGTAGTGATGTGCACGTCTGCGTGTCCTTTGTGGCAGAGCTCAACAGGCTAGGTGAAGAAGTGGTAGTACAGGTTTGCTAGTTGGCTATGATAGAAAGCAAAGGGTGACAGTGTATGAATGATGAAAGTGATAATTCAGAGTCTGAGACGGGTCAGGAAGGGGATGAAACCCTGAGGCACAGGGTCATCTTAGGAAGATGGAGTAGGGATCTTAACTGAGTCTAGAAAGCAGGCGAGAATAAGGGAGTGAGAGAGAAACGACAGGCTGTTACAGTGACAGAGTGGAATACTGGTTGAAATTTCTGGGTGGAGTGTAGCCATGGGTAAGGGTTCACAGTGGAGTGGAATAGAAGGTTACCAGAGTTGAGAAAGACTCTGTAATGCTTGGTGAATCATCTAAAGGGTCAGCTCATCAAATTACCAAAAATGATGCCAGGATTAAGTATATTAAGGTTCAAGAAAAATATCTTTTCTGGGCTTCCCTGGTGGTGCAGTGGTTAAGAATCCGCCTGCCAATGCAGGGGACATGGGTTCGAGCCCTGGTCCGGGAAGATCCCACATGCCGCAGAGCAACTAAGCCCGTGCGCCGCAACTACTGAGCCTGCGCTCTAGAGCCCACGAGCCACAACGACTGAGCCCACGTGCCACAACTACTGAAGCCTGTGCGCCTAGAGCCCGTGCTCCACAACGAGAAGCCACTGCAACGAGAAGCCCACGCACCGCAACAAAGAGTAGCCCCCGCTCGCACAACTAGAGAAAGCCTGCAGGCGGCAATGAAGATCCAATGCGGCCAAAAGTAAAATAAATAAAATAAATTAAAAAAAAAAAGAAAATCGTACAATTAAAGAAATATATCTTTTCCTAAGCACAACTGTGTAATAAATATTTGTCAATGAACTCTTGTCAAAGTTCTCACTGAAGATGCAAGGAGGGCGCAGGAGAGCATTATACTGAAGACGACGAGAAGGCTGAGGCTCAAAGGAAGCAGTTTCACGTGGCGGTGGAGAAGTCACTTCAAAAGGGAGGGATGGAAAGCAAGAGGACGGGCCTCAGTAACCGAGGAATCAAGAAATCCAGCTGCTTCTATGGCAGGCCTGTGTGGTCTGGACTGCTGCCTTTTTTTTTTTTGGTAAATAAAGTTTTTTTTGAAATGCAGCCACACTCACTAGCTCATGTGTTGTCTATAGCTGTGTTTGGGCTACAGTGGTATGTTGAGTGGTTACAACTGAGATCCTACGGCCCACAAGCCAAAATGTTTACTATCCAGCCCTTTAGCAAAAAAGTGTGCCACCCTCTGCTCCACAGCCGGGGGAGTGGGCAGGCGGGGGCGGGCTGGGGAATAGGCGGCTTTCAGTTAGGGCTCCACTTTCAGCAGAAGTGGCGATCACATTCTTTGAGGAAGGTACAGATGAGGGCAGTCTCTTCTCCTCAAGCGGAGACCTCAAAGGACACAGTGGAAAGAATGTGCCGGGAATCTGTGAGTGCGAGGATGAGTCCAGGAGAGAGGAAAGGTCACAGGCGAGGTCACTTACAGAGCGTGAGAATGAATGGCCAAGGACCGGCTGGGGACTTCCGGGAGTAAAAGCTTAGAATACACATGCAAGATGGGGAATACATTTAATAACTGGTTAATGAGAGATGAGTAACAAGATCCATCCAGTGGTGAGAATCTGAAGAAGGAATAACTATTAATGGTTTCGTTTCTGACAGTTTCCGGAAATGCTTACAATAGGAAAGTAAAAAAAAAATGTGGCAGTTTAAAACAAAGGCTGAGGACTGGGGTTGGGGGCAGCTAGAAGGACAGGAAGGCTAGGACACGCAGAGGCCTAGTTCAAAAACTTAACTTATAGCTGGTATGAATTATAAAGGGCAAAATTTTTAGGATAACTTCAAAGTAGCTGTGCAGCTCACAAAAAAATAAATACAATCACGTAAAAAAAATGAAAACATGCTATCAACTGCTTAGTTCTGAGTCTATTTCACTATTAAGAAATAACAGCCGACTGATAGTTTTTTAATCACCAGAAAGACATGTTGATAATTGATTTGTTAAAGGTTTATTTATTTATTTACTTATTATTATTATTATTATTTTTTGCAGTACGCGGGCCTCTCACTGCTGTGGCCTCTCCCGTTGCGGAGCACAGGCTCCGGACGCGCAGGCTCAGCGGCCATGGCTCACGGGCCCAGCCGCTCCGCGGCATGTGGGACCTTCCCGGACTGGGGCACGAACCCGTGTCCCCTGCACCGGCAGGCGGACTCTCAACCACTGCGCCACCAGGGAAGCCCAAAGGTTTATTTTAAAAAAGGTTTTCAAGTGAGTGTTTTCAAAACTGTTTCTATATACTTACCAGCTTTATTACTAAGCTTGTATAAGAAAGTCTGGCGAGGGTCTGAATGATCTCGACATGTCAGTTGCAAAAGAGAACCTGATTTTTTCCATTTCTGCATAAACCACAGACCTAGAGAGTTATAAATGGTATGTGATATGTGAGAGTTATAAACCGGAAATACATAGTACCATATGCCAACGTTATTCATTCTAATATGTATATTTCACTTCAAAATATATCTCCCAAATTAGCATTTTGTTGGCGAATAAAAAATATATTTGCAAAATATTTCCATTTTCTGATAACAAATATAAACACACAGACACACAGAGGTTAACGATGGGTTAACGGTGGTTGACAGAGGGCTTGTTATTTATTTCTAGTTCATTAGGTAATGAAATAGGTAATGGTCTATGAAGAACACATTTGGGAAAATTACACCTTTAGATATACTTGTTCAAATTATAATGAAGCAGAGGGGGAGTAAACTTTAAACACACTAGTAGATCCACATGCCTGAGCACGGCGCCTTTACAGACAATCACAGGTCAGTCATGGGAGACTAACTGGATAAGGACCAACTCTAAGGATGAGCAACTGGATAATGTTTTCTAGTAACAGCCGAATATAATTTCAGTGTCATATTTAATTGTATTTCTTTATATTACCAGTTACCCGTATTTAAGTGCATCTTCCGCTTAAGTGAAACCTCAATCACTCTGTAGCTGGTTTTCAAGATTGTAGACTACTCATTTCTACTTTTGTTGATTCTATTACTGAGGTGAACAGGGGAGGAAAAGAGGGAAAAAACCCTTTAACTGATTAAAGCTGCCAACTGAAAGTCTACCTGGGGAAAAACTTAGTGAAGAAAGAAATTCAAAAGAAAGAAATTCAAAGTACTGCATCCGATTCATACTGGGTTCTATTTTGTACTATTTACGGATTTCATTTTTCTCAAGCCCTCTTTTTGAAACTGTAAAAATCTACAACTAGCTAGATTTTGAATACCACCATTTGAAATGGGATACAAAGGAAAATGGTATGGTTTATTTGTCAATGAAAGAAGTAGAAGAGAAAATGGAAATAAGAGTTTCAAGGCTCGGTGAAAAAGAGTCAGAATGAAATCTAATTCTTACAATGGGAATCAATTGACTAAATTATAAAAGCCATTTTAAAATTCTAAGGGAAAAACAAAGCCAAATAAAGGGCAAATCAAGTATCAGATCCTTCTTAATGAGCATATTTATTCTAATCAAAATTGGGGTCTTAATTTTTACTTTAATTTCTTTTAAAAGTTTAGAATTTATTTTCTCATAATATCCCTTTATCACTATCAAACCAAAATCAGAGTTAATGTTCTATATAAAACATTTTATAACTTTAAAATGTATTAAGCATAGGTATTTGTTATCTGCTCAACTAATGGAACAACAAAATAGCCTGTTTATAAGACTAACATTTACTGAAAATATTTAAACAGTTTAATGATAAAAAGGGAAAAAATGCTCTTGTGACTTGACAAATATCTCAATATGACATCATTTTCTGAAATGAGTTTTGTCAGCTTATTTCACGTGCATGACAAAATAGAAAAATAGATACATCTTTTGTTTCATGAAATTCCAAGTACATGACAAATCTGCTCTAAAATAAACACCAGAAAATATTAAATTTGTATTTAAATCTTCTCTCCACGCCATAATTTTTGTACTGGACAATAAAACTTCTTACCTGTATTAACAAGAGCACTGCTGTTGTAGAGCGTACCAAGGTGAGGTCCAGAAAGTGATAGAAAGGTATGAAGTTTGTCAAGGTAATATTTAAACCGTGGCCTTGTAAGCACTGAACGGATTATTAAATTGCCCAACGAATGTCCAATAAAGCTATAAGAGAAACAAAATGACATTTCTCCCATAGTATTAGTTTAAAAAAAAATAAAAGCTGCTATCACTGTACACAGATGTGAAAATACTAAGCATTTACAATGTTCTAATATGTTTTAAAACTATGGTTTGATACTCTGAAATGACATAACTTACATTTTGAAGCAAAAAATGTGAGAATGTAGCAGAAAATTCCTATTATTATAGAGTTTGCATACTTACTATAGAAATAGGATACTACTTATCAGAAAACTCCTATTATTATAGACTTTATATACTTACTCTATAGAAATAGGATACTACTTACCAGAAAATTTTTACTCCTAGTTCGTAAATACTTAGAAAGAAATACATTTTAAAAGCGCTAATACATTGACTAGATGATAAATTTGCATCTTTAGGTACACACATCAATTATTTACCTGTCAAGTCACGATTTAAAACAAAATAATGAAGTTATACGTATAAGCATGATTTAGGAGACATTATATCCCCATTTCTCTTATTCTCTGGTCCACACTCCAAGGTGGGGAGTTCTCTGACTAAGTACTTTCAAGCCACAGGAAAAAAAATGTGCAATTTCTGACAGTAAGTCTAAAATTATACCAAAAGAATAACTAATACTTATAAAGCTTTTCACCTTTATTAAGGAATAGTTTAAATCAAAAGAGCCTTTTTGCCTACCATTATTTTACGATAGACAGTATATGAATCCCTCGGGACAATTAACAGTGAAAGAAGAAAGGCTGAAAGCTGTCTTAAAAGTGGTTTACAGATATAACTAGTTTACAGACATAACTAGTGAGAAGCTGCAAACTTCCTGAAGCTGTGAAGTAAAGTTTGATAACAAACAGTCCTCATTCAACCAAATCAAGCTTTTGGACAATGGTTGATTATAACTGACCATCTAATCTAGAAGAGGGCATACTTTTGTGGATGAATAAAAGAACTGAAAAAATAGACTTATTTTCTCATCATAAAATAACAAATTAATAAAAGGAATACAAGATGACTATAGAAAATTTAGTAAACAGATGAAAAATCCATAAATGAGAATGACTAGAACAAGAAAACAATCTCTCTCCACCCTCCACATACTTGCATCTCCCACCACATTTTAACAGAAATCTGTTTTTAAACAGTGACTTCAAATGAAAACCTGCTCTCTCTGTTCTCTGTCCCTACTCTGTACCTCCAAGAGGAAGCAAACTCTACAAAAGCCTAGAGTATAAAGAGCCAGCTTCCTCCTCTAACCCAGCTGGGATATGAAACTCATCAGTTTACTCTTCTCTTTTTGAGGCAGGAAGATTAGTTTTGACTTTTTCTTTAATTCTTACCGGACTAGAAGAAACAAATGCTTTTCTCTCCCCCATGTCTATTCACAACATCTGTGATTAAATAATAAGACATGTTGATTTGATCATCATCTCCTGCTTGTGGAGAGCTGACTCTCAAAGTATAGTCATGACATGTTGAAAGTATTTTTACAGTTTCATTTTTTTAATATATATCCATTTCCCCATAACCTTCCTTTTTGGTAACAGCTTTACTGAGATATCATTCACATACCATACAATTCAGCCGTTTAAGGAGTACAACTCAACGCTTTCTAGTGTATTTACGGAGTAGTGCAGCCATCACTACAAGAAATTTTAGAATATTTCACCACCTTAAAAAGAAACCCTACATTCTTTTTTTTTAAAAAAATAATTTTATTTATTTATTTATTTTTGGCCGTGCTGGGTCTTCGTTGCTGCGCGCAGGCTTTCTCTAGTTGTGGAGAGTGGGGGGGGGGGGCCTACTCCTTGTTGCGGTGCGCGGGCTTCTCATTGCGGTGGCTTCTCTTGTTGCGGAGCATGGGCTCTAGGCACGCAGGCTTCAGTAGTTGTGGCAGGCGGACTCGATAGTTGCGGTTCGTGGGCTCTAGAGCGCAGGCTTAGTAGTTGTGCACAGGCTTAGTTGCTCCGTGGCATGTGGGATCTTCCCGGACCAGGGCTCGAACCCGTGTCCGCTGCATCGGCAGGCGGATGCTTAACCACTGCACCACCAGGGAAGTCCAACCCTACATTCTTTAGCTATCACCGCCCCCCAGCCCCCCACTATCTCCCCTCTCCCCCAGCCCTAAGCAGTCACTGATCTACCTCTATCTCTATAATTTTGCCAATTCTGGACAATTCATATAAGCAGGATTATATAATATGTGGTCTTTCCCTAAAATCTTTTTATTTTTATTCTCTTTAAATTAGAGTTGCAGTATCCTATATTTCAGAATAGGACAACAAAATTACCAGAAATTCTGTGTGATTTTTTTTATAATTCATAAAGATATAAAAACAATTTATATAATATTATAGAAGTTACCTTATTTTTGAGACTGTTAGACTATATATCTGAATATATTGTATTATCTCGTCCAGAAGGCGATCAGTCATGCTATCAAAATCAGCGAAAGTATCATTCTAAACAAAAGCGAAATAGATACGTTATATACTGAATATGTGTAATTACATAAAACACTGAATATAAACATTATTTTTAATTTAGGTATTGAAAATATGGTTAAAGACCAGTGGTTTTTAAAGAAGTTAGTGAATGTGATATTCATTATATTAAAATGAACAAGTAGTGAATTTCTAGGGGAAAAAAAAGGCTCACTGTTCTTAACACTTCATTTAGGTAATCGTTTAGTCCACTATCAACACTGAACATAAGGTTATTTATAATGGTTTAATTAAAATATTTGCACAGAATGTGAAATTCTAGGAATTTTACACATGTAAAAAGCTCGTAAATCACTTCTACTTCCTTAGGCTACGCATTAATTGTTAAACTTCACAGAAGTCAGAAAAATTATATCTACTACCACAGGCATTTTGTAGTCAGCAAATATTTAGGTAGAAACTGGTAGAAAAATGTGTGCTTCCACTGAAAACACAGCTATCTGTACCTGATTTCTCTCAGACATAAGAAAATCAATTCTTTCCCCAGGCAGTCCAAGTTCAATGTAAGTTTTTACTAACCGGAGATCTGCACTGTTACCTAGAAAATGAAGAAAATCAAAGTTATACCTAAGGGAAGAGATAAAGCAAAAGGTACAATGCGCACCCTCATACTCTGTTACACTTCTTGGGGACAAGCGTAGGCCTATGCCAGCTGTGAAGAGACAAGGCCCTGGGAACCAGAATCCTCAGTGTCTATTTCACAGCAGATTTCCATCAGCTGGCAATGGCCTCCAACAGCCTGTCTCTTCAGAGGTCTGGTCGCATTGATGCGCTCGCCCCCGCCCCCCGCCCCCCCAGCAGTGTGTCTGTCTTCCTCCCTATAACATGGGATAGTGTGTTTCTTGAAGATTTCAAAGAGGAATTTACCAGAGATTCTACTGGGCCAAGAAGCCTTTCTTGGAGGATAATTCTTTGAAAATTTTATTAGTGGGGGGAAAGAGGTTAGTATTAGAGATCTTTTATTCCTTGAGTCACGGTTTTGTTTTTCTTAAAGAAAAATCTCCAATTTCATAAGAATTTACTAGCTCAGACCTGTGTTTAGCATTTTTATAATCCATAAAATCTTTTGTCAATTTGTTGCTACAGAATCACCTTATAACACAGTAATAGTCTGCTAGTCCAGAGATATTTGGTGTCTTCTAACATAGCTCCTAACCAAGAAAAATAGGCTGTTGAGTAACCAAAACAGCTGTCACAAAACCACAGCAGTGAAACAAGGTATTAAGAACTTAAGTTATACCCTGATTAATCAGTGAATCTTTAATTCTTAGGTATTGATTTTTCTTGTCCATAAGGTTTAAAGCAGCAAGCTAAAAGGGAAGCAGAAAGATGATCAAAGGGAGACAAAATGATTGCCACGAGGTGACAGCTGACAAAAATAATAAAAAGAGAGAAGACAGAAAAATCCGAAGTTAAAATAAATAAAATGTTGGCGTGTGGATGTCAATTCCATGGAAAATTTACTTTACAAAGAAATCTAATATTATACTCAGCAAAATTAAGCACATCTCTGTTTCAGAGAGTATTTAAGATTTAATTAACATCAGCAATTCAGAAATCTTTTTTCAGGTCAAAGATTAAAATAAAACTAAATGAGATCTACCAGGAAAAGAAAAGATTGAGATGCTACGGGTCACACGTGCAGACGTTACGTACCGTCCAGGCCGTGCACACACACAATGAGATGGACTCCGCCTTCGGAACAACCCTCTTCCTCCTCTTCCACACAGAAATAGGGCACTGAGGACGCCAGAAGAGGGACATCGCTGTACATGAACCCGGGGAGCTTAAGGTGCTTCAATTCTTCTTTCGCCTGAAGGAAGCTGAAGCAAAACAGTGTAAAAGACATTCGTTACTAAGTATTATATTCAGTTTTTAGAACCCAAAAGGTAATCTGCTGCATTTAGAGAACTGCAGAAGAGGAAACCCAGAAATATTTGATTTTAAAATAATGAAAATATGTGGGCTCACCTAAATGATTTAGAAATCAAAGAGTACTTTTTTTTTTTTTTTTACTATTTTTTAGTACATATTCTGATCAAATACAATGAGTATTTAAAGCCTGACATCACTTAAAAATATTCTTTTAAACTTGAAATCCACTAATAAAACACTGGGAATGGAGTTATGCTTTTTACTGAATTTTATACTGTATACATAGAAAAGGCGGGAGAACTACTGCACAGAGGACAGTCTGATGCTGACCCTGTGATCAAATCTTACCCTCTTTGCTCCTTTTTAATCTTATATAAAAGGCAAAGAAGGAGATATTCTACACAGTGTAGCAGTGAGAATGGCAGGTATAGTATTTAGTAGATGAGGTTATTTGTATTTTTCTCTAAAAATACCAATAAGAACGAACAGAACTAAGAGGGGGATGTGATTAAAATTGGTGGCATACACTCATTTACTGATAGAATAAGTGACATTTCTAATCAACTTGGGGACTGAGAACATCAAAGATTATTAACTATCGTAACATTAGATCATTTGGACTGATAAAAGTAAAACTCCAAGAAGCTGATGAACACTAAACTGAGCGGGACACACTGGGTGAAGAATACAGACCACTGCTTGCACTAATGACTCAGAAGAGTCTGAGGTACCCAGGAGGTGATGCAACCTTCAGCTTCCCAGCACATTACAAGTCTTCAATGGGCTGTTCTCACCTTGCTGGGTTCACTAGGTGTGGGCACCATAGGTCTTACTTATGTGTATACATCAGAATGATCTGGGAACTTAAAAAACCTACAGTAGATATGCCCAGACATTTTATTCCAGGGATTATAATTCCATCTGGAATAAGGTAGTAGAAAACCAGTGCCATGCTAGTAAACCTATGTCATGCTCAAAATTTTCTGGATTTTTTTTTACGGGTCCATGAAATCCCAATTCTGGAAACACTGACTTAGCTGGGGCAATCTAAGTCTGGTAGGCTTTAGGAAGTTTCTAGCAATTATCTAACATTGTCCTTATTTGCTAGATATAAAACCTAACTTTTGTCTGGGAGTTAACCAGGGGAGAGATGAGGTATTGATGGGAAAAAAAGGGTTTTAGTCTCAATTATTCCATACTTCTACCATAAAGTTACCAATGGAAAATCTGTATCAGGCCAAGTCGAGCCTACAGAACAGGACAATCATACTGGGAACTGCAGGTCTGTCCGTCAAAGAGCATAGTGAGTTCACTGCTCCATTTCAGACAGCTAATCGAAGAAGCACTTTCTGTATTACAGAAACCAGAGAACGTGAAATATGTATGTTACTGGAGAAATATACATATATGTTCTCTCTCTCTCTCTCTCTCTTTAGTAGCACGTGCTATTGTGCTCCATTACTTACGCTTGTATTTGAGGTTTTGGTGAATTTTCATACCAGGACAGTGATGAGGTGAAGTTGTAAGAAGCGCTGCTTGGCTGCTTTGTAATGGCATCACATTTACTCTTAGAAGAATACTTAACACTGCAAGGAGACTCTCGTGGTGCAGATGGGAAGGACAGACAGCCGGAGGTACAGACAGTAGGCACGGTTATACCATCCCTCAGATGGTCAGTGCTAATCCTTCCGGATTTGATAGACCCTTCTCCTCCTGGGGCGCCTCGGTCTGCCCAGTGAGCACGTGCCGCCCCACCCGGGGCGGGGTCATCTGTCTCCCCATGATACCCGTTTTGAACCATTTGCTGGTCCTGCTCTTCTTCCTCCTCCTCTTTATCCTGGTCCTGCTGAAGGTGACTAATTTCTTTGTCAGAAGCTTCCTTCTGAGGGCTAACTGAATTGCTGTAGCTAATAGTACACGTGTCAGAAGTATCTGTACTGCTCTGACAGCCAAAATAATTTTCCACAAGCCCTTGCTTTACCATATCAGGACTGGCTGAAAAAGGGTCACCTGTACCCAGGTGCGTTTCATCTTTAACCGTAGGGGCTTCTGAATACATTTGTTTGAGATTTAATGCATCGCTATTTTTTCTTTTCACAGTCCTATCTTCACTGACGTCTGTCCTGGTAGAAATGGAACCTGAAACGACACAAGGGGTGCCTGAACAAACCAGTCCTGAACTTAACGGAACTGCGGTCCCTGCAGGGTCACTAGATTTATCAGGGCTCTGGGAGTCTTTACATGAAGTGTCCAAGTTAGGTTTGGAGCTGCAACTACTTTTCACATCACTGGAAGTACCTTCGTCTGAAAAAACAAATTGTAAAGGGTCTTTAGTGCTTGAATTTAAGGAATGTATTGCTATCATTTCATTGTCCAAATGCCCTGAAAACACGACACTCTGCTGTTGCAAGATAATATTTGACTTTTTCCTATCGTCACATTTTGGCACATCAATTGTTCCTAGATTCAACACGGTTCTGCTATCGCTTAGGTGGCATTCAGGTACAACAGATTTCTTAGGATTTTCATCAGGTGACAGCTCATCGTCAGAAGGCAGAGAGTTTATGGACGTTAAGGATGACTGGATCTCACTGAAAGCACTTGTGCTCTCAGTACAGTGGCTGCCTACTGAAAACTTTACATTATGATCCGGCTTCATCAAAAGCTGAGGAAATAACCTTTCGTTATTGGAAAGACCTTGGCCTTGTACAGTTTCAAAGACTAGGTCAGGGTTTGGATGTGTTGCAACAGAGCTTGGTTCACTTTCCACACCTGAATCTGAGAACCGAGACGAGGCACACGTGGCACTAATATCTGGTAACTTAATTGTGTCTCCACTCACTACAGCATGATATTCTCTTGTAGAAGAAGCAGGTTGATTACTTCTTGGCTTAGCTAATGATTCTCCAACAGAACGACACTTTGCTTCCTGCAAAGCTTCCTTTTCAAGTGTTAGTTCTATAGATTTAGATTTACCGTTAGATTCTAAGGACTCAAAGTTGGGTAGTTGTAAACTGTCCACAAATACTTCATCTTGTCGAAGCTCTGTCCAAGGTCCTATTTTAACAGTTATTTTCTCTCCACTGAAAGGGTCTTTATTAGAGGGCTTTACTTCAATTGTCCTAACTCCCGAAGTGGGGGCAGTTTGATGATCATGGCAATCATCTGGTGAACTTCTGGATGCCACACTGTGTTCCACTTGTGCAATTTCACTATCGTCCTGGGAGATATCAAGTTTACCTGAAATGGACAAATTTGCACAAAGATTTAGGCTGCCAGAGTTCAAAGGATCAAACAGGTCTGGTTGCATATTTTCAATATCTGGAGACTTTTGTTCAGTTCTCTCTGTATTAGCTGGCAAATAGCTAGCTTCCTTTTGACTTGTCTGTCTGATGTAGGTCTTTAGGTCAAAATTATATCCACATATTGTGGTGTCCAGACCTTCCTTCTGACTATGTGAAGGATTGCCTTCAAAGCTTTTAAAGAGATCATTTGATGCTGTACTTTTCAAACATTTGTAGCCTACCAAAACCACAGAATCCTTAGAGTTCTGTTTTATTAATTTTTTTGTGTTTTCAGGTTTCATTGTTTTCATGAGCTTAGTAACCTTAACCTTGGATTTATTTGATTCTTCATTCTTTCCTTTTAGAGACTTTGTTAGCTGCTTTTCACCTTCTGTAGACCAAAAACTGGAGGCCCCAGCAGGTCTGACTTTCAACTCTGGGCTGGAAAGTCCAGCTAGAGAGCTTTCTTCAGTCTCACATTTATCCATTCTACTGGACTCTGATCTCTGAAGACTCTGAATTCCCATCCAGGGTGCATCTAAGTCTTTTATCCAAAGAAAAAGAAATTCAGGTTTAAAACGAGGTATAAGAACTCATATGATCAAGACTACTTTCTCTGACTATAACTTTCTAATATCCTCAAAAATAAATAAAACTGGAGGGGGGAAAACAGCCCCACATTAAGGAATGGCTTTATGTATATTAGAATATACTGAAAATGACACACACAGCTTACATATTTTAGTTAGATTACACTTACCTTCAGTAACTGCATCTAAATACCTGTCTTCAAAGATCACAGGTAATGAATTGAGATCTCCATCTAATTCACTACACTCAATAGGCAGGGGTGGGAGACAGCTGCAGAAGGAAGTGTTTTTGAGAGCGGTGCACATCTGGAGGTGACTCTGAGCACTGAAAAACATGTCTTATGTCAGACTGCAATCTAGACAATCACACCAATTTCACCTCATCGTCTCTCCAGGACCACCCCTCCTCAAGACAACCTCCTTACGAAAGAGCTCCTTGGTCAGAGATAAAAACTGGTACGATGAAAATTATGGTTTGTTGACAAAAATTACTAATAAAATTATTGTTTACTGATAAATTATTTAATTTCTATTATACTCTTCTATACTTTTAAATGTCATTTCAAAGTGAGTCATCTGTGCTTAATGTCTGAACATCCTAATTAGCTGAGAATAGCATAGAGGAGAAAGACCAAAAGCTCAAATGCCTGCTAACGATTTGATGATAATGTTGAAAAAAAAAGTTAACATGGACTGATGAATACGATTAACAGCTATTTTTAAAAAGGTATATAACTTTCTAATGCAAAATAGTTTTTTTTAAAAAACTCTCTTACGGAAAATTTGAAACAAATCAAAGTACACAGAACAGCACCATAAGCCCCATCAACAAACGTTTTCCCTCCTTGCTTTGTCTGTACCTCCACTCACTGCCTACCTACACACCCTATGATTATTGAGAGTTGTCTGTTGGGGCATATACTTCACGTGCACTGAAACAAACAAATCTTGGCTGCACGATTCTGACAAACGGACACGCGATACAGAACATTTTCCACCTGTCCAGAGAGTACTCTCACGTCTTTGCAGGCAAACTCCCAGCCCAAGTCGACACCAAGACACCCACTCTTCTGACTTGCTCCACCTTAGTCTTATGTGTTCCAGAACTTCATATAAACAGAGTCATATATTCTTTACTCTTTTATGTCTGACTTCTTTCACTCAACATAATGTCCTCAAAATATTCTTTAAAGCCAAAGAAAACCAGATCTAAATGTATTCAGTAGGGAAAGTGGAAGGCATCTACTCAGGATATTTGAATTGTAAATCTTTTGCACAACAGCAGGAAGTGCCATTCAGACTACCTGTGAAAATATGTAATACATAATGATAAATGTAAGAGATTCTGACCTGTGAAGATAAAAATACAACAAGACGGCCAAATGAAAGGCTGGAGCCAGGGCTGCGTGGGACTCCCAAGGGCGGGGTAGATCTGTGTGGGGAGGGGTAACGGTACAGTACACTTCTTTGTGTAAGGGCGGGGTCTTTAGTGAAGTAATGCATAAGATTAAATGCGATTGGACTAAACAGGAGCTTTCTAAACTTCAAATTCTCCTGATTTCTTTCATTGTAAATATTGTATATTCTGTCACTGATAAATTCTGAGATGATATCTTATGTAAAAGGAAATAGAATCATTTAAATTTTGGATTTATGCTACTCACTGAAGTTCCTGGTATGCAATGGCAGCTTCTCTTGGATGTTCAAAACAAAAGAATGCCTCAGAAAATCTGCGCACCTGGAAAATTCCAAAAGGGAGTATGAATAACATGGCACATTTAAAAAGTCAATCAGGAACTGGGTGGCAGGGAAAGAAACCCCCTTTGCGAGGCCCTCCATAACCATCCCTGTGAGAATTACTCTCCCTCCTCAGGGTGGCCAAAGCACTGTATTTTGGTACTTACCGCAAGAGTTAAAAGGAAGAACAGAATGTAGGTAAGAAATTTCGTTTTACATTATGGATCCACCATTCATCCTCCTTGAAGATGGGGATTCTGTCTGTCTTATTTACCACTACATCCCCACACCAAGAACAGCACCCAGTGCACAGAAGAATGGTGGGATCAGCTAGCACTCCCTGGTGCTGTGTGCCAGGCATCCCAGTACACACCAGCTGAGCTGATGGTGGACTCGCTGGCTCTGTGACCTTCGGCATTTCACCTTGGAGCCTCGATGACTCCTTTTCAATTACACTTAATACTTATTCTTCATAGGGGGTTATTGCAAAGAATAAACAAGATAATGTATTTGATAGCAGTTTTTAATCTGGAAAGTGTCTATAAATATAAGCTATTACAATTACCACTGTAGCATTCACCATATTTTTTCTTAAAATAATTGTATACGTGAACTGTCTCCCCTCCTAATGTGCAGGAACACATTAGAGTAGGAACTGTGTTTTGGATGATCTTTGCTATCCCCCCAAAATATGTCTTGGTATGTTACAGAAGCAAGTACTTGGTAAATACTGGTCAAATGTAGTTGAATATTTCTTCCATCATATTTGTATTCTGACCCTTTCATTTCTAACTATGCAGGAAAAGGCTTTGTCAGCACTGGAGCAACAGTAAGGGGATGGAAAAGATATTTTGTTTGAAGGGTACATGGAGGAGAGAGAAATGATATTATATCTTGGAATTATATTACACCTAAGATTTTTTTCTAAAGGGAAGTACAACTTAGGGGTCTTTGGTTTTAAATGTACAATGAGGGGCTTCCCTGGTGGCGCAGTGGTTAAGAATCCACCTGCCAATGCAGGGGACATGGGTTCAAGCCCTGGTCTGGGAAGATCCCACATGTCACGGAGCAACTAAGCCTATGTGCCACAACTACTGAGCCTGCGAGCCACAACTACTCAAGCCCGCACCACAACTACTGAAGCCCACACGGCCTAGAGCCCTCGCGCTGCAACTACTGAGCCCACGCGCCACAACTGCTGAAGCCCGCATGCTCTAGGGCCCATGTGCCCCAACTACTGAGCCAGCGTGCTGCAACTACTGAAACCTGCACGCCTACAGCCCGTGCTCCACAGTAAGAGAAGCCACTGCAATGAGATGCCCACTCACTGCAACGAAGAGTAGCTCCCGCTCACCACCACTAGAGAAAGCCTGCGGGCAGCAGCAAAGACTCAACGCAGCCAAAAAAAACATATTCAAAAAAAGAGTCAAATATTTTAAAAGCCAAATGCAGAAAATTATGTATTGTACGCTCCCCCTTGTATTTTAAAAAAGAGAGGAGAGGCTGGTGGTGATGGGGTTCTGGACATGCTACCCCAAATTATGGCACCTTGGCATACTGAATATCTTAAGGTGAAGAAATTTAAGAAAAGGAAGAGCAGGAAAGTCACCCTGACCTCCTCACCAACCCTTCTCCCCTAAAACAGGCCATAAAACCCTCATGTGAGAGGTGCCCTCACTATACCCAGAGGAATGGAACGTCCATTCTTATCTCCCAAAACAAAGGAATGGCAAGAAGAAGCCTACAAACAGGCCTTGCTAATAATAAATTCCCTCGGTTTACTACAATTACTTCATACTCCTTAACCTATCATATTCCTTCATGAACTGTCAACTCTTCATCAAGCCTATCATAAAATACTCAGGTCTGTTTCTTTGGGTCTTCATTTCCTTATGAAGGCTACCTTGTCACATAAAACTTATATTAAACAAATTTGTACACTTCTCAGGGCTTCCCTGGTGGTGCAGTGGTTAAGAATCTGCCTGCCAATGCAGCGGACACGGGTTCCAGCCCTGGTCTGGGAAGATCCCACCTGCTGCGGAGCAACTAAGCCCGTGCATCATAACTACTGAGCCTGCACTCTAGAGCCCGCGAGCCACAGCTACTGAGCCCACGTGCCACAACTACTGAAGCCCATGCGCCTAGAGCCCATGCTCCCCAACAGGAGAAGCCACCACAAGGAAAAGCCCACGCACCGCAACAAAGAGTAGCCCCCGCTCACCGCAACTAGAGAAAAGCCTGCGTGCAGCAATGAAGATCCAATGCAGCCAAAAAACAAAAAAAAAATGTACAGTGAATGGGAGAAACATTTTATTCGTCATCAAGTTATAGCCAGTTGAGTTTCTAAGTTCCTAAGCTTGTCTCCCTGAGTTGGTGAGACTAGGTCTTCAGAGGGACAAGTTGACAGGGGGCAACGAAACATCTGTGGGAAGGACGCAACTGTCTTCACCTTCAAATGCTGCTGACGGCCCCTTCTTCCTCTCCAACACTAAGGGAGACATGAGGAAAACTTATCTGCCTGCCTGCCTGTCTGTCTGTCTGTTAGAGGTATTTTCCCTGAGGGCTGTAAAGTGTAAAGAAATGCAGCCTGAAGTCATCTGGATTCCTGCAGCTGCAGCTGGGCCTGCCTCCCCACCTTCCCTGATCCCTACAATAAGAACCATCATTTCTGGACAGCATCCTCCCTACCAGGCTCTGTGCTAAGCACTTTAGTTTCATTCTTTGATTTGAACCATATAAAAACCTTACGAAGTGGATATATCTTCATTTAACAAGTGAGGCAAGACAACATAGCTGGGCTGTGATACACATGGGATTCAAATAAAGACTTGAGAAAAGTGTCAAGACTTGTGCTCCAACCACTGATCCCTTCCCTTCTGCATTAAGACTCCCTGTTATCATAAAGTCTTTCCTTTCCGGTCTGCTCCCAGACGAGGCTCTCTGTCTGAACTTTCTCCTGCCCTGATTTCTGGGCAGTGGCAACCCGTGAGGAAGAAGGCTGGCGCAGCACTGTGAGGCCATCTCTAAGGCATCACTGCCACCTGATGGCAGCACAGCTGAATTCTGGGCAAAAGGCAGGCACAGAAAAATATGTCAAATTTACAAACTCAGGATATGAGTAACAGATATTAATACTTTGGTATATATATATATCTGTAAGACACGTTTTGAGTATGTACCCTAATTTTAAAGAATCCACCTATTTGGCAATATCAACTATTCAAAATTTAACTAGGACATTAAAAAAAAAGGCTTTAAGGGTTCAAAATGGGTGTTTATAGTGCTTTAAAGAGTTAAATGTTCCTTTATCTATGTTCACCCTAATAGGCTGTTTAAATTGCTAAGCAATGCTTACTATAATAATTTTAATAAGTAGTTATTAATATAACTATATTATAATTTAATATATTAATCACTTACTATTATAATATTTGCTATAATAATTTTATACATGCTCATCCAGGTTAGATTCTAATCTGTAGTGCAGAGTCCAAATATGTGATATATTATCTATGTTGCCTTGAAGAAAGAAGGCACCTCACATATGTTCACTGAACAAATGTTTCTTGTTTTGAATTTAATTTATTTTTTTATACAGCAGGTTCTTATCAGTTATCCGTTTTATACCTATTAGTGTATACATGTCAATCCCAATCTCCCAGTTCATCCCACACCCCTGCCCCACCACTGTCCCTGCTTGGTGTACGTACATTTGTTCTCTACATCTGTGTCACTATTTCTGCCCTGCGAACTGCTTCATCTGTACCATTTTTCTAGGTTCCACATATATGTGTTAATGTACGATATTTGTTTTTCTATTTCTGACTTAGTTCACTCTGCATGGCAGTCTCCAGGTCCATCCACGGCTCTGCAAATGGCACTATTTCATTCCCTTTAATGGCTGGGTAATATTCCATTGTATATATATACCACATCTTCTTTATCCATTCATCTGTCGATGGACACTTAGGTTGCTTCCATGACCTGGCTGTTTTAAATAGTGCTGCAATGAACATTGAGGTGCATGTGTCCTTTTGAATTATGGTTTTCTCTGGGTATATGCTAAGTAGTGGGATTGCTGGGTCATATGGTAATTCTATTTTAAGGAACCTCCATACTGTTTTCCTTAGTGGATGTATCAGTTTACATTCCCACCAACAGTGTAGGAGGGTTCCCTTTTCTCCACACCCTCTCCAGCATATATTACTTGTAGACTTTTTGATGGCAGCCATTCTGACCAGTGTGAGGTAATAGCTCATTGTAGTTTTGATTTGCATTTCTCTAATAATTAGTGATGTTGAGCAGCTTTTCATGTGCTTCTTGGCCATCTGTATGTCTTTGGAGAAATGTGTATTTAGGTCTTCTGCCCATTTTTGGATTGGGTCGTTTGGTTTTTTTAATATTGAGCTGCATGAGCTGTTTATATATTCTGGAGATTAATCCTTTGTTGATTTGTTTGCAAATATTTTCTCCCGTTCTGAGGGTTGTCTTTTCATCTTGTTTGTAGTTTCCTTTGCTTTGCAAAAGATTCTAAGTTTCATTAGGTCCCATTTGTTTATTTTTGTTTTTATTTCCATTACTCTAGGAGGTGGATCAAAAAAGATCTTGCTGTGATTCATGTCAAAGAGTGTTCTTCCTATGTTTTCCTCTGAGAGTTTTATAGTGTCCGGTCTTACATTTAGGTCTTTAATCCATTTTGATTTTAATTTTGTGTATGGTGTTAGGGAGTGTAGCTTTTACATGTAGCTGTCCAGTGTTCCCAGCACCACTTACTGAAGAGACTGTCTTTTCTCCATTGTATATCCTTGCCTCCTTTGTCATAGATTAGTTGACCATAGGTGCGTGGGTCTATCCCTGAGCTTCCTATCCTGTTCCATTGATCTATATTTCTGTTTTTGTGCTAGTACCATATTGTCTTCATTACTGTAGCTTTGTAGTATAGTCTGAAGTCAGGGAGTCTGATTCCTACAGCTCCGTTTTTTTCCCTCAAGACTGCTTTGGCTATTGGGGGTCTTTTGTGTCTCCAGACAAATTTTAAGATTTTTTTGTTCTAGTTCTGTAAAAACTGCCATTGGTAATCTGATAGGGATTGCACTGAACCTGTAGAATGCTTTGGGTAGTAGAGTCATTTTCAAAATATTGATTCTTCCAAACCAAGAACATAGTATGCCTCTCCATCTGTTTGTATCATCTTTAATTTCTTTCATCAGTATCTTATAGTTTTCTGCATACAGGTCTTTTGCCTCCCTAGGTATTTTATTCTTTCTGTTGCAATGGTAAATGGGAGTGTTTCCTTAATTTCTCTTTCAGATGTTTCATCATCAGTGTGCAGGAATGCAAGAGATTTCTGTGCATTAATTTTGTATCCTGCAACTTTATCAAATTCAATGATCAGCTCTAGTAGTTTTCTGGTGGCATCTTTAGGATTCTCTATGTATAGTATCATGTCATCTGCAAACAGTGACAGTTTTACTTCCTCTTTTCCAATTTGTATTCTTTTTATTTCTTTTTCTTCTCTGGTTACCGTGGCTAGGACTTCCAAAACTATGCTGAATAACAGTGGCGAGAGTGGACATCCCTGTCTTTTTCCTGATCTTAGAGGAAATGCTTTCAGTTTTTCACCACTGAGAATGATGTTTGCTGTGGGTTTGTCATATATGGCCTTTATTATGTTGAGGTAGGTTCCCTCTATACCCACTTTCTGGAGACTATTTATCATAAATGGGTGTTGAATTTTGTGAAAAGCTTTTTCTGCAACTACTGAGATGATCATACGGTTTTTATTCCTCACTTTGTTAATATGGTGTATCACACTGATTGATTTGCGTATATTGAAGAATCCTTGCATCCCTGGGATAAATCCCAGTTGATCATGGTGTATGATCCTTTAAATGTGTTGTTGGATTCTGTTTGCTAGTATTTTGTTGAGGATTTTTGCATCTATATTCATCAGTGACACTGGTCTGTAATTTTCATTTTTTGTAGTTATCTTTGTCCGTTTTTGGTATCAGGGTGATGGTGGCCTTGTAGAATGAGTTTGGGAGTGTTCCTCCCTCTGCTATATTTTGGAAGAGTTTGAGAAGGATGGGTGTTAGCTCTTCTCTAAATGTTTGAAAGAATTCACCTGTGAAGCCATCTGGTCCTGGACTTTTGTTTGTTGGAAGATTTTAAATCATAGTTTCAATTTCATTACTTGTGATTGGTCTGTGCATATTTTCTATTTCTTCCTGGTTCAGTCTTGGAAGGTTATACCTTTCTAAGAATTTGTCCATTTCTTCCAGGTTGTCCATTTAATTGGCATAGAGTTGCCTGTAGTAGTCTCTTAGGATGCTTTGTACTTCTGCGGTGTCTATTGTAACTTCTCCTTTTTGATTTCTAATTTTATTGATTTGAGTCCTCTCCCTCTTTTCCTTGATGAGTGTGGCTAATGGTTTATCAATTTTGTTTATCTTCTCAAAGAACAAGCTTTTCGTTTTATCGATCTTTGCTATTGTTTTCTTTGTTTCTATTTCATTTATTTCTACTCTGATCTTTATGATTTCTTTCCTTCTGCTAACTTTGGGTTTTGTTTGTTTTTCTTTCTCTAGTTTCTTAAGGTGTAAGGTTAGATTGTTTATTTGAGATTTTTCTTGTGTCTTGTGGTAGGATTGTATTGCTGTAAACTTCCCTGTTAGAACTGCTTTTGCTGCATCCCATAGATTTCGGATCATTGTGTTTTCATTGTCATTTGTCTCTAGCTATTTTTTGATTTCCTCTTCGATTTCTTCAGTGATCTCTTGGTTATTTAGTAACGTATCGTTTAGCCTCCATGTGTTTGTGTATCTTACGTTTTTTTCCCTGTAATTGATTTCTAATCTTATAGCGTTGTGGTCGGAAAAGATGCTTGATATGATTTCAATTTTCTTAAATTTACTGAGGCTTGATTTGTGACCCAAGATGTGATCTACTCTGGAGAATGTTCCGTGCACACTTGAGAAGAAAGTGTAATCTGCTGTTTTTGGATGGAATGCCCTATAAATATCAATTAAATCTATCTGGTCTATTGTGTCATTTAAAGCTTGTCCTTCCTTATTTATTTTCATTATGGATGATCTGTCCATTGGTGTAAGTGAGATGTTAAAGTCCCCTACTATTATTGTGTTACTGCTGATTTCCTCTTTCAGAGCTGTTAGCAGTTGCCTTATGTACTGAGGTGCTCCTATGTTTAGGAGCACCTCAATACATAAGCACCATATATATATGGGAGCACCATGTATATATGGGTGCATATATATTTATAATTGTTACATCTTCTTCTTGGATTGATCTCTTGATCATTAGGTAGTGTCTTTCCTTGTCTCTTGTAACATTCATTATTTTAAAGTCTATTTTATCTGATATGAGTATTGCCACTTCAGCTTTCTTTTGATTTCCATTTGCATGGAATATCTTTTTCCATTCCCTCACTTTCAGTCTGTATGTGTCCCTAGGTCTGAAGGGGGTCTCTTGTAGACAGCATATATATGCATCTTATTTTTGCATCCATTCAGCGAGCCTGTGTCTTTTGGTTGGGGCATTTAATCCATTTACATTTAAGGTAATTATTGATATGTATGTTCCTATTACCACTTTCTTAATTGTTATGGGTTTGTTTTTGTAGGTCCTTTTCTTCTCTTGTGTTTCCCACTTAGAGAAGTTCCTTAGCATTTGTTGTAGAGCTCGTTTGGTGGTGCTGAATTCTCTTAGCTTTTGCTTCCTTTGTAAAACTTTTGATTTCTCCATCGCATCTGAATGAGATCCTTGCCGGGTAGAGTAATCTTGGTGGTAGGTTCTTCCCTTTCATCACTTTAAATATATCACGCCACTCCCTTCTGGCTTGTAGAGTTTCTGCTGAGAAATCAGCTGTTAACCTTATGGGAGTTCCCTTGTATGTTATTTGTCGTTTTTCCCTTGTTGCTTTCAAGAATTTTTCTTTGTCTTTAATTTTTGTCTATTTTATTACTATGTGTCTCGGTGTCTTTCTCCTTGGGTTTATCATGCCTGGGACTCTCTGTGCTTCCTGGACTTGGGTGGCTATTTCCTTTCCCATATTAGGGAAATTTTCGACTATAATCTCTTCAAATATTTTCTCGGGTCCTTTCTCTCTCTCTTCTCCTTCTGAGACCCCTATAATGCCAATGTTGTTGCATTTAATGTTGTCCCAGAGGTCTCTTAGGCTGTCTTCTTTTCTTTTCATTCTTTTCTCTTTATTCTGTTCCACGGCAGTGAATTCCACCATTCTGTCTTCCGGGTCACTTATCTGTTCTTCTGCCTCAGTTATTCTGCTATTGATTTCTCCTAGTGTATTTTTCATTTCAGTTATTGTATTGTTCACCTCTGTTTGTTTGTCCTCTAATTATTCTAGGTGTTTATTCTTTAATTCTTCTAAGTCTCTGTTAAATATTTCTCGCATCTTCTCGATCTTTGCCTCCATTCTTTTTCCGAGGTCCTGGATCACCTTCACTATCATTATTGTGAAATCTTTATTTGGAAGGTTGCCTATCTCCACTTCATTTAGTTGTTTTTCTGGGGTTTTACCTTGTTCCTTCATCTGGTACATTGCCCTCTGCCTTTTCATCTTGTCTATCTTTCTGTGAATGTGGTTTTTGTTCCACAGGCTGCAGGGTTGTAGTGCTTCTTGCTTCTGCTGTCTGCCCTCTGGTGGATGAGGCTATCTGAACAAGTGTTCTTTAAGTTCTTTTTATACAAACCTGATTTATGCCTACTGTTAGATGCAACCCCTACTGGTTTAAGTTATTTGTTTTCTCAATCCACAGTACATTATAAAGAGCAAATGAAACCAAGGGAGAAGGAGAAGTAGAGTATACATAGTATATATAGGCATTAAGTATACATAAGTATACTAGGCAAAGGAAATAAGAACTTGATGCTGAAACACAAAGGCGCCTCTTAAAGAAAACCTAGAAAATTCCCATAAAAAGCAGACAAAATAAGTTAAAAAATTAATATAACTTGGGCCTCTCTAATGGAGGATCTGCTACCCAGACATTTTTGAGAGCACAGGACACCAGTGTACTATTAAAGCAGAGTACATTACACAAGATTCATAATGATAACTAAGTCACTTTGAAAGGGCTAAATTAGGTTCCATATACTCTACTTCAGAAGGTAAGCAACCATGAAGCACACTAGAAAGTTTTCATTTAAAATGGTCAAAAGTAATTTAAGGAAAAAATCAGCCCTTTAGAAAGCACATATTGGATGATAACAAAATTCACTTTGGGGTAGACTTATTTCTTGAAAATTCTGGGCATGTTTTTTGTAAATACACATAAAGCTATAATACATTTTATGTTAATAATTACATTAACAATGGGAGTCTGCCTAAACCTTGCAAAATAGGAAATAAACGGCATCAAACTAAATATTATAAATAAACAATATGTTCTCAGAAAGTACTTCTACTTTGTTAAAAAAGATAGAGCTTAATATATTAAGGTTCACTGATACAGTTGTACTGAAGGAATATCAGAAGAAGTAGTTTTAGAGATGAGTTCTTAAAAATGCAAACTGCGTAATGTTTTGAATAGATAACACATCATTGTAAAGAAACCTTTAAGTGGGAAAGGATGGCTATACAAGTTATTTCTAACTCTTTCCCTCTTCTAGAGCACAGAAAGCATCAATACACTTGAAAACGTTATGATCTTAAAATCTCCGTAAAAGTTAATAAGAATTCCTGACCCTCCACCCTTGTTAGGGGAAGCTAGTGGCTACACATTAGAATCCAGGGTCCTGCTGATCCATACGGAAGCTTTAAAGGGCAAATTCAAAAAAGTGCTCCTTCAGAACAGAATGGAGATTCCTCAAAAAACTAAAAACAGAACTACCATATAATGTAGCAATCCCACTCCTGTGCATATATCTGGAGAAAACTCTAATTCAAAAGGATACATGCACCCCAGTGTTCCTTGCAGCACTATTCACAATAGCCAAGACATGGAAGCAACCTAAATGTCCACTGACAGATGAATGCGTGAAGAAGATGTGGTACATATATACAATGGAATACTACTCAGCTGTAAAAAAGAATGAAATAATGCCATTTGCAGGAACATGGATGGACCTGGAGATGATCATACTAAGTGAAGTAAGTCAGACAGAGAAAGACAAATATCATATGATATAACTTATAGGTGGAATCTAAAATAGGACACAAATGAACTTATCTATGAAACACAAACAGACTCACAGACTAGAGAACAGACTTGCGGTTGCCAAGCGGGAGGGGGTTGGGGGAGGGAAGGAGTGGGAGTTTGGGATTTGCAGATGCAAACTAGTATATATAGAACAGATAAACAACAAGGTCCTACTGTATAGCCCAGGGAACTATATTCAAAACACAAACAAAAAGCTGCTCCTTCCACAGGCAGATACAACCTGCCTCCAGGGAGGAGAGGCCAGATTTCACTTCCCACTCCCCCTAGTAGAATGCTCGTATTCAGGGAAAAGCCTAACCCTGTTAATCACTTGGAGAATTTTTTAAAAATTACCCATGCCTGGGCCCCATTCAGCACTGGTAAGTTTTAAAGTTCCCTAGGTGATTCTAATGTACAGCCATGGTTGAAAAGCACTATTTAACTTCTATTTAGACCATGACAGAGCAAGTAGTATTGGATTGACTCTACTGAAAACAACTTACAAAACTGCACAAGATACAGGAGCAACTGTTTCAAGCACTGAAGAACATCAACTAGACATGCAAAGAAGCTGGAAGATGTAACTTACAACCAAGAGATAAAAGCAGTTAGTAGAAGTAGACTCCAAGATAATCTAGGTGTTAGAATTAGCAGGCAAGTACTTTTCTTTCTCTTTTTAAATAATTAATAGACTAGGTTTTTCAGAGCAGTTTTAGGTTTACAGAAAAATTGATCAGAAAGTATAGGGAGTTCCAATTATACCTCAAGCCCCCAAGTTTCTCCTATTATTTACATCTTGTATTATGGTGATGCATTTGTTATAACTGACGAACCAATATTGATACATTATTATTAACTAAAGTCCATCGTTTATATTAAAGTTCACCCTTGTTGTTGTGAATTGTATGGGCTTTGACAAATGTATAGTGACATGTATCCACCATTACGATATCATAGAGTACAGTTTTACTGCCCTAAAAGTCTCCTATGCTCCACCCACTAGACTCTCTCCCAATCCCCCTGAGCCCCTGGCGACCATTGATTATTTATTTATAGTTTTTCCTTTTCCAGAATGTCACAGAATTGGAATAATATAGTAGGTAATTCTTCAGATTGGCTTCTTTCATTTAGCAGTGATACACTTTTAAGGTTTCTCTATGTCTTTTCATGGTTTGATGGCTTATTTCTTTTTATTACTGAAAAATATTCCATCGTGTAAATACACAACAGTTTGTTTAACCATTCACCTGATGAAGGACATCTAAGTTTTGGCAATTATAAAAAAAAGTTGCTGTAAATATCTGAGTGCAGGTTTTTGTGCAGACCTAAGTTTTTAAATAATTTGGGTAAATACCAAAGAGCACGGTAGCTGGATTATTATGTAAGAGTATGTTTAGATTTATATGAAACTGTCAAACTGTCTTCCAAAGTGGTTGCATCATTTTGCATCCCCAACAGCAATGAATGAGAGTTCCTGTTGCTCCACATCTTCACCAATATTTAGTGCTGTCAGTGTTTTCAATTTTAGTCATTCTTACAGGTGTGCATGGTATCTCACTGTTGCTTTAATTTGCGAATCCCTAATAATGTATAAGTTGGGTATTTTCCTTCCCCCAAGTGAAAGGCTAGAGAGGGCTGGAGCTGGGTCCCCCAGGTCAGCTGGACTCTAGAAAGACAGTTTCTGAGGAGGAAGGTCTTGTTAAGAAGGAAAGAATGCTCTGGATGTATTTACAAATGGCTATTTCCCCCTCTCCCGGCATGAGGGGATTTCTCTGATTTGAACTATGTGAACCTGGGAGGGTTCCTGGAGCTAAAACTCATAGAAGTGTGGGTGTCCCCTAAGACTGGGCCCTCCTGGAGTTATTAACTCAAGCTTGTTCACACTGAGCCTCCAGAAATTCATCAATTACAGTTTTGCTCTCCTGGTACTGGCTCCTGGTGACTTCTGTTCATGGGTTGGTTTCTGCTTTGGTAAGATGTGATTCTCTGTAACTGGCTAGCCATCTCTCCAGTTTGGAGGTCAGGAGTTTATCCCGTGGCCTCGGTTCTCTAATGGACCTAAAAAGGTGTGTTGATATTTGGTTTGTTCAGCTCTTTTCTTGTTGTTAGAAAGGGAGTGATGAAGTCCAAGCCTCTTAAAGCTGGATCAGAAACCAGAAGTTCAGGCAAGTACTTTCAAGCCATAAGTATAAACTGGCCAATGACTGGGAGAAGCTGGTCATAATGAATGAACAGATGAGGAACCTTAGCAGAAAAATGAAATGATTAAAAAAAGAAAAGAACCAAAGGAAAATTTTGGAAGTAAAAAGTATATATCTGAAATGAAAATTTTACTAGAGAAGAGTTAGAGCAGATTAGACACTACAGAAATGAGTTAGTGAATTCAAAGATGGAAGAACAGAAATTATTCACTCTGAAGAGCACAGAGAAAAACTACTAAGAAACAAAATAGTATCAAATAGTGTAACATAAGTGAAATCAGAGTGCCAGAGAGAGAGAGAAAGTAGAGGAGAAAACTGGGGCAGAAAAATTCTGTAGTTCTAATGGCTAACATTTTGATAAAAATATCACCCTGCAAATATGAGGATCTCGGCAAATCACGAGATAAATAAACAAGATAAATACCAAGAAAATATATAAATATATATTTAGATAAATATAAAGAAAATATATAAACTACAAGCAATATAAAGAGAACTACAACAAGGCACCGTCAGAGTCAAACTGCTTCAAACCAAAGATAAGGAGAAAATTATAACAGCAGCTGGAGGGAAACAACAATATAAATGACAACTGATTTCTCATCCGAGATTATGGAGGATGGATGATAAAGGTATGTCTTTAAAATACTGATACAGGAAAAAAAAGTTAATCCAGAATATTGATTAAACAACCGTATCAATCAACCTGACCTAATTTATTTATTTATTTATTTATTTTTGGCTGTGCCATGCACCTTGTGGCATCTTAGTTCCCTAAAAAGGCATTGAACCCAGGCCACTGCAGTGAAAGCACCAAGTCCTAACCACTGGACTGCCAGGGAGTTCCCAACTGTAAATATATATGTTCTCAACACCAGAACACATGAATATATTAAGCAAATACTAACAGATCTGAAGGGAGAAATAGAAAGCGACACAGTAAGTCTCCTACGTATGAACGGGTTCTGTTCCGAGAGTGTGTTCATAAGGCCGATTTGTTCGTAAGTCCAACAAGGTTAGCCTAGGTACCCAGCTAACACAATCAGCTATATAGTACTGTGCTGTAATAGGTTTATAGTACTTTTCACACAAATAATACATAAAAAACAAACACAAAAAATAAAGAAAACATTTCTGATCTTACAGTACAGTACCGTGAAAAGTACAGTAGTGCAGTACAACAGCTGGCGCTTCTTAGCAGTACCAGCTACATCACCACTGCTTTTACACTTGCTTCTGGACATCGTACGCTTGAAATAAAGGTACTATGCTACTGTATTCTATACAGTACAGTACAGTAAAATACACAAAAGCACAACCACTTGTAGAGGATGCACGCACGTGACAACATAGCCAGACACGTGAACTAACTTACGTGACTGGACGCGCGAACATGTGTTCGCATCTTTCAAAGTTCACAACTTGAAGATTCGTATGTAGGGGACTTACTGTACTCATTAAAATGCTCTAACATCACTTTTTTTAAACTTACCCTCAAAGTATGGTGCTCTTGTGCTAGTACTAGTCTTAGCTCTTCATGTAGTGTTATAACTTCCAGAAACTGTCCCCATAAAGCCATTAGAAGTGAGCAAAGTTGTGCGAGATTCATATTTATAAGTTCTGCCAGTTCATCAGGATTCTCTATTTTCTGAAATGACAAGGGAAAAAACCTTTACTGCTCTCTGAGAATTACCATAACACACCTATATATATTACTGAGAATACAAAGGCAAATTTTTAGTTTTAAAAAATGGGTGTGTGTGCGCTTGCATATGTGTGTGCGCGCTTGCACGTGTGTGTGGAGAGAGACCAACTGACCCATGGTTTTTTTCTATCTGATAGTTACTACAGCACTTTTCGACCATTTAACCAATATTTCAATACCGGAGGTATCTTGTTACTGAAATAACATCATAGTCTAAAGTTACAAATCAGGATTCTATAGAACATGATCAAATTCAAACACTAAAATACTGGGAATTTTAAACACAATGTACAAATCATGATGAAAGTTATAAAAATTTTGAAAGATGATGAAATCTTAAAATCTGATTTTTTTCCCCATCAGCTAAGTAAAGTACTTAAAAGATCCGTAACTCCTCAGAAAGGACTGAGACACTCTCTAAAGTACTGCTTTGCCCTCACACCTGTGCTCCTAGATTTTATTTTGCTTGCGGGAATCCTTTCATAGAGCTGTCGAACACTTCTTTCCTTCTCTTTTCTAACAGTTCACTCACCCAGTATTTACTGAGCACATTTTACATGCTAGGGCCTACATTCTACAGACACCAAGATTAATATGAAAAGTTCGCAGTCTAATGAGGAAAGAAAAGTGGGTAAATGATTACAATATACTATTATGAGTGTTCTAATAGTGGTATTAAATTATCCCCTTTATTTAAATATTCACCTAAACTGATGATGGAAGTTAAGAGTACTGAATGAGATGCAGAATCTTCTAAAAGGCATTTGGTCTTCTTGAATTGATAAAATAAGAACTTCTAAACAAAGAATAAAAAGGACTATAAGTCAGAATGATGTTTCTCTTTGGTCAAGCATTTTTATCATGAGGACAGGCTTTTCTTCAATACACTGAGGCAGCAGTCAGTCTTCAGGGAGGTAGTATCTTGATGCAAAAATCTGTCCTTAATTACTAGTAACACTAAGAAATCTACTTTAAATACATACACGGGTGCTGATCTCATTTTCCTACTGTAAAGATGGAAGAAGTCTGCTCAGATTGAAGCTGACAGCCATTCCCACCTACACACCAATGATGGCCTCATTTATGGCTCTGGATCACATCTCCCCGAGCTCTAGATCCAGCATCTACTGGATGACTGTACTTGGACAGTTCAACGTGTCCCAAACTGCACTGCACCCTCCCTTTCTAAAAACAAACAAAACCCCCAAGTGTTGCTTATCACATATGACCCTCTTTCTCTCAGTTTGTATTGGCTTCTTTTTGAAGTCTGCAATCCAGCAGGCTTTTCTTCCCCAACCCAAACCAAGCTTCCATTTATCTTCTTAACTAAGAGAACACTTAAAACAAAAACTCAGCAGCATTAGTAAGAAAGGAAGGGATCGTGTCTTATTCACTTTTGTGACTCTGGTTACCAGTACACAGTAGTCACTCAATAAATACTTACTGGACGAATAAGTGAATGAATGAATAAGGAATTACAGGCCTCGGATAAGGAAAATGCTCCCAGAATACAAGGACAAACTCAGAAAACGCTGACAAATTCCAGAATTCTGGAATGGAAGCTAATAGAGTCAACAGATGGTAAGTACTGATTCATCAACATACACAGAAATTCTACAGAGGTGTTCTGCCCCAGGAAGTGGTTTATAAATGTTATTAGAAATGAAGCTAACAAGTTTCTCATGTCTCCTAAGAACACACAAAAGATTAAGATGTACTATAAAGAAGCTGAAACCTGCAGTATTGTTTCAGGAATGAATTTAATGGAGTTAGGAAAAGAAGACTAGAATAAGTATTTGACAGTGATTAAATAGCACTACGTAAGGCAAGCAATGCTACACCTAGTATAATCTACACACAAGTAGAACTAATTCTCCTCCAGAGAGCAAGGCTATCTAGATACCTTGTATTTATTAATTGTATTTCTCAGGGATCATGGCACCAAGGTTCTGAGAAAGGACTTTTAGTATTTTCATTATTGGGAAAAGCATCCCTTTGGGTATAAATTACTCCTTTGGTTTATATAACTCTTTACAGTAAGTGTCAAAATATAAATAATAATTTCTTTTTTATATTAAAAAGGAAATCAGAATTAAGTTTGACAAGATCTTTTATATGTATAAATGTAGGAATAATAAGACCTTACATTTATATATATTTTTCAAATAACATTCATTATTTTGTCCTATTCATAGCACTCACTGACCTTGTTTGATTACAAAATGGTGCTTACTTTAATAGACTTGGAAATGGGGGAAAGCAAAAAAGAAAAAAATAAAGTTCATTTTAGTTTATGGTCTTCAATTTTTTTCAGTTATAGAGAGGAAAAAACCAGAATCATATATAGCTTTATGCCATTTTCACTGGATAACACAGTATGAGCATTTCCCTACATCATCAAACATTTGTTGAAAGCAACATTTTTAAGGTTGTACAACTTTTTTAGATTATGAGTGTCCCACGATTTCTTTAACCATTGTCCTACTGTTGGGGATTTATTTAGGTTAATGTTTTACAATATTATAAGTTACACTACATATGAATTTCTGTTTATTTGGTATAAATTGAGAAGAAATACTCTTTTTGGCTTTGGATACATACTGCCAAACTAATCTCTGAGAAAGATCTACGAGGTACGAGAATCTGTATCTCAGCACATCTCAATAAGCATTACGTTGTTATTAAAAAGTCACAGCTAGGGCTTCCCTGGTGGCGCAGTGGTTGAGAGTCCGCCTGCCGATGCAGGGGACACGGGTTCGTGCCCCGGTATGGGAAGATCCCACATGCCGTGGAGCGGCTGGGCCCGTGAGCCATGGCCGCTGAGCCTGCGCCCCGCAACGGGAGAGGCCACAAGAGTGGGAGGTGCGTGTACCGCAAAAAAAAAAAAAAAAAAAAAAAAATCACAGCTAGGTTAAAAATGATGTCAGAATATTTAAATTTTGGGTTCTTTGATAATTAGATTAAATATTTTTCATATACTTATTAGCAGTTTTTGTAATTTGGTGTCTAACCTATATTAATATGAAAAATGGGGAATAACAGGTTTCCTTAACGATTTGTAAGTCCTCTTTGTAAGACCTCTTATTATTCCACCTCTTGTGTATTCTATATGCTGTCAAAGTTTACCACAGTTTACGTTAAATTTTATGACGTCCATTTAAATGCTGAAATTAAATACGAGTACATAAAAATTTATTAGTAATATCAGAATACATATAATTTTTTAACACTTAGTACAGATGGATATAAAGAATAAAACTTTTCCTTCACAGCCCCATCCTTCATGCTATTGTTTTGTTTTTTGTTTTTTGTTGTTTTTTTTTGCGGTACGCGGGCCTCTCACTGTTGTGGCCCCTCCCGCTGCGGAGCACAGGCTCCGGACGCGCAGGCTCAGCGGCCACGGCTCACGGGCCCAGCCGCTCCACGGCATGTGGGATCTTCCCGGACCGGGGCACGAACCCGTGTCCGCTGCATTGTCAGGCAGACTCTCAACCACTGCGCCACGAGGGAAGCCCTGTTTTCTGTATTTTTGTTAAGTTTGAAATGTATATGTGTATACATATCGTTTCAAATATTTTATATGTAATCTAATCACACAAATATGATCAAATACATACAGAGCTTTTATTATCATATAAAAATCATACTCATATTTTTCCAACTTCTTTTTTCTTTTTTTTCTTTTAAAGATTTTTGACGTGGACCATTTTTTAAAAAGTCTTTATTGAATTTGTTACAACATTGTTTCTGTTTTACATTTTGGTTTTTTGGCCCTGAGGCGTGTAGGATCTTAGCTCCCGGATCAGGGATCCTACACGAACACCCTGTTTTGGAAGGCGAAGTCTTAACCACTGGACTGCCAGGGAAGTCCCTATTTTTTCAATTAATATATCCTAGAGAGCTTTTCAGCATGAAAACGGTACCTTGCATCATAGATGAATACATATATCTTGAATTAAAGAATCCATGTCAATGTATAGAGACTTGCCTAATCCTTTCAAATGGCTACATGGGAACGGATAATTCTTTATGTCTGTTGAAATGTATTAGCACTTCTGCGGGACAGATTCCTAAATAAAAACTGTTTTGTGGCAGAGCATGTGTTTTTAATGGATGTTTTCAGAAGAGACTGATGAAGTGACCTAAAAAATGTACCAGTTTCTACCCTCACCAGCAGCACAGGCAGATACTAGTTTCCCTACACCCTTATCAACAATGCAGATTAGCAGTCACTTTCATTTTTGCAAATTTCATAGTCAAAAAACCCTTTTATTGTTTAAATATGCATTTCCCTGGTTTTCAGTAAGACTTAGTGTCACCTATGTAGCTAACTTGTTCTGCTAAGAACTGCATTTTGTACATTGCCTCTATGCATATCCCTTTTTCCCGGGGGGTGTTTTGAAACTGACGCATAGGACCTCTTTATATATTGTGAGTATTAATCATTTGCCACTTTTAAGTACTGCAAATATTTTCTTCCAGTTTATTGCTTCCTTTCAACTTTATTTATATTTTATTTTGTTTTAAAGAAGTTTCAAATCATCAATACCTTATTTTGTCTTTTATACCATTACTCTGAAAAAGTTATTTCATATCCTAAGATCAGATTGTTTATATATACATGTATATGTAAATTTATCTTCCAAATTCTTCTGGACATTTAACTCTTCAAGTCCATTTAGAATTTTCTTCTACAGTATGGTATTTTACCACACTATTTATGTAAGCCGATATTTTATCATATATTCAATTCTTAAACATATCTAGTGACTGTTTCAGTGCTATTTAGTTTCATTGATTTGTCTTTCTAGTCTCTTAGAGAAGTCCTACTCTATTTCCATAACTGTAGTTTTATATATATATATGTTAGCATCCACTTGGGCAAGTCCCTCTATATTATTATTATTCAAAAGTTTTTCTTAGTCATCCTTACCTTTCTTTAAGTGATCTTTAACATAAGTTTAAAGTTTCCAACAGGATTTTGATATAGACGCATTAATATTATTAACTTGAGAAAAACTGGATCTTTCAGAGATCGTTCACCTTTCCGTCTGGGAGTATCATAAATGTTTATTCATCCAAATTTCCTTTAATATGTCAGTGAAGCACTGTGGATTTTTTTTTCCATATTAATCACAAACATCTTATTAAGATTATTTCTAAGCGTATATAATTCTTTGGGGCAACTATTATAATGACCTTAGTGCTCCTGCCTATGTATAATTTTACAAGGAGAAGGTAAATACCTTTTCCAAAGGGGTCAAGTCCTCATTTAAATTTACATACAGAAATACAACCCGAAGTCAATATATTTTTGTTTGATTCATGTCTCCGATTTCTTCCATTAACGTAGCTAAACAAGAGTGAAATACATAGGGATCCTAAAATAGTCAAAACACTTAGTTCCATGGGGAAGAAAAAGGAAAAATAAAAATCTATTCAATTTAATTGCAAGAATGAACTAGTGGAAAAATGGTCTGAGACAAACTGATCTCTTGAAATAAAACAAACCTTCATTTCTAAACAATATCACTTTACAAAAATACGTAAGTTTAAGTAATGCTTAAAAAAATTTTTCCAGAAATTCTTTGAGTGAACTAATAAGAGAAAAAGGACACTTCTGATCAGTTAATTGTCTTTGCTATTTCATTTATATGCACAATAATATACATTTTAAAGTTAATTTAACTTCACGTTCAAGTCAAATGTTGTTTGATCAACTAAGTTGTGTTTCTACCTAGATCAACAATTTTATCTTTGCATTTTAGAAAGGATAAATAATTAATATTTTGTTCAATAAAATACTTAGAAAACAGAATCCACTCAAATAACTTGGTAACGTGAATTTTAAAAATGCAAGTACCTTGACTTCTTCACATAATTCAGTAAGTCGCGCTTCCACATCCATTTCCTCTGAAAGGAGTAAAGAGTAATTGGAGGAAGTATCTCAATGTTAGATCTGTAAACTGTTTTTGAAATTACAGAAATAAATTAAATTACCTTTAAAAAACCAGAAGGTTGCAAAATATCGGACTATATTAAATGAGTTAAATTTCAATGTAATATATTTTTCTAAACACATTAATCATGCAGGTAATGTGATAATTAGTAAATTCTATGTTCTGATTACAGGCATACCTCGAAAATATTGCAGTTCGGTTCCAGACCACTGCAAAAGAGTGAAAACTGCAATAAAGCTAATTACATGAATTTTCTGGTTTCCCAGTGCATATAAAAGTTACATTTATACTATACTGTAGTCTATTAAGTGTGCAATAGCATTATGTCTAAAAAACAATGTACATACCTTAATTTAAAAATATTTTATTGCTAAAAAAATGCCAACCATTATCTGAGCCTTCAGTGAATTGTACTCTTTTTGCAATAGTAACATAAAAAATCACTGATCACAGATCACCATAATAAAATAATGATAATAATGAAAAAGCTTGAAATATTGAGAGAACTACCAAAATGTGATACAGAGACACAAAGTGAGCAAATGCTGTTGGGAAAAATGCTGCCAACAGACTTGCTTGCCATAGGGTTGCCATAAATCTTCAATTTGTGGAAAACACAGTATCTGTGAAGTGCAATAAAGTGAGGTATGCCTGTATTAAGTAGCGGGTTTCTGTTCTCATAAGAGGCTAACACTGTCAAGGAACTACTGACTATATACCTCAAGTAACTTGCACAACTGCACCACAGAAAAGATAAAACATACAACTAAGGTTTTATTGCACTTCACATATTATAAATTCCAGTGATCTTAGTATTTTGTATTACATATGTACATGCTTTACTTTTTACAAAAGCTCCGCTTTTTACAGTAGCTATAGTTCAAGTCAAAATAATTTTTATAACCAAAACATATATAAAGCATGCCTGGAATATAAGCTGTTTAATGAAAATGAATGACAAAATCCTTTCCGACAAAAAGTAAGTTTCTATTTTAGTTTAATAAATTCAGTTGTCTATCAGACAGTCTAAAACCGAGGCAATTTTTTCCCATATAATCCTGACTTATTTAATGTATGCTACAACCATTTACAGAGGGGGGCGCAGATTAATTTACAATCAAAATGGTAATATTTACAAAGGAGTACAGAAACTAACAGAATAGAAGACTTATTAGTTACTTTTGCAGGGAATACATTTCGCTAAAGCCTGAAATATCATGTTTAGATATACTCAGTTTTTCTTCAGAAATCAAACTAAAATGAGTTCTCCTAAGAGAACTCTAACAGCATAGCGTCAGCACACAACATTCCATAATCGTGTTGCTGTAAGGGAGTTTAACTGATCATTCTCACACAAAAGCAAGAATACATTCTGTGACATCCTTGAATTCATTCATCAGCTCACTGTCTCGTAAGGTATACTGAATGTTTACTAGTTGATAAAAAGAATGACAAACATTTAAATTTGATAAAATAAGCAGTTATACTGATGTGCTGAAAACAACCAAGCTATGAAGGGAACAACAAACACTCTGTTGGTAACTAAAACCAGGAGGACACACAAATGTTTTGGAATTCACAAAATATATAAATAACCCACTGATAACTAAAGAAATCTGCTGAGATTTCAAAAATCATTTCACCGTCAGGTAAATCAGTGGCTTCTAATGTTAGGTTTTCCAAAAAAAAAGAAAAAATCTGGCAGACCCTGTATTAAAATCATAACTTCCATATGCCAACATCATCATATGTTTTCACATCACTCATGATGTTTTCCTTTGATACAAGAAAATCAGCAAAATTGGTCTTAGTAGGTTACATATCCTATGAATTTTTAAAAAATGAAAATAAACTTTTTAGAGTTTTGATACACTTTTCTCACCTTTACATACAAGAGCCTAAGTGCAGAAACTGGTCCATTTGCATTATGGCTCGTGAGAGCTACTTCAATGCAAACACCTTCAGGGATGCTTAAATGCAAAACTTAACTTCAAAACCTTTGAGATGAAATGATTTCAACATCATTTAGGATTTTAACTAAGTTTAATTAATTTTTCCTTTAAAAATGCCTATATATCTATTTATACAACTGTATAGAAATGTATACAGGTTATTTTCTTACAAGTTTTCTTTTCCGCAGCGCCATGCGGTGTGATCTCAGTTCCCCAACCAGGGACTGAACCCAGGCCGTGGCAGCGAAAGTCTGGAATCCTAACCACTAGGCCACCAGGGAGCTCCCTACACACTTTGTTTTACCTTGGCTCCTCCTGCTAATTTTACCTTGGCTAAGCTGCTAAGGTGGCAGCTTAGAACACATCCTTCCATATTTTCAAATGTATACATATATGAGATCTGGAGTCACTGCTTTCCAAAAATGGGTGTATTTTACAAACGTGCTGAGATTTGCTTTTTTTCTCTCAGCACTACTCCATGTAAATGGGATATGCAGCCCTAAAGCACTTTTTTCAAATGGCTGCATAATATCCCTTGGTGTGGGTACCTCAAAGTCCATTCTTTGCTGAATGATGGGCATTTATTTTTGTTTTCAGTGTTTTGCCACTAAGAATACTGTGATCAACGTGCGTGCACATACACCATTACATACGAGTACTCCTTTCCGTGCTACAGATGAACAAAAATGGAGTTGCTAGGTCGAAAGGTAAATGTATCTTAAATTTATCTTCTAAATCTATCCACCCTCTCATCTCCTCATTCATTCAACAGATATTCATAGCATAGTTCAGATAATACCAATACACTGCTAGGAGTTAAGGATGAAAGATATCTCAAAAAAAGTGTTATTAACTAACTTCACTATGTTTTAGTTTTGAATCAAGTCTCTTCCCACTCAACCAAATACTGGGCCCTTCTTTATATACGCCTTATTATATGAGCAGCGTTTTTAAAAATTATTTAGCATGCTCACATCTAAATTGATAGGCTGACAATACAATAGTTAATGAAAAGTATATTTTTATTGCTAAAAAGACCACTAAACATGTCATAAACGACCATAATTTCACACCATGAATTCTTTAATTTTATAGTTAAGTTACTTAATGAGAATATAAAATTATATTCTAAAATAATGATCATAAATAAATCTTCAACCTTTCTTTTTTCCTTCCTGATAACAAGATAAGTTTCTCACTTCACAGTTTTAGTGAAAACTGACACAATTTAAGTATTTCTGGGCTAGTTTTCATTTGAGAAATGTGGAGAAAGATTTTGGCTCCTTAATTTCCTTTTGTCCATACTTCTGAAAACTGAGAAACAAATGCTGTGATTTAATTTTATTTTTTATTTCTACAGCTTTTAGTAACTTTTAAAAAATGTAATAGTGATGGTCTATTCAACACCAAGTAAAAACTTTCAGTATACTTATGGAAAGATAATAAATTAAGTACTATTGCTATTCAAGAACAAAAGTCTATAACATATAGGGAAATATATCAATAAAATAATGAGATCACAATACTTCCTTTCAAATGTGTAACATATCTGGATAGTGGCGACTTGATATTACTGTATTCTGCTTTTTAAACTTAGAACAATAAAAAATAAATACAAATTGACTCAAAAAACAAAGCCAGATACTAAAGATGCTTCTCTCTTTACTTCTGTAATGCATGAAATTAGCTTCAGTTTTTAAACCACATTTTATTATCCTTAGCCCTACCCAAAGACAAACTGACTTTGAACAAATTTAAGGCATTACCATTAAACCAACAAATTCTGGCAATGAACATGGTTTCCAAAAAGTGCTCTTTGTAGGAACTCTAAAATGAATATGTTAAAAGCCAAAGAAATCTTTGCATTTAACATTTCCAGTTTTAAATAAAAACTTCAATATTAAAATTAATTCCAAATTAACCAAAGCTTATCTACAAACCAAACTGATTCTAATAGTAAGTTCTTACATAAGGGTGGTAGGAACATACAATATTAAGAAATACATATTCATGAAATTTGACACTAATTTAAAGCAAAGTTTCCTGCTAATTAAAAGGGATTATTTACTTAACCTATTTGTAAACGTACCTAGACAGGTGTCTTTCTGGGTTGGTGGCTGTTTTCTTCTGAGAAGGCGCTCATAAAGGACCTGCATGTTGGCCTTGGCTAGTTATAAGGATTGCACACAGCACTAGTTACTATACTCCTTTTACAATAAAATTTATTAGAATTTTCCAATTTGTTATTAATAGTTTTAGTATTGATGCGATAGTGCAGTTAGATTAGAACACTAAAGCAAAATCTTTCAGTTAGTTAATTAGCTTATTAGAATTACAAATGATGTACATTCACGTTTATGTTACTTTGTGCTTTTTTCTATTTAAGTGTATGTGCCACTCAACATTTCATAATCCAATATTATTTTTATGTTTTAGTTTCTTAAACTCAGAGCTTTAGAGTTGGCAGGGGTCTCAGAGATCAGCGAGGTCAACACCCTGCCTTTACAAGTGTAGAGACCGGGGCCCCAAAAGGTTACATGACTTGGTAAAGCCTAGATTCCAGAATCCCTGACACCCATTTTCAGTAAGAGTTCCTTGCACCAAACCAATATTTAACTGTATGTCATCAAAAAAATGTACATCATTCATCTACGAGAAAAGAAAAAGACACAAGCAGAACAGAATTCAAGGCATTATTTTTAAAAAGGGAATAGAGCTTAGATACACTCCTCACACACCATGGTGGAATTTAAGACTTTTAAATATATACATATTTGAAAACTCAAGAAAAGTGCTAAATAGTAGAAGGAAATAGAATACATCCTCTAATCAAGAACTACTTTACAAACTTACTAAAACTGGTGAATATAATGATGTTTAGTCAACAGTGTTCTACAGAAATATTATCTAGTGCCTACAATCTAATTTTGCTAGAATAAAAATAAACAATGTTAATAGTTCAGAATATGCAATAGTTTTTTTTGAATAGTTAATAATATTTTTAGATGTTTTCCTAGAATATGCATTCAAGAATAAACTAAAATTCACAATAAATAGAAAATATAAATAATGAAAAGTTTAAGAATAACACAAAGTATCACTGATAAATATTTACTGAAGATGAATCTTGAATTTAAAAATCCCTAGGAAACTACTATAAAGTATGTGCTGATGTCTATGTACTTTTCAATTATCAACAAAAACTGTATTGTGCTATTTCATTCATTCATCCATTCAACAAACATATTTTGAGTAAACACCATGTGTAAGGTACTAATAATTTTATTCTACCACTATTATTTACTTATTTGAAACTGAAGTCTAGGGGTTTGCTTTAGAATTTTATTTTCTGATAAAATATTTTAAGCAAATAATTTGGAATAAAGTTGATATTCATTTAGTAACTGACTCCTGAAATTAAACGTAAGGGCTCTTTTAATTATGATATTTTCTACATTATATTCATAAGCCCAAAGTAATACATATGCGCCATAAAAGCCATCCTTACCCCAAAGTTAAAGATCTTATAAATAAATGAATTATCATACTGAAGTTAGATAAATTAGTGCTAATACTGTCTAAGCTATTTGAAATAAATCTTTGCCTTTGAAAAGAGATGCTTGTTTCCTTTAAACATTATTTCCTTTTGTACAGAAATATTTTTTTATAAGTTAAAATGTGGTTCAAGTGTTTTTCCATTCGGAAACATTACACGTTAAAACTCTGAAAATTCCGTGCACACAGCACGGACAGGCCCATCTCAGACAGGGCTCTCTGTACTAACCCGCAAGAACCCCACCCAGCTGTGGGAGTCTCTCCTGTCTCTCTCAGTGCTGAACTGACTCCTTATTAAGAGAAAGGGGATGTCAAAGCTCTTCAAAGACCTAGAAGAGGCCTGCTCTTTCCTCAGCACTTTGCTCAGCCCGAAGGAATTCCTCCGTTAACCAGTTTTCCTTGTGGAGCTTCCTCACGCCTTCTGCTTTCTGGATGCCCTCCTCTTCCCTTCCTGATGCATTCAGCACATCTGGACCCCTTCAATCCTCCTGCCCTTAGAATGGAAACCAGTTTGCATAAACAGTCCCAGTTACTTACAGGTAGTAAGTGACAGCAATGGTGCACACATGCACATGCAGTGCTGAGCACTACACGATGATGCCTCCACGAATTCAACATCCAAACTACTAATAGATTCTCCTATAGAAATGCCATTCCACGTGGTTTCTGTGTCACACCACTACTTTTCATTAACATGGTATCGCCCTTCATTAACATTATGGTTTAATAGTTTTGTGGTCTGACCGTTAAACCTAAGTTAACCAAAATGTATCATATAATTCTCCTAAGAAAATGTGTTTGAATCCCAAAGAACCAAATTAAAAAATACATGAAGCATAATTTTTCCATTAATTGAGGATTAGTGATAGCTTAAATTAGTTCTATTCTACAAACAATTCTTTCATTTTCAAAAAAGAACATTTTTAAAAGTTTACATTTGAGGCAGTGTTCTCTTAAAGGATTTTCCTAAGGGAAACAGAAGACTCTAAGTACATGAAACAGCAAGGAAAAAGAATATTCCAGAGAATAGTAATCAAAAGGTTTCCGTACTACCATTTTTGACTTGAGGAAGAATACATGAGCAAGAAAGAACAAATATTTTCCTACTGCTTGTAAAACTGGGGATACACTGGGATCCTTGAATTAAGCATTCTAAATAGTCAACTGAATGATATTTGTTTCTAGTCAAGTCAGGAAAAGTGTGCACTCAACTGACTGATAATGAAATTAATCCAACCCGTGGGAGCATCTGCTGACAGGCAGTGGTACAACAGCCAGCCTGTTCTCACAGCTGAACTTCAGTGAGGTACAGATCACTTTCTTACAATTCTTTTGTATCTCAAGATAGGCAGTTATAAAAACGGGCTAATTAGTCTCAAACCCAAGAATTATTTTCAGTAACTATTTTTGATAGTGCATCAATATTGTTAAAAGACAGATCCTTGAGGAACAAAGAAATAAATAAGAACAGTGATTAATTTCAGTAAAATTTAAAAAGTAATTTCTGATTTATTCAAGTATGTAATGATGAAAATAATTTATTCTAAAGAGAATTAAAATGTGCTTTTTATGATGAGCTATTAGCTGATATTTGAAAGTAAAAGCTTATAAAACTTTCATAAAATGTCTGAATAAAAACATTTTTGCAAATCTCAATAATTTATCTTCTGTGAAGTGATATATGTATTTTGCAAACTACAAGTGGCATACAAAATCAAGGCAATATGATTTTTTATTGTGTATTACAATATACATGCAGATATTAATTTCAGACAAAAACCAAAGACTGGTGTTTTAAAATTATTTTTAAAATTTTCAGAATGTTAAAACTGCGTAATGTTATTATTTTTTGAAATGAAATAAAAGAAATAAGATCTGAGATCACTTAAAACCAAACATATGGGGCTTCCCTGGTGGTGCAGTGGTTGAGGGTCCGCCTGCCGATGCAGGGGACGCGGGTTCGTGCCCCGGTCCGGGAGGATCCCACATGCCGCGGAGCGGCTGGGCCCGTGAGCCATGGGCCGCTGAGCCTGTGCTCTGCAACGGGAGAGGCCACAGCAGTGACAGGTCCGCGTACCGCAAAAAAAAAAACAAAAAAAACACCAAACGTATTTAAAACCAAAGGTCCCAAGTACCTACAATCTGCTTAGCCTGTTAAATATTTGGAAGTATGGATTTAATTTATGTTACCTAATCTATCTAATTTCTCTTCCCTATCTAATAATTCTATGGATAATTACATTTGTTTTCTAGTAAGCTTTCTGCTTGTATTCTAAGAGAAGTAGTAATATTGACATACTGTTCAAAAAAATCTACCAAAAGACTCATTTCAAACTTAGCACCAAGAAATTATTTCTCAATATCATACAGTTTTTTTAATTTCAGAAAGTAATTATCAAAGATTGAAAAAGATGAAGTTGAGAGAGAAGCAAAAGTGAAGCACATAAACTTAGTTTTAGTACAGAAACTATGGCCAAGCTGATAACCAGCAATATGAGAATGAAGAGAGTGCCTTGAACTAAAGCACAGGTCTGGCTACTTTCAACATACCCAGTTCTAGTTTCTGACAAGAGGGAAGCTCTTCCGTTACCGTAATGAAGTAGCTGTGCAGCCCCTTGAAGGCCAGCAGGAGGGTGGCGCAGAGGGTGTAATGGAAACGGTAGGCGTGACGCAGGAAGGAGTCTGCAATGACGAAGCTGAAGCCCTAAACAAGGAGTCGATTTGGGACACACTGTTAGTAACCAAGAGTCTAAAAATAGCACCCTTGAAGCTTAGAAAAATAAAGGATTTACAAATCACAGTTAATTCTAAAACGGGTAAGAAATCTAGCAATATCTTAGGGAGTTGTTCTCATTCATACAAGTAATTTAAACACAGGAAACTTCGACTGAGTGGTACTCCACTTCTGTAGTCTGAGCCCCCTTTTCTTTCAGGGGAGTAATGGCTGTATTCATACTGCTGGGTCTCAACTCTGGGTCTCAACTCTGGCAGTGACTCTTTACAAGCACCTTTGCAAAAATGATTCTACCAGTTGTGTGAAGGGAGCAGGGGGAGAGAGAAAGTAATAAAGAAGACCCCGGCTGTCAAAGGTCTCTATCCATTAAGTCTTGTAAAATCTTGAGGTATCAGGTTCGTTTTCAAAAAAACAACTGGAACCAACCAATTTGTTAAGATCATATTTAATTAGATCTGTAAGTTGTTGATCTCAAATAATTAACAAAAGAACGATCACATTCACAAACATAACAGTTAAAACAAATTTCATTCAAAGTAAGAGAGAAAAGAGGATTTATAAACATATCAGTTCTTACGTCTGGTGATAACTGTTTTGTGTAGTTAATACCAAAGACCACACTTTCAAGAGTAGGAATCACAGAATCTTTGTTTTGTGCTGGTGCATTTCTGTTTAACCAAGTAGTCTTCACAGGGCGAGGAAAGCTGGAGGAACAAGCATCACATTATTATTGTCATAAGAGTCTATTTATAGTGTTAAGTTAAATGTTTACAAAAGAAAGTCTTAGAGGGGCAGAATAAAAAGCAAGGGCTTTGCAAGGCTATGATTTATAAACTCTTCTTAAAGTAACTTTACAATTTTTCCTTTAAGAATTTGAGATAAAGTACTGGCTAACTATAAGAAGGCCAAAGCATTTGACTGGTTGGCAGTTTGGCAAAAGGAAAAAGACAGGAAAGTAAATCAAATGTACCGTAAGCAGAGAGCAGCCTTCATTTGCAAAATGAATTTGCTTTGCAAAAATGAAATATCTAGATCCTAGCAACGAGGGTGTCGCAAGTCATTGGTAAATACCACTTGCTATGAAGTGTTTCTTAAAATTGAGCCATTAAAAAAAAAATTGAGCCGAAGAAGCTATATTTAAAAAAATCAAATATAAGAAACAAGTTATACAAAAAACAAGCAAAGAAGAATCCTAACCTCAGTTACTTTAACTAATTGATTTAATGTCTATAGTTGGGTTGATCATAGAAATTGTTTTATATAAATATAATATTTAGGGACTTCCCTGGTGGCGCAGTGGTTAAGAATCTGCCTGCCAAGGCAGGGGACACGGGTTCGAGCCCTGGTCCGGGAAGATCGCACATGCCGCAGAGCAACTAAGCCCGTGCGCCACAACTACTGAGCCCACGCACCACAACTACTGAAGCCCGCATGTCTAGAGCCCGTGCTCTTCAACAGGAGAAGCCACCATGATGAGAAACCCGCACACCACAATGAAGAGTAGCCCCTGCTCGCCACGGCTAGAGAAAGGCCGCGTGCAGCAATGAAGACCCAACGCAGCCAAAAATAAAAATAAAGAAATTAAAGTAATAATAATAACGTTTAAAAATGTAATACTGTAAGCTAAAAATTTTTTCATCTAGTTTAGAGGACTAAAAAGTCCAGCTATAACAAAACTTCAGGAGAAACCCTGCATTTATAGTGAGGAACACTACCGTTAACAGGACCCCTCTACCAGCGTACCACCAGCAAAAAGCCTTCCTTCCCCTTGCCTTGCTTTCCTTCCCGACCCTCTCCTTTACAGGCAAAGAAGGGCACAGCTCTAGCAGCGAGAGAGGGGACATCAGAGCCCAGGGCAGTCACGGAAAGAGCAGCAACCCCAGTTGTCGCAGGCGCCTCAGTCTCTTCTCCCATCGCCAACCAGAGCCAACAGCTAGTCCTCTTGGCTTCTGATTCTGAGCCAAAAATGTCCTCTCCTTGCAGTGAACGGTCTCTAGGAGATGAGCCGCCTCTCCCCACCAGTCTGTGCAAGAGCTGCAGTACCGCAGGAGGAATCGCACTGAGTCACCAGGATGAGCTCTCCGTACTCAGCGATTAGAGAGCAGCAGTGATAACCCAAGCTAACCGCTAGGGACTGTTTGCGTATTTCTTCCGAAAAGAGATGAAGCCATTGTTATAAAGAAAAAGGAATGGTTGAAATAGCTTCGTTAGGGATTCTTACTGAAATTACAAAACTAAGAAATTCGGAAAACTACTGGAATGTATTTTATAAACAGATTAAAAACTTTAGCATTAAAACCTAACAGGCTATTCATATAAAAGTAATATTGTATACTACTTATTCAAAAGTTATATTTCAAAAAAACATACTTTCCTGTCAAAGAATTTTCGTTGAGTTATCATGCTGTTAAAAATTAATTTATTTAATCAACATCTAAAATTGTTTTGAGTAAGTTTATAATAAAATTATATATAATCATAGGAACACTTTCCTGTGTACAAAAGTTATAGCAACTGAGAACAAGCTCTCAAAGGTCTAACAGGAAAGACAAAAATGGCAAAACAACTAGCTCCAGATCTTACTACAGAATAAGGAAGGCGAAGCAGGCCATCAGGAGAAAGAGACTTCTTCCTGGCCCCATGCTCTAAAGACATCACGGGACAACACAGGGGACGTGGGGCTCACAACTTTTACAGCAACGTAAAGACATGCAACAGGCTGTTACCTGGGGGAAATATGTTACATTGTCTTGGTTTTCTATAAATTCTGAAGTAGGTAATTCTACAAAATCACCTACTTAGTTTTCTGATAAGTCAGTTTAACATTATAACCCTTAAGCATCATCCCTAACATCAGTTGCCGGAATAAAATTTGCACCAGAAATTATAAAGTAGTTCAGAAGTCAAGCCAATTTGGAGCCTTTTCACATAAGTTACTGATTTAAAAGTGTCTATCTGTTACCCATGCCACAAGGATGATGTCTTATTGTAAGAACTAAAGAGCTTGAACTGTATTCTTACATTAATGAAAGACAACCCATCTCCCCATGGAAGTGAGCAGAAAAAATAATTATCCCAATGAATTTATTATGATCCAGAATATTATGTACCTTTAGGCTAACATGATATAGTTTAAAATTGCTTACTTAGTAAAGATCCATAAAATTGGTTAATAACTTAGAAAACAAGAATTACTGTATAGATTTAAGAAGATAAATTAGTCTAGAGAAAAGACACAAAAACTATGAAAAAATGAATACACTTTCCCAGACAATGAATAGTTACAGTCAGCATTGCATAAAAACAGAGGTGCAGACTAAACAATGCTGTATGGTTATTTCCATATTGCATTACTTTTCTTGGTCAGTTTATTTGACAAAGAATGCTCCATATTTTTGTAATAAAAAAGTCATCAATCTAATGTTCCCATGCTCTTATATTTTATTAATACTTTAGTATAAAAATGAAAGTGTTTATTAAGTAAGTGTGACTTTAGAAATTCCTATTTCAGTTATCTTTATCAAAGTATATGTTTTCATTATAAAAGTAAAAGATAGTATGTAATTAAGGAGCGGGAAAGTGGTTACATTTACCTTATTAGTGGCTGGTGTAGTGCAACTAACGACGCATGGACTGTCACAGACACGACAGAAAGGTGGAAGTAATCAAACATGACATTGACATGGTGATGGAGGCCTCTTTGGAGGCTAAAGTGCAGCTTCAGTGTTCGGCTGCTTATTAGCTGCAAGGCGTTCAGATCATCTGCCCTATAAAAAGCAACACATTTGCTTATTAGTACGAAAATTTAGTAAAGGCAAACATTTTGTAGCATAGTTTAAACTATCAAAACCTTTAATTACTTAATTATTTTTTAAAAACAGAATGAGAATAATTTTTAAAGCATCACATTTGCATTAGACAGTAATATGAAATCTAACAGTAAGAAAATAACCAGATCTTACTTCTAGTTTTCTAACTATACTTACAGTTTCCATGTTAATGGACTGTTTTTCACTAATGACCCTACAAAACGAGTCCTTTTTGATACTTTAGGAAATACTCTCATCTTAAAATTTTACTCCATAGGGAACACTGTTTATAATAAAGTTGCAGTACAGTGTAGGTCAAATCCTACTGTGATAAATCCCAAAAGGTGCTTAAAATTGTTTTTATGGTACAAAATTTTGTTATTAAGTGTTGCTCAAAAATAAGCAGGTATCAATAATTGGTATATATTTTATTACATATATTTAATCTGTCATTAGATTTACACATACAAAAATTGAAACAATGCCATGAAAATATGTCCAAATATATATCTATTTTTAACCAATATGTACATTATAATTACCTACAGCTAATTAACTATTTACTCATTTCAGCTTACTCCACTTATAGAATTGACTTGTTTTAAAAAAGAACCCCTCAAGGAATTCCCTGCAATAAACAAGTATTACAGAGGAGCAGTAGCCACCACGTAAAAAATTCTTATTCCTCCGTGGTAGTAAAGAGGACATCTCACAAGCAGACCTTTGAGAAATGTAACTGCTTAAGACATTTATCCCACATGTAGTCTGAATTTATATACAATTTTCAAGAAGTATTTCTACAGGTACATTTGAAATGAAAAACAACCCCACGAAAGTAAAATAGTAAAATGGACCTCTGATTCTTGTTTTAAATGAATACAAGCACAGTTTGTCCCTAAAATGTATGACTGTATGTCCGGATGTGTGGACAAGTTCAGGGTAGCCAGTCCTAAAACTTCTGCATGGACTCTGGAAACAACTGTTAAGTCTAAGAGTCATCAGTCTTGATAACTCCCTGAATATCAAGAGAGTCCCACCTGAAGGTGGCATCACTCATGCCACCAAGAAAGATAAGCCAGTGATGCAGTGGAAGAGAGCTCGGTTGTGTTTAAATGCCTCAAGGCAGTGGTATTGTATCAACTGTGCAATTTCTAGAGTCTAGGAAATTGTTTCATGTTTCTTCAAGTCATCTGACTTTGCTACCTGGAGCTCATGGAATCAGCATGGGCACAAAAAAGTAGGCCTAACCATTCCCATGAGACTCTCCCAGAAGGGAGAAGGAGTCCAAAATAAAGAAGGGGGTAGGCTGGGTTCTAAGAAGAAAATGGGGACTCTAATATAGATAGATAACAGTCATGAGTAACTTACGATTTTTAATTGTTTGATTAGCCTACTTACGAATAATCTCCATCTGTGAAGTGCAGATCCAAGGATAACAGAAAATTCATTTCCTCAAGGGTTTCTTCAATCTGAAGAGAAATTATACTATGAGCTGCCTTTTGAATATTTTATAGAAAGTTAGAAATATGCCTTGAGGCTTTACAAAAAATATTTATCTAAATATATATGAAGAAATGTTTACCTTTTTTTCATCCAACAACATTTTAACTTTGAAGATCATGACATCATTTAAAACAACTTCCTCATTTTTATATAGAATTTGAAATGTTTTACTGCAAATCAGAGAATCATGAACTGAAGCTGGAAAGGCTAAAGTCATACCTAAAACAGATAAGATATGTGATTGACAGGTAAAAGGAAAAATACAATTATACTTTTACTTTACCATACATTTGATTATATTACTCCAATGCCATGATTTTATATAGCAGTATTAGAACATTTCTGAAAGTTTATTAATTACTATGATAAAAAATGAATAAATATGGCTTCCCTGGTGGTGCAGGGGTTAAGAATCTGCCTGCCAATGCAGGAGACACAGGTTTGAGCCCTGGTCTGGGAAGATCCCACATGCCGCGGAGCAACTAAGCCCGTGTGCCACAACTACTGAGCCTGTGCTCTAGAGTCCGCGAGGCACAACTACTGAGCCTGTGTGCCACAACTACTGAAGCTTGAGCGCCTAGAGCCCATGCTCTGTAACAAGAGAAGCCACCACAGTGAGAAGCCCGCACACCGCAACGAAGAGCAGCCTCCGCTCGCTGCAATGAGAGAAAAGCCCGCACGCAGCAACGAAGACCCAATGCAGCCAAAAGTAAATAAACAAATAAATTAAAAAAAAAATTGTTAAAAAAAATGAGTAAATAAGTACCTTATAACCATTACAGAACTCTTATACAACTTAATCTGAGAAGGTAAATGAGAAGTCTCAAGGTAGATATTTTAAGACTGAACAATTGATCTGTATACCACAGAAGAAAGCAATTTAGTTTTCCATAGCTGCCTAGTGAAGAATCTGGTTGGCTTTTGTCCTGCTTCCTGGGAAGTAAACTAAACTCTAAACTCTTGTAATAAAGAATTTGGTTGGCTTTTGTCCCTAATTCCTGAGAGTTGGCCTCTAAATCCTTAGAATTTCCCAATGACAGGAGTGTCTCTGTTACTCATGGTGGCCCAGACAGTTTACGGTAAGGAGATGACTCAGGACGGGGGCTGGCCACACCAGTGAGACCAACCATGTGACTGGAAATTTGGGGTTTTGAGCCACATGCTGTAAGCCCAACCTTCAGGGCAGGGAAGGGGGCTGGAGACTGAGCCATGTGGGTGAAGATTCAATCAACTGCGTCTATGTAATGAAACACCAATAAAAACTCTGGACACTGAGGCTTGGGGTGGCTTCTCTGGTTGGTGATACTCTCTACATTGTCATACACAGATTTTTCTGGGTGGGTAATGCATCCTGACCCCTTGGGGGGATAACAGCGGACTTCACAAATCTGGGACCCTCCCAGACCTGGCGCTGTGCATCTGTTCTTTGGGATGGCTCTGATTTGTATCCCTTTGCTATAGCAAAACGTTAATAGTAAGTAGAGTGCTTTCCTGAGTTCTGTGAGTTGTTCTCGTGAATTACTGAACCTGAGGGGGTAATTAGTAACTCCCAATTTGTAGCCATGTGATCAGAAGCAAGGGTAGCCTATGGATCCTCAAGTTGCAGCTGGTATCTGAAGTGAGAGCAGTATCACGGAAAACTGTGTCCTTTACCTGCAAAGTGTGGTCCACCTCTGGGCTGTTGGGTGTCAGGTCATCCCAACAGCCCACTTGCTGTCTTATTACTCAATCCTCCAGAAATAACATGATGGGAAAGAACCTGGAGATGTTTAATCTAGAGATTATGCACAGTGGGCATCTCCATGGGCAGGGAGCCCAGAGTGAGATACCAGAGTCCACCTGGAGTAAGGTGGGTGTCCCTGCTGGGGTGGCCTGAGGTCTGAGCCTGTGCAGGTGCTGAGGGCAATCCAGGTAGAAAAAGGTACTGGGAGCCCAAGCAAGATGAGGGGGCAACTGCATGGGAGGGGACCTAAGACTGTGGGGGAGGAGGGGGTCCTGGCAGAGGGGCAGCCTGGTACAGGGTGCTGGAGTCCCAAAAGGAGGAGAGAAACTTCTCTCGGGAGGTGAAGGTGGGTGTGGGCAGAAGCCCGATACACTGCAATGGAGCCCAAGTGAGGGGAGGAGAATGTCCCTGCAGGAGGAGCTCCTGGCAGGAGGGCTGAGCAAGTCTGGGTGGGGTGAGGAGGGTGTCGCACAGGGACGTGGGCTGCAGGAGGTGCTGAAGCCCGAGAGGTGGGCAGATGCATCATGAGGGAGGGAGGCAGTGACAGGAGCTGGTTATGGAAGGGGCTGATCAAGTGAGAAAACACACCAAGGGTCAGGAGAGCCAGGTGCCCTACTGAGACCTTTCAGGGAAAGAAGGTCCACAGATGGAAAGGAGATAAAATGAATCCTGCGGTTTTGGACTAAACTGGACTAGAAGTAGAAATACTCATGTGAACTCGTGGTTTTTACTACATGTTTAGATAAGGAAAAACAGGTGTAAAAACAGATGTAAATACATTTACATGAATACATGTAAATGTATTCGTGTATGGGTAAATATATATGTATATACACGTACTCACGAGCTCTGTCCACTCACAGGGCCTGAGAACACAGCCCCCAGTACTGGTTTCTAATACAATTCTCCACGAAGAAGAACCAAGGCTTTGCAGAAATGGTTGACTCCAGAGCTGGGGCACACACAGGACAAGATCCATCTGGACCATCTTTTCATACCAGAAAGCAAGTAAGTGCTAGGAGAATGAGGGGGGCACATCAAAAGGGCAGAGAAGCCAGCTTGAAGAGGTTTCCCTGGTCACAGTGGGGATAAACTGAGCGTCAAAGTAAATGATGACAGAAATGGATTAACATGCACTGAATAATAGAGAAATTCATAAATCCACACTGATATAAATACATACATACACACCAGAAGTTTGAAGGGAAAAAGAGTGACTTTACAGTGAAGTCTGACAGAGACTTAAATGATGCAAGTTAACATCACATTAATGGGACACCCAGAAGTCATGTGCCACCTAGTGAGATATATGAGATGAGCACAGCACTGCTCCTGAGATAGTCCTGTCTGTCACACACCATGAGGAAATCACAGACCAATGAGAACTGAAGGACATTCTACAAACTACCAGGGTTCCAGTCTTCAAAGGCGTTACGGTCATGAGACTCAAGGACAGACCGAGGAACTATTCCAGAACGAAGGGGACTGAAGAGGCATAGCACTTATTACGAGGCATGATTCTGAACTGGATCATTTGCTGCAAAGGACTTTATGGGGAAAACTAGCAAAACTTCAACGGGTCTGAGGATAAAGTGGCAGTAATGTATCAATGTTAGCTTTGTAATTTGATGATTTCATTGGGTTATGTAGGACAATACTCTTGTTTGGAGGAAATACCCACTAAAGTGTTTGGGGATGATGGAGCATCATGTTGGCAAATTACTCTTAAACAGTCCAGGAAGAAAGTTCTTTGTATCGTACTTACAACTTTTCCCTTCATGCATATATGAAGGGAAATCAAGTATCAGAAACTTAACTTCTGTAACTTACAGAGAAGAGGAAGAAAGTTTCCTCAATGGAAAGTAAATTTTTTAACACGCCCGGGTAATGCAAAGTCAGAATCTGCCACCTCAGAGAGCGCCGGTGAGGCTCCAGCTCTTCCGCATTCCTCCTCCCGCCCGGCCTGCAGCTCCTGCGCTGCCCGCCAGTGCTTGCAGACAGCCTCTGTGTCTCCTCTCTATGGCCACCTCCACTGCCTCTGAATGCCACGTCGCCACACAGCACCACTTGGCACTTTGCTCCTGTCTGCAGTCCCTACAGAGCCCTGGAAGCCCTTACTTCTTGAAGGCTGTATCTCTTAACTCAAGGTTAACTTCCTCCCGAACGACTACAGCCATCACTGTGGGTGAGAAACCTCCCCAACGCCTTCCCTCCCCACCCTCAGGGCTCTCGCCTTGCAGCCCTCCTGGCTCCCACTCCTGCCTTGTCCCCTGGACCTTTACGTGGCCAACGACCGCGATCCCTGTGTAACTTAAATTCCAATCGACACCCCCTCACACGCCCTCCTTTCTCTCCAGCCCACTCCCTCTAAGGCCACCAGCTCAACAACCCTCTGACCCCGCGGGATGCTACTCCTCTTCATCGCCCCCTGCTTCCCCTCAAGTCCCCACTTCCCTCCTGACCCACCTTAACCTCCACGGTTCACACTGTCACTCACCCTTGCACATGTCCTGTTAAGGACACACATACTACTCTTGCTCTGTCATCTTTGCCCGCAGAAATCTCAACCTTTGTAAACCTAACTCTCTGCCTAATCCACACTCGTATCCACGAGGTGAATGGAGCTGGGAAGAATACACAGCTCTTCTGACGGACCGGACTTCAAATCCACGATCACTAAGCTTAAACAGGCCTTCAGTGCTGCCGAGCAATCACACTAGGTTTTCTGAATCCATTCCCTCCCCACATCCCTAGATCACTGTTTCATAGGATATTTTCTCTGCCTCAAACCTAGCCTTCAGCCTCAACTGAGCAGTTTGGCTCTTATTTCAAAAGAAGATAAACATAACCAGGTTACTTGGCTCCTTGGACGTCTCACTCTCCTGGCTTTGCCCCCACCGCACAGGCCACACCCTTGTAATCATTTTCTTTGCTGTGTTTTTCTTATTCAAGAAGAAGCATGGCATAGTGGGGGTTTTTTGTTTTTAAATTTATTTTCTTTATTTGTGGCTGCATTGGGTCTTTGTTGCTGCGCATGGGCTTTCTCTAGTTGTGGCGAGCGGGGGCTACTCTTCGTTCTGGTGTGCAGGCTTCTCTTTGTGGTGGCTTCTCTTGTTGTGGAGCATGGGCTCTAGGCACGCGGACTTCAGTAGTTGGGGCACACGGGCTTAGCAGTTGTGGCTCGCGGGCTCTAGGCGCACGGGCTTCAGTAGTTGTGGAGCACAGGCTTAGTTACTCCGTGGCATGTGGGATCTTCCCGGACCAGGGCTCGAACCCGTGTCCCCTGCATTGGTAGGCGGATTCTTAACCACTGAGCCACCAGGGAAGCCCAGCATAGTGGTTAAGGACAGATTCTGGTTGAAATTCAGGCTCTGCCACTTATTAGCCCGAATTCAATCTTTTTGTGTTTTTTTTTTAAACAGGGTCACAGATTTATTTATTTTTGTCTGCATTGCGTCTTCGTTGCTGCGTGCGGGCTTTCTCTAGTTGCAGCGAGTGGGGGCTACTCTTTGCTGCCGTGTGCATGCTTCTCATTGCGGTGGCTTCTCTTGTTGCAGAGCACGAGCTTTAGGTGCGTGGGCTTCAGTAGTTGTGGTGCGTGGGCTCAGTAGTTGTGGCTTGCAGGCTCTAGAGCGCAGGCTCAGTAGTTGTGGCACATGGGCTTAGTTGCTCCGCGGCATGTGGGATCTTCCTGGACCAGGGCTAGAACCCATGTCCCCTGCATTGGCAGGCGGATTCTTAACCACTGTGCCACCAGGGAAACCCCCAAATTCAATCTTTATTAACCTTTCTGTTTTCTATGCCCCACGTCCAGTCCTTAGCAAATCCCATTAGCTCTACCTACAAACTACGCATATCTAGTATTTACTGACTGAGAGTGATAAAATGCTCTAACAGAAACAAAGACCACTGCAGTTAGGAGTTCCCAAAACAGGATTCTAAACCACATGATAAGAAATTGTACACAAAACAAATTATCCTAAATTGTTTTGCAACGACAATAATTAACCTGCTGTGAGAGTCACCTATGCCCTCAATTAACATCAATATTTAAAGCTTTTAAAAAGATGTACCAATGACTTAAAGAAAATAAACTTATCAAGTTTTATTCTCAAACCAGAAGCCAAGGGCAAAAGCTGTGCAAGTTCCTCCAGTCGTTCATTCACCCATCCAGTCAACAAATATTTACTGAATAGCTATGACAACAGCTATATTATAACAGATAATCTATAAATAGGCACATAATAGACACTTTCTAGGTGTTAGAGATAAAGAGTAAAATTAAAGAGATAAAAATCTCTGACCTTTTGGAGCTTACATACCAGTGGGAAGGGTGATAGAGAATAAAGACAGTAAATAAGAAAAATGATACAGTACGTCTGAAGGTAATAAGTGCTATGCAGAAAGATAAAGAGAGGAAAGAGGGTGAGAAAGATAGCGGTTTTAAACAGAAAAGTCAGGCAATGCTTCATTGAGAAGGGGACCTCTCAGCAAGGACCAGATCCCCACGTCCTCTCCCTGCTACAGGCCTCCTTCACCTGAGGAGTCTGGAGGTTTGTTCCCCAGAGATGACAGAACAGAGGTCCTCTGAACGGGAAGTCACCTGGCAAAGCTGAGAGCACGAAGGTATAAGCAGAGGCGTTCTGAACCCTGAACGCCGAGGTGCACAGAGCTCTTCCTCTACTGGGTTCCCAGAATGCTGGCCGTTAAAGGAGTCTTACTCTCCAGGAAGGAAACAGGCTAGAGTCTTCCCTGGCATTTCAAGAACTGTAAAGAGCGTAAGATCTAACCCTATTTGCAAGCCAGTAAGCTAGCTGGCCACAGTGTCATGGATGCTGGCAAGAGACACGAGACTCTGGGGTCAGAGTTTCAAGTTCACCTCAGTTGCCCTTGTTCTCACTCCCCCAAGTCACATGGGGTGACACAGGTGGATACCACGCATGCATAGGGTTTGGGTCACAGTTGAAGAACTCTAAGCTTAGGAAACCTTGATCTTTTTTAAGGAGGTATAAGAAAACCTGTCTAACCTTTGAACTGGAGGGAGACCGTATCTCTGTCATACTGGACAGTAAACAAATCCACCTTCTGCTCCAGACAGAGATACTACCTACACCTCCCAAAGCTCTTCACTACAGCAACATCCTTAAAAAGATCGTCTGGAACAAAAGTCTTTCAGTGTCCTTGCTCACTAGATGTATGGAAACTGAGAAACCATGGAGAGCTACTTTCAACAACATGTAGGGTAAAATCTCAGCTCCTTCACAGTTCTTGACATGGGGAATCTGACCAGGCCAAAATATCTATAATAGATCTGTTATGTAAATCTATTTTATTAGATAAGATCTCAGATACCAACTTCACAGATTCCTAGCAATCAGCTCACCAACATCACCCTAATGTGACACTCGAAGACACAAGTCCCATGTGTGCTCTCTGAACGTCCAATCAGCCTCCTTTCAGTCACGTGCAGATAACTGACGACTATCAGACACCTGAAGAAAGCTTCTAACATGCAAGTTAGAAACCAAAACAGAGAAAAAGCAACTTGTAGAGAGAAATAAAACTTAAAAATCTATCAGTATTGTTCTTAAAGAAAAGAAATTGCATTCATGAAATAAGAAAATGTTGCTATAACTGGGGGTGGGGGTGGGGGAAGGATGGATTGGGAGTTTGCAATTAGCAGATGCAAACTAGTATATACAGGATAGATAAACAACAAGGTCCTACTCTATAGCACAGGGAGCTATATTCAATAGCCTGTGATAAACCATAATGGAAAAGAATATAAAAAGAATGTATATATGTGTATAGCTGAGTCACTTTGCTGTACAGCAGAAATTAACACATTGTAAATCAACTATACTTCAATACAATAAATTTTTAAAAAGGAAAATGTTGCTATAACAAAGGAACAGTCATAGAACAAAAGAGCACTTGAATTTTAAAAGAAAAAATGGAATGAGACGGAGTGAGGAAAAGGAGGGGAGAGAGGAAGGAGAAAGAGAGATAGACAAAAAAAAGGGAGAAAGAAAAGCAAAAAGCTCAAAAAAGCAGTTACGGCTGAAGAAATAACCTAATAAATACAGCAAAGAGTAATAAATGGAAAAAAAGGAGAGGAAAAAAACTAAAGATTAAGAGAACCAGTCAAGATGATCCACCATCTAAATGACAGAAGTTCCATAAAGAAAGAACAGAGAAGACAAATGGGAGAAAATGATTAACAAACTAAGAAAATTTCCCAGAACTGAAGTACACCTGCTTCCAGAGGAAAAGGGCCCAATGAGTACTGAGAGACCAGAGGTACATCATCATGTGCCATTAGGGCAGCCAAAACAAAGACAAGATTCTACAAGATTCTTGAAAGGGGAAAAGGATCACATATAAAGAACTAGCAACCGGAAAAGCTTTGAAACTCTCAACAGCAAGGCTGCAACCCAAAAGCCAATGGAGCAATATTCTCAAAATTCTGAAGGAAAGAGTTCCAACCTAGAATTCCATACTTAGCTAAACAAGTGTAAGAGCAGAATAAAGACATTTTTAGACACTAAAGGTTTCAGAGATATTTATTTCCTACACCACTTTCCCCAACAAGATAATAGAGAATAGGCTCTACCAAAATGAGAGAGTAAACCAAGAGACAAAATAGGTGTTAGGAAACAAGATCCAATGCACAAGGAAGGTAGAGGGAATCCCTAGGAAGACAGGAAGGAAGGTTCCAAAGAGGTCCTCTGTCTTAGATACAGAGGTGACTGACCAAGATTGGATCAGTGTGCTCAACACACAGCTACACCGAGGTCTATCATCTGAAAGACCTGTGCTGCCATGGGGCCATTTTTTAACCTAAGGACAGATTAAAAGCTTGGCCAGATTCCTTTCAGCACTTGATTTGCTTGAGGGTGCACTAAGAAAGTTTCTGCCGTATAGCCTAGATCATATGAGGGCAGTCTTCTCCCCTCACAGAGGTTTTCTGCTTTGCCCTACTCCTAAGAGTTGAAGAAAGGAAAACTGAACGCTAAGTGTAGATGTAAACCAGCCCATTCCACACGTTGGCTATCTAATACTCCACCACGCCGTGACCTTGGCAGGAGCCCTGGGTGTGTGAGTTCACACAATACTCCACCACGCCGCGACCTTGGCAGGAGTCCTGGATGTGTGAGTTCATACAATACTCCATCACACTATGACCCTGGCAGGAGCCCTGGGTGTGTG